>NW_019525660.1:48215-106668 GCF_002814215.2 Seriola lalandi dorsalis | reverse complement strand
GGGGGGGGGGTTTCCAAACTATTGGACGGAAGCTTCACCTTGAGTCTCCTCAAGTGAGCAGTGAAGCAGGTTGGTGGTTTGTTTGACCCGGGGGCTGCTTGCCATATGAGGTTATGTAATAAGTCTTTAATCCTCCTGGGCTCTGCTGGCACATTAATTAGAGCAGTGCTGCCAGTCCAGAAGTTATTCAGCCAGTGAAAAGGCCTTAATCTCTCTTATTTAATTTGTGTGCAATGCTTGAGGTTTTAGCAGAAGCAGGGTGTTGAAAATATGAGGTAAAAAGGCAATTTGATGTAAGACAGAGATGGAAAATTGAAAGCACCTGAAGGTGTGTCGGACTAAAGCTGTCGCATCTGTGACAGATTAAATTCCTCACACTGTTTGAACAGGGACCAAATGCATTGGCAGATATTTTTGTGTTCCATAGGACTGAGCATTTTTTTTAATGTTGAGCATCATTGACCCACACATGCTGCATGACATTGTGATGTGAAAAGGTATTTTCATGTCACTGATTGTGACTGCAGTTATTTAATTATAACCACAAGTGAAATCCTGTTGTCAATATTTGCTGTTACGCATGTAGGCTATTTTGTGGAGTCCCACAGGACTCCTGTGGAACAGTTGGACTAAAACATTGTGTTATCTGCTGTGGAAATGGATGATCGTTTCATAATCTGCAAATCACAACATTACCGCTTACACATCTTGAAGCTTTGCGTATTGTGTTAATACCCCACCAAGGTTGTTTAGGTAGTCATCATGGCAGTAAATGACTCCCAGTGTGACAGGATCAGCAACAAGTGACAGCACTGGGTAGAAATGAAAAAAGAAAGCAGTCAATTTAGGCCCACTTAAGGTGTCAGTATGTTTCAAAGAGCTTATCCTTGTAGATAAAGCTAATTTTCTGACAATTCGTGCTGACTGTTAACTTCTCTCTCAAGCCTTCTGTTTTCTTTCTTCACACAACTACTTCTATTCACTTTTTGTTTGAACAACCCAGTCATACACTATAAATGCTTTCGAGAGGAGACTGTTTGAAATTGTTATGCCTATTTGTAATTCATTGCATCTCACTCTCTCTATTTCAAGCAGGGTTTTTGCCCAGCCCTTGAGTGTGGCCTGTTGGAACAGGTGTAACATTTTAGACAAGCGGGAAACTCTATAGAAAAACTAGTTTGTTTGAAGCATATTGAACCCTTTAGGCTCCTCTCATTACCTGTTTTCTTCTGGAACCAACCAAAAATATAACCCAACAGGTCTGCATTCTTATTTGACAGCCAGTGTTTTCACCTCACACTACCAGAGATTTGTTACGTGAAACATTTGCAGGGATAAAGTCAAGCTAGGAGTAGCTAAGAATTCACGGAATAGGTTTTGTGGACAAGCATGATTTTTCCATCTAAAAAACTGAGAATAGTAGAATTATTTTGCTGTACACATACTTAATATGTATATGCATGTTGTAAATTTTAATTTATTTGAATTTGTGCAATGTGACCAGTAGTTATTAAAGTAGCTACCAGCAGTAGTAGTTGGAGCTATAGAAAGTGACAAAAAAATGTTTTCCAAGAGATTCATGTGACAACACAGTACATAATACAAACATTCATAGCATTATGAAGCTGAACAGATAATGTGTTATGCAAAGGAGGAAAAACGTAATAGTTAAAAAACAAAAAATGTTATAAAACTGGTTTAAGCCCTGACAAAACTCACTGATGCTTGTGGTTTATCCTTTTCATCAAAAGCACTCAGTCATGTTGTCATACTCAGGAATGATAAGACTCAGTGTGGTCATGCTTCCATTTTTTCATACAGATAAGGGAGGAGTCCACATACACAAATGCATCACGGACGCACAGCTCCTTGTACTTCTATCCTTATGTTGACCTTATGTAAACTATGTACAAGTGCAGGGTCTGGATCTTTCTATGTCTGCATTTCTAGAACAAAGAAGTTACGACAACAAATGCATCAAGATCCATTACCATTCCAAAAGTTACAGAGAAATTCAACTACCTTTTACCTAAAGTTGGAGAACTCTGCTGGTTTATCCTCTGTAGCCTTCAATTTCTCATAATCCCTTACATGTCAAACAATCATTTCATCAATTCCCAAGCTGAGAAATATCATATGGCTCTGCTTTATTCACCAGTTATTTCTGCTTGTTAGCCCCTTCGCGGATATGATATTAATTAGCTAAACTGTATTGCTAGAGATATATTAACCATTAATTTCTGTGTCTGCCAGTTGTCAATCATCTTCCAAAATCATTTGTCAGAGTTCACACTGTAAATTGATATAAAAAAACTTTCCCCTGTTCACCATGGGTGTTAACATTCTGATGGCCATAAGAGGGCAGATTCCCAGTTATAACTTGGTGGTAAACTTTACAAAGTGACTAAGACCCTTTGAATGCATCATTACTTTTTGACTCAGTTTTAGCCAGCAGGTTTTCTGAGCTCAAGCACACAAAGACAATAGCCATTTTTAGCAGCCAAGGCATCCTTATACCAGAAAAGATAGATAGTACACCGAGAATAAGTTGCAGAATAAACTTGTATGCCGACCTGATATATCACTTTTATATCACTGGTGTTAATGCCAGGCCTCAGCAACAACCAAACCTTAGAGATTTAAACGTAAATGCAGGTGGCTTGTTAACAGAGTGAATGTTTGTGGATACAAATATGAGCAGGTTATGCAGAGGAATGGAGAAAAACGTTTAATCGAAAACAAAGATTTTCGGTCAATAACCAACCCAAGCTCAGAAAATATTAAAATATTGAAATTATATAACAATATACATTTTATATATATATATATATATATATATATATATATAAGGTAACTGAGTCAGTAGTACAAATATTAATAGATATCTAGCAGTAATCATTGCTCTATGCGTCATCAGGTCATCTGGACCTGGAGGGGCTCTTCCTGGTTAATGGCAACGCAGAGCGTGTGGATTGGCTGCGTCAGCGCTACGACAGTGGTGAAGAGGTGGAGCTAGAGAAGGAGGCAGACCTGGCATCAGCGGTCAGTTTGCTCCGACTCTTCCTGCAGGAGCTTCCTGAGCCCGTTATACCAACAGCGATACAGGGACACATACTACAGCTACACCAAGGTGTGTGACATGGATGTCTTATCCACTTCTAATGCTGTTCTGTATATTTCTCTACTCGCTCACCTCACCCTCTTTCTCTTTTTATCGACTCTGAAACACACAGCTAATGTTTTTTGCTCTGTCTCAAGATTATTTCATACATTTATCTTTGCGTGTTGCAGAAATTGAGCGTTTTTATGCTGCCATTTTGTACTTGCCAATAGAAAAAGAGAGGCGACCACAACTATGAAACACACACTATTGTCCACCATTTCTGGATTTCTTCCAAGTTGACTTTACATTTTGTTAACCTGTTATGACTGTGGCCATGGAGGCAGATGTTGGTTATCTAAGCTGTGAATACACAGTACAGGGGTGAGGTCACTAAATGAAGCGGAAACGTGCTAAAACAAACTCTTTCTTAACAGTCTGTGTGTGTTTGTCTCGCTACTATTTTGAGGTTTACTTATCTCTCCTTTTCTTTATACTGTCTATTTCTGCCTCTGCTGTCTCAGGTTGTGTTAATCAGAGTTGCTTTCTTCCAATTGTCATTTATTCTTTTGCTTTAGATGTTTTTGCAATTTTTGGAAAAACTAGAAAAAGATGATCATGGTCATTGCTTGTATTTTGGAATATATAATTAATGGCACTGACTAAAATCAGACGGAATAGTCAAATAATTAAGAGTTAAGTTATAAAAGTGGATGACATCTAATCAGTACCACAAATTTCCCGTTTTTACATTTGCTCAGTTTCCTTTTCTGTCTCTGCTCTTTGCCCTGTCCTCTTTTGCATCTGAGTCAATCAGAGATAATCTACTCTAATCCCCTTGTCATGATGATGATGATGGTTGTTCCTGTTGCTGTCATGCAGATTACAGCAGTAGGGGTGTTTTCTGGGCTCTCTATGTCATATCATTCACTTCTCATTCTATTATAGCACTACTGTACTACATAAAGGATTATAATGTTTCACTCCATTTCACCTTTCTCAGAGGATTGAACACAGTCTTAACGTGTCTGCACACCCTCACCAAATAAGAATTTTTAAGGTCAACTGTGAAGCAACACGAAGGACTTGATAACCTATAATTCACTCCAAAGTATCTCTAAGTAAACTAATGAAGCAGCGCTGTGTAGCGCTGCGTGCTGCATGTATAAAGTGTACTTGTGCTAAGGATGATTATAAACCAGCACCCTTTTTGCAGTAAAACTAATTACAGCAATAACTGAGTAGAGATGTTGACTGCAGTGAAGGTTATGAAAATGTTAATAGTCACATTTAATCATAAGTCTGTCTTTAAACATTCCCAGAGTACAGTAATGAAGAGGAGCTGTGTAGAAACTTGAAGTACCTGCTGCAGCAGCTTCCCCAGCTGAACTACGGCCTGTTGCGTTTCCTGTGCCGCTTCCTGGCCAGTGTGGCATCACTTCAGCAGGAGAGCTGGAACGTTGGGGCGCTGGCCGCCGTCTTCGGACCAGACATCTTCCAGTAAGATCATAATCATCATAATCGTGATTAACCTCAGTCACCGTTCCCTTAGACCTAAAAATAATTTAAAGTGTATAATTTTACTAAGGTCCAGACAGGTTGTCCTCCTTTTTGTATAGTTCTACACCCATATTTCTGCACATAAACTAGTCATTTACAGTATCAAAACTCTCCAGTTTATCGTTATGCATTGGAAATAAAATCATCTAGTGCAAATTGGCCCATATCATCAAATCATCAGAAAGGGGAATAAAGAGAACAAGATTGCTGGTCTGGAAAAAACTGATTTTGCTGCAGTCTTACAAGTGACACCACAGTTAATGCAGCCAGTGATTGGACTGACAGCAGCACGGCAATGCTCCCTTTATTTTATTCTGATCAAGCAAAGATCTATGTGAGTAAATATGTAGTTTTACACAATTTTAACAAGGTCCAGATAAGTAAGAAATATGTCTATTTGGGTATACACATAAACATACAAACTGAGGCACAAATAGGCACTTCCGCATATGTTTATTCAGCTACGGGAATTATTTAACATCCCCTGCGTGGCATTGCACAGCCAATACAACTCCTCTCTTGTCTTCCATCTGCAGTCTGTCATCAGAAGGAGAGGACCTTCGGGACCAGGAGTCTGTCAGCAGAGTCCTGGCAGAGCTGTTAGACAACCAGGAGGGCCTATTCGACTCGGAGGACGATGACGTCTCCACTACGAACGACTACAGCTCCATTAATGAACAGGTACTGCCCATATGCTTTGTTTCAAACTTTATATCTTCTCTAGATATGACATGATATGATATGATATAATATGATATGATAAGTCTTTTGATTGAATTGGAATGGAATGGTGAAAATGGGGTAAATTTTGTTTAAGCTATCATAGCAAAACATTTCATCACAGAGAGTCCTTTTTTAGTTTGTTTAGTTAGTTAGTTTTTTAGCAGGAGACGATAAATGTCTTTGAACTGCTGATATATTAACTGACAAATAAAATAAAAATGTGGGAAAATTTACAATAACACACTACCATAGGGAGTAAAACATAATATAGACATTTTCGGAAGGCTGTTTTTTGAGTGAAAATTGTGACATTATAAATACATTAATTCACTGTCAACATTCTTGACATAATAGCGAAGAAGTCGAAATTCTCATCAAAATCCTCTTTGTCCTCCCCTCTTGGTCTTTTTTTCTTCCCCTTTGTTCAAATACTAGAATGTGGCATTTAACTGTGCCAGGGCCAGGGGTGAAATTCCTTCTGGGTTGACATACAGAGAAAACAGACAAATCCTTCTCTAAAAAGTGAAAGATTAAAGTTTAGGTATGCCATTAGACTGTTAACAATACACACCAAACTCACGCCTGCTTTGTGGAAAAAGAAAGGCCCATAATAACAGATTTACCAGCGAGAGACGGCTGATAAAGCTGAGTAATGTGGCGTGAAAAGGTTTTAGATATCTTTGAATCAACTGATGAATCATCTGTGTTATTTAACACATCCTTTGCTCTGTGAATTTGTTAACCTTCGCTTCACTTTAAACTTCAGATTTCAGAAACAGAATCTTGGTTTGAGGTTTTTAGTTTATATATCATTAATTGAAATTTTTGGCACAGCCCAGCAGTAGATGTAACAGCTACTAGTGATTACTGCTGCTACAGTAGTTTGGATATATTAAAAGATCAGGCTACATTAGCATACATGTCTACAGATACTCATACTGAATGACTTCATCCAGGCTAATTAACTAGTTGCAGTGGGTCAGGCAGAACTTGTGTTGTACAGGAATGTGAGTTGTACTCAACTCCTCTAGGTAATGTTGTACAGTGCATAGTTCTTCCGTCAACAAAATAGTCTAAAAATAACTCTAGAAGAACCCCATCCAAACACACTACCCACACACATTGACTGTACACATTGAAGAAACTCTTTGGCTTTGTCCTATTACACATTCCAGTCGTTGCTTTAGACCTACACTGAACACACAGATCGTGACTGGCAGACTAAACAAACTCAAAGGCATTTCCTCTGTTACCCATTAACACAACCTCACCATCGTACCAACATTGCAAACAGTGGCATAGTTAACCTTTAACTTTACAGTGGTCTGATTACATTGTATTATTATATTAAAAAGTATACACAAACACAATAATTACAAGATAGCTCTTGATTGGTATCACACGTTGCCTTTCCACTGGAATTCCTGTCACATTTAAAATCACATTCTCCAACGCAGCAGGTATATTGTATTAAAAGGCTACAGTCATTGTGATAGAAAGAAGGGAAAGCTTATTATCTACAATAGGTCAACTTCCCTAAACATCTGACTGCCCTCTTTATTCCCTCTCCTTCACCAATTCCTTCCTTTTTATAAAATTTTTTTGCAAGTTTGATGTCTATTTTAGTTCTTTCAATTATGAGTCATATCCTTCCTTTATTCATGAAAAAAATCTAAGCTCTAAAAATCTAATCAAAGCTCTGGCTTGCTAATATTGATTGATTGAAATAGAGCTCAGTACAACAATAAGCTAAAGTAGAGATTTCTTCCATGCAACTCATTGAATTTCATTTTTATTTTCCAAATTAAATTTCCTTATCTTTCCTGGTTTTTCTGTCTGTCTCCAGTTGTAAATTTTAGTGTCTGGACTGTCAAACGAACGAGAATATAACATTACCCAGAGACAGAATGAGAAAAGGAGCAAAATAAGAAGAAGCAGACAAAGGGAGTGAGAAAAATCTGCGAAGACAAATCATCTGTGCAGCGATCTCAGTGTCTTATGTAAGAGAAAGGGCAAAAAGTAGGTGGTTTAGAGAGGTAGAGGGAGAGGAAGCAGACTGGAAGATGGAGGAGAAATGCAGAGAGTGCAGAGAGAGAAGAGGAAGAAAGAAATGAAGGGAGAGATGGTGAGGGAGGGGTGGGATAAGAAAAGAAGCTGGTGATGATGTAACCATGCAACTCACACCTACAGCCCCTGGACTACACTGGGAATGGTTCTCTGTGCGAACAAACGCTCATGATTGGGATTATCTCCCACACACACACACGCACACACGCTTCATGCTTTGAGTTAAGCCTTGAATCAGACTTAGGAGTTAAAAAATGCCTCACAGAGGTCAGAAGAATCCAAATGAACTACAATTGAATGCAACAATTGAATTACAAAGAATGGACAATTCACATTTTAAGAAATGGGGAGACGATGTAAGTGATGGAAGGGAATCTCAACAGAGAATCAGTGAGAAAGAGGAAGACAGTTGTTGTTCTGTGGCATGTCTGGGCATAAGTTTGAAACTCAATGAGGCTGGCGTGGATCAGTGAACAATGTGAAGTGCCAAACTGGATTTTGGCCTGAAAATCAGTGGAATTATTGTTTAGGCCAGATTGAAACTTTGCTGAGGCTTGTTGTTGCTGCTATCATGATACCCAGTGGATGTGTTTGTTTTGATTCAGTGCCTGAAAAATCTTTTCACTGCTGGGGTAACAGGACAGAGCGAGGGGGGAAAAAAAAAAAACTAAAATTGAAAATCATTACTTATTTGTTTTAGATAAGAGTATAAAATTTCACCATCTCTGTACGCTCAGTAATGAGACAGGCCGTGATGTTTTTGGCCTAGCTTGGAACAAGGGCTGGATTGTCGGAGAGTCAGTTTTGATTCCTTAGCACACATTTTCTCAGGATGCACTGCAGGAGGAAAACACAGCCTAGTTGTAATCATCTACGTTACGTCCTGTTGCATTATGAAGCAACATGTTCTCATTTGAATTATACAGTCCACACCGTAAGTGTTTGGACAGTTACACATTTTTGCTCTTCAGGCTCTGCTTGAATAAAATAATGGATACTTGAGTAGGTTTACTTCAATATTGAAAGAGCTGTGTGGGAGATGGCTCTTTTAGCACATAATTCCCAAAAGTTAGGGGTTCAAAAGTAATTGGACAGATCCACATGAAATCATCATCATATTTAATATTTTGTCGGAAAGCCTGTGGAGTCCATGACTGCCTGCAGTCTTTGACCCACAGATGTCAGCAAACGCTTTGTATCTTTCCTGGTGATGCTCTCTCTTCACTTTTTGCTTGTTGTGGGGTCTCTCTGCCTTTAGTCTGGTTTTCAGGAAGTGGAATGCAGCTCAGTTGGGCTGAGGTCAGGTGATTGACGGCCAGTCAAAGTTATTCCACCTCTTCACACTGAAAAGCTCTTTGGTATGTTTAGGATCGTTGTCTGCTGAATGATGAAATGTCGACCAATGGCTTTTGATGCCTTTGGCTGAATCTGAGCATATAATGCATCTGTATACATCGGCATTCATTCAGCAGTGAAATGATCAATAAATGCCAGTTTGCCACTTCAAATGGCAGCTATACATGCCTAAGCCATAGCAGAAGCAGCACCATGTTTGACAGATGAGGTTGTGGCTTTGGTTCATGAGCTGTTCCATTTTTTTCTCCACACCTTCCTCTTTTGATAGAGGTTGATTTTTGTGTCATCAGTCCATAGATCTTTGTTCCAGAACTTTACCAGGTTTTTTTGTTCAACCTGGCCTGTCTGTTTTTGAGGTTTATCAGTGGCTTGCATCTTGTGCTGAATCCTCTGCATTTATGGTCATTAAGTCTTCTCTTGATTGTCTGCGTACATCCTGGAGAGCATTTTCAACTTGCTGAATGATTCGTGCTCACCCACAAGACTTGTGGTCTTCAGTCTTTTTCTTTTTTTTAGCCTCATTATTATCTTCTTCACGTGCACGGCGACCTCTTTACTCCTCATTATGACAGACAACTCCACCTCCATCTGCAGTACAGTACAGTACCAGTGTGTAGTGAACATGAAGGAGAGCAGACTGTCCTTTCTTAAAGGTCATATAGTTGTGTTTTGGGGCTGCTGTTATCTTGGTTGTAGAGAAATCAAAACATGACTTGTAGGCTTGATGTGATTTGGCCACTGAATCTCAGGTCTGTGCCTCTGAAGCCCCTTTTAGACGTGTACCTTGTTACATAAATGTGATGGCAATTTTGCGTCAGTCATGTCTGACCCAGAGAGTCATTCTTATGTAAAAGTCACAATGGTAATCTTACTAGCTCAAATCAGGCACTGCATTAACGTAAAAGCACAGGAGCACAAGGTCAAATATGCACACAGAGAAATTAAACGCACACTGACTATCTAACGAAACACTTCACATGCAACATCTGAGCAATTAGAGAAAGAGCTCTTGTTACTTCTTGTTATTCTATTCTTATTTGTCACTGTACAGTGTCAAATAGGCAAAATCCTCTAAATAAATGGTAGAACTGATGAGACAATTTAATTGTACATTTATTGGATTTATTGTGGGAATAGGACACATGTCCCTTGTGCACATAATAGTCATTAATTCAGTTCAACTGCAAAATAAGTTTAAATACATCAGTGATTCAGCCTGTGAGGAAAGGATGAACATTTTTCTTGGTTCATTTCATTACTTTTCAACTCACTGCTGTCCTCAAGCAGAGATATTACACCCTCTCATACAACAGGTGCCAAATATTGAACAAGGGGTCTGAATAAAGGCATAAGCAACATTAATGTACTGCCCACTTATGTCTGAATGATCAAAAGCCATCACGTTAACAGCTAGATGAAGCCAGCAGTGTTATGTATTTCATGTCTGGAAAGGGCTTCAATGGCAGCTTCAGTAGCCTGCTAACACAAGACTGTCTGTGGTCCGTCTGCTTAATGAATTAGTCTCTTAATGAAAGCCTTATTTTTCCAGGTCTGTTAGTTCAACCTTAGCAGATAAATAAATCAGGATGTGCCCTATTACTTTGCCTGTGCCAACGTAGTCAAGTGCTTCTGGACCTGAGCCATGTTACAGATGCTACAGTGAATGTATCACTGTACCCTGGACTATTGACATGAATTGGAACTGGGTGAATGGACAAATGTTACAAATACCAGGTTTCACAATTTTCAGAAGCAGGTAACATCTTATATAGGTTGAAGTATATAAACCTACATGATCCAGTGTCAAAGTGATAAGCTGTTGAGCAATAACCTATTTAGGTTGGAACATGGAGTTATTTAAGGAGGAGGTGATGGCCTAGTTGGACAGCCGAGGAGATGTATAATGTCTCTCTAAGGGGGACATATAATATGAACACACACTCCCACAAATATTTTTTTCATCAACCACATACCCAGACTGTTGATGTATTTACTTTGACTGCATGCTATGAGTAGTCAGAGGGAATCTGAGTGTCTGTAAATCAGTTGCCAACACATTTGGAGGTTAGGATGAAAGCTACATCACACAGCCCACTCACTGAAGGAACATTAGGCCAGAGGACTTATCTCCAGTGGTACTGCTGCAAGTAAACAGGACAGTCACACAGGCAAGGATGAGCAAGAAAACACTGAGAGAAGAAGAAAAACAGTTTGGAGCTTTACACGTTTTTTTTTTTTTTTTTTTTCATCAGTGCTTAAATTCTGCCACTTGAAAACAAACATGTTAATTTATGAAGAGAAATATTCGTCAAATAACACTCAATCGGATGCCTCGCTGTTTTGCAAGTAGTCTGTAGTTTAAAACTTGATCTTTCCTCAAACTCAAATACAAAATAAGTGAATAAAATTAAAGAATTATTCTTTCATCTATTAGCAGCTCAGTATTTTTTTCAGTATTCATTTATGTGATTTAAGCCTTAGTCAATGATGTCAGGCATTTTCAGAGACATCCCTCCATCAGCCAAACACAGTATGTCTAATGGTGCAGCAGGGCTAGTACTGATTGGATAATGTGTTAATATATGTATGTTAGATCAGAGATGAATGTCAGAAATGGGTAGACGGATAGACTGATTGACTGAATAGCTGACAACCGAAAGGTTTTTGTTTTTTTTGGGGTTTTTTTGTTTTTTTTGCAACGAAACCATTTGAATACAATATTGACATAGGTTTGTGAGGCAAAAACTAGTCTGGCAGTGAACAGTTTAACATATTTATCATAGGGGATTAGAACATAACAAAAAAGGAAGTGCAAAATTAAATACAGCAGTTACACATACAAAGATCTTTCCCATGCAGTTTTCTTTAAAAAAAAAAAAAATAAAATAGTAGTGAAAAGGTGGAGGAAGAAATTCAATAGATTTGAATTATTAGATTATCACTAATTAGACAAAAAGAAAGAGAAATTAGAGAAATCTACAAAGTTGAAAAGGTTTCAAATAACAACAAACTGTTTGTCTTCTCATATTCATTCATGGTCAAACCTGTGAAAAACCAGTAATTTGTATTGTTGTGTTGATGTTGCTTGAACGGGTGGCCGAATGAAGGGATGCACAAGAGAGCCTTGAAAACCAAAGATTTAGGTCACAGTGTGAGACTTGACTAACTAATATCAGTCCCAGTCAGTTGTCATTGTTCTGTGTTCTTGGCGCACTCACAGTTCAACGGCCAAACAAATGATGCCACTGAAGCTTTCCAGCATTATCCATCCCAGACTCTGGACTGGACCCCTAAACCAGGGCCAAGGTCACAACCTTTTGTTACAGGGCCTTTTCTCTCCTGTCTTTTCACCTACTCTGGTATACATATACACACACATACACACACCACAGAGAAATGTACTTGTGTATCAAACATGTACAAGTACACTGACACCTAAAAAGCTTGCATGACACACAGAAACGCACTGCAACTTCTTTTTTCTTTTTTATTAATTCAGTGATTTGTGACTTAATGTGATTAAAATTTTCCACAGTCTTGAATAAGGGGATAATATTACCAGCCCTATGAATGACCATGCCAGGTCATCCTGACAGGGGATTTAACAACCCTTATCCCCTAATATCGTTACGTCACCTCAGAGGCTTTCTGATAACTTACTCAGCAGAGTCTTGATCATATTCACTGCTCTGTTCACACAGTTTGAATGAAGACCTATAGTTCAGGGAGCAGTGATATATTCATGTTTCATTATTCATTATATCACCTTCTGCATTGTTATTCTGACCATTTAATCTAGAACAATTTTACACACAAAGAACACTGATTTGGATGATGATGGTGGGAAATTGTTTGTTTAATGAATGTTTTAGATGATTGTTCCAGTGCTCTGTCTGATTTAATGGAGAGGTGTTATCCTTAACTGTTTCTCCCTCAGTTTCATCCTGATTATTGTCCGTCTGTCAGTTTCAGTTTGGAACCATGAACGCAAAATGATGATTCCCTTTTTATTTTTAATTATTTTTATTTTTTTTATTGAAACCTTGGATTCTGTGGTAAGATGGTACTTGTCTAAACTCACTACTAAACACTACATAATGATTTAATTTTAAACATTATTTTTGTGTATTAGCTGTAAGGGTTATTAATATGGGTGCAAACAGGAAGAGTTATAGTATACCTACAGTATTTAAATATAATTGAAACAATTAGCAACGAACACTAAGGCGTGTGCAGATGTATAATAAGAGAGAATCGGAGTGGACTTGTTTTCTTGGTCATAAACACTAAGTGCAAAAGGGCCTTGTGAGGTTATGGTGATGACTTATTTTTTGTCATCTTTCCATATAATTTATTTATTCAGTTAACATTTTTCACACCTACATATGAAGATGCACATCACAGTGCAGTTTTGCTTGGCTGCAAACCAATGCAAAGAACATGCTAATTGGAGCCATAAGAAGCTTTTTAATGATCTCGTTAATAAGCAAAACACATGAAATATTACTGAAACTGTTTAGAAGTAGGATTTCTTATTTTCCTAATCTCTCTCCCTCTCTCTCACACATAAACACACACACACACACAAACACACACACTGAGAGAGAAAGGAGTCCTGTTAGTCATCCTCCCTGATCTGCACATGTGACGATGCAAGAGTTCCCCGACAGCCAATCATAGCTCTTGGAGAAGAGATGTTTCCATAGCGACGATACAGTGACAGTAGCAGATGGGGTTGCTGTTGAAAAGAGTAGAGGCAAAGGAAAGAGGGTAGAGGAGAGGACAAACAGAGTGACATTGAGGGGAAAAAAGTCATGATGATGAATCTGGTTCATGACCTTTTAACCCGTGTTTTTAACAGGGTTGTTTAAACTGGCACTCAGTGCACAAGGAAGCACATGAAAAGCTTTTGTGATGATGGTATGGCAGGTATGATATGGTAAGGTAACTTCAGTTGGTGATATTACAAAACAAATATTTGTCAAAGATAACCACATGGCTCTTGAAATGAAATTGGTAGAAAAGACAGAAAGGAGCAGTTTCTTATTGGAAAACTACAGCTCTGTTTGTCTGTGTGTTGTGTTCACACGCTGTCAGCTATCTGTGTTATGATGAGTTATTTCTGTCTACATATTTATTCCCCTCCCTTCGTCTCTTCAGCATTTACCACCCTTCCCTTTCTCTCCTTCCCTCCTCTCTTTCCCTTCTTCACTCTAACTTTTACTGTCTGACTCATTACTTTCTGCCCTCTATCACTCTCTGTCTTCACTCTGACTCTCTCCCTTTTCTGTCTTTTTCACTCCCTCTATCAATAGCCTTTACCTCTGCCTTTAAACTAGGGCTAAACTATATTTGGCATAAATAACAATGCAGTATTTTTCTTTTGCATTATATACAGTGGTATTGTGAACAATGTTACATAATCACAATATTTTCTTCCTTAACTTTTAGCTCCAGTAGTTGGTCCATTTGTGAAGAAAGAAAAACTGTGTTTGCACAAAAACGACAATTCATCTTTTTTTAAAGTGTCTTTCATCATCTTTCACAACGATGCTAAAGTCAATGCAAAAATCCATTTGAGACACTTGCTAGTTTTCCTCTCTAAATATATGCTAAATTCTTTCACTAACCAAAATGGAATAACATCAGGCTACATGTTTATCATAGCACAAGCCTGCTTTCAGTATTATTTGTGGAATATTTGTAATATCTGTAATATTAATTTTCAATTTTATGTCGAGCAGTAGATTTCGACAGTGTATCACGATGGGTCTACTTTTCCTATTACATAATTTCTGATGTCAATGTCATGCACGGGAACATTGCTAAGTCAACATGAAAATGATATACTGACATTGAGCCCTACTTTAAACCCTCCATCCCTCCCTCTTCTCTTTCTAATCCACTCTTCATGCCCACCCCATCCATCTCTGCCATCTCTCCTTCCAAGAAAATTTTATTTATTTATTTATTCTTTTTTTTATCACTCTCCTTTCTCCTTCATCTGTGGTGTCAATGTCTTACTCATTAGCTTCATCTATATGTAGATGTCTTATGGAACAGGCTGTGATGTCTTTTTCATATCTCGCACACATACTGTATATGTGTGTAAAAGATAGTGTATTTGATAATGCCAACACAGTTATCAACACCTTTCTTTGAATCTCTATAGCCAGAAATCTCTGATAATTTCTGTTCTGGGCATTTCATCTCCAGACACTAAAAGTCACAACTAAACTAAATATAATTTAAAAGGAAAAGTTTTTTTTGTTTTGTTTTGTTTTTTGGATGATGCTCTGTGCGCATTAATATAGCATTGCGAAAGGGAGTTATTAATATTTAGCCAGTAGTTACATAATCTCTGCAAATATAGAAGGTCAAAATCAAGTGCCAACGTCACAAAGGCTTTCTAGCTGGTAGATGGACTCTAATCTCAGAAATCTCCTAAATAAGGGAACTTTTATGTCTCTGTGCCGACAACAACATCTATCACTTCATCTATCTAAAAATATTCACTTGGACCCAAAGATCAACTGATTGGATTTTGGTGTTGAAAGGTCAAAGTTCAAGGTTATGTCTGTACCATTTTTGGGAGTGTGGCACAGATGTCCACTTGGACTCAAGGATGAACTGTTTAGAATTTGATGGTTAAAGGTCAGAGGTCATTGTGACTTAACAAAATTTTTGGCGATAACTCAATACATACACTATACACTACTTCATCCATTCGAGTCAGATTAGTGAGGGTTGATTATTGTGATTGGCGAGTGAGCTCACTCCAGGTACACTCGCGCCTTGATTGACAGGTATACAGAGACGGCTGTTGTTATGTCGACTTCTGCCTGCCTGCCAAGGATTTGTTTGTTTGATTTGTTGTTTTTTGAAAGTCCACTGGGCCACTAATGCAACAGGATTTCTCCCAGTGTTCCTGATGGCCAGTGAAGCATAGACACAAAACACTATGTTAGAGATCTTTTATGTTGTTGATATGATAAGTGTAAAGGTTTTCAATTCATTATGAAACAGTGACAGGAAACACAGAACTTGAGAATTGGACTGAGGCATAATTCTAGTTTCTCCTAAAGTCACATAAAGTGACCTGTAAGCCATTTTATATTCTTTCTTCAAATTCAAATTGCAAGATTTTGGCAGCAATCCCAAAAATAACAACTCCAGAGAAATCCATGTGTACTAATTGAGGTGCTATAATTAAAAATGTGGTCACATGGTTTTTCATCTCAATAAATAAATACATTTTTAGTAATAACTTCATGTCCTTTTATATTTCTGTCTTCAGATCACAGAGCTGTTGGATGACGACAAGTGTGAGGCAGAATGTGAAGAGCTGCCTCAGGACGGGGAGGAGGGTCCTGCCTCCTCTGACTCACCACAACACACACACACTGATGACAGCCCTGCAGCCAGGTGAGATATAACTACTGTATTTTATATTTTTAGATAAGATAATCATTTCCAGATGACATTGAGAGGGGGATATGACATGTGACAAAGGTCCTAGACTGAAACTAAAAACCAGGACATTGCAGTTATATGGTATTTACCATCCTTCAGGCCAACCAGTTATTCAGTGGCATAGTTTTCTGCTGCTCTGCTTAGACTGTTTTGCACAGCTTTTGTTTGTTGCATCATGGACTTGCGAGTTAGGATTATATCCCATCACTGTCTTAAGCCATTCATATCTCTAAACTTGTCTGAACCTTTACGGCATTTGTACCAAATTTTCCTGATGATGATTTGGATCATTTTTTAACACCGTCAGTTGTTGAGCTCAGGGCTGTTTCCACAAAGTATATTTTTCCATGGTGTATCCTACCAAAGCTAATAAAGCACAAGAACTAAATAATTGAAAGATTATTGGTTGTTGTTCTTGTGAGACTCCACCATGTGTCTGAAAAAGTCAGATCAGAACAGGGTCTCCACCCCTAAAATTAGTCTGAAATGAAAGACTGAGCTGCTCACTCTTGAACATCATATGCTAAATGACATCACAGTTACAGCAGTTTCCACCAGGTGACATTTAAAGATGCAGAGCTTGTGTGATGACCTGTTGATGATAATTAGCTGGTAACCAACCAGAAGACACACACATGCAATCACTCACGTACACAGGATAATGCGTCTCCCTCCAGACTGAAGTACCTGAGTTCAATCCCCCTGCAGGAACATGGCAATCTTCTCTGGTTCTTCTGATCTGCTGAAGTTGATTACTGAGCACTACACCCAAACTACTGTATATAGGCACCTACACATTTTATACCATGCACTCTTAATCTATAGCATACATCTAAAGTGAATAAGAGAGATTGTATAATGCCAATGAAACTTGGCAACTCAAGTCTTAAAAGTTAGTCCTGTCTGAAGCAAACCGTTATTGTCTCATTGTGTTTTCAGGTCAGCGGTCAGAGCTCAGAACAGCAAAGTATTTTGACTTTCATCAGAGGTGTGCTGTGCAGATAAATTCATGTCAGACAAAAAGCAAAGAAAGTTACTTAAGATTTACTTTCATAACAAAACTCACAGAAGTCCTTCACAGTTAAAAACTTTAGCACAGAATATCAAATATGCAGGGGCAGTAACAGGAGCAACGAAACAGAATTAACAAAACAGATGCAACATCAAAGAGCATTTAAGAAAAGCAAGTAAAAAGTTTGTTTGGTTTTTTTTTGGTTTTTTGGTTTTTTTTTCAAAATGAAATTAATTTGGTTGATCTAATAGTGAAAGGCAAAAACAGCCAACCAGAATCAATAAATACAGAGTTATCATTCATATTGCAAATTGGTTTTTCCAAAATGAACAATTCATTTTTCTGTGAAAATAGTCTCAACTCGATAAACTAGATTCACTGTTGAACATTAATGCAGAATGGTCTTTGTCATTTAAATTAGTAGGGATAGCTGTCTCCAGATTCCACAGTGGTTTATGCCCCATTTTACAACTATGCTGCACTTTGTCATGGTGACATTGACATTTTTATCTTATAAGAGACCATTTTATTTTATTTTTTTGGTTTTAATTACTATCAATTACTGCAGTTTGTCTACCTAAAAATTGATCTAAGCTTGGTTTCTGTGTGTTGTTCAGAAAAATAAATTCCATCCATAATATAAGAATTATTGTCTTGATGTGTAGACCTCAGTCAGTTTTAATGGGTTCAGCCAGAAAACAATGCAGATTTTATCTCCATATCATTCATACAAACTTGACCCCAGGAACCATAAATGCAGTCTGTATTATTACCCTGAAACAGTCAACATGTACCAGCTATGCAGACGATAGCAGTAAGCTAGCTAGAAACGGACTCATTGACTGTGTGTGTGGAGTTTGTGTGTGTGTGTGTGTGTGTGTGTGTGTGTGTGTGTGTGTGTGTGTGTGTGTGTGTGTGTGTGTGTCTGTGTCTGTGTGTCTGTGTCTGTGTGTCTGTGTGTGTGTCTGTGTGTGTGTTTATGTTCCAGTCAGCCTCTGACTGATCCCAGAACTCAGCATGAACTCCAATTATTTCTGTCTTTTCCCTCCGCTCTCCTCTCATTTTCTCTCTTGTTTCTGTATATTTATAAAGCAGATTCAGGTTGAAACATTTTCAACTCATGCAGACATGTTTCCGTCGCTGTTTCTAAAACTTGCCTCATGTTCTGTCACATATTTATATCCTGAGTGCACTGTGTGTACTGCATTGCATCAGTCCACTTTGATTCCTGCCTCTGTGTGTATGTGTGTGTCTGTGTGTGTTTTATTATATTTGTGGTGTCCGACAACTTTTTGCGAACCAAAATGCTGGACCCCAAAAGTTTCAATGGCTGTTTCTGTGTGTGTGTGTGTCAGAGTCATGCTGCTAGCTAGTCACATCCTACTGGCCTTTAAGATGATTACAGACAGTAATCCATAATCCACATACACACAGTTTCTTACCCATGCTCACTTAACTTAAACCATACAATGCCTGCCGTATATGTCTGTGTGTCAATGTAAAGCAGAGACAGTCATATGCAAAAGATGGCCTCTTTGTTGACTTTACTGGCTCAAGACAACATGGTCCGTGTGCTGCCAGGATGCTGTCGTCCCACTTCACTTTCAGCCCACAGTGCAGGGTTGAACAATCTGTGTTGATAGATAAGGTCATGAATAACAACCTTGTTCAGACTGCTGTGTGTGTCTGTCATCTGTGTATGTCCAAGTGGTTTGGTAGTTACATACATTGTTTGTGGGACAACACCAAAGGATTCCTCTCTGTGTGTCTCTGTTGCGTGTGTGTGGGTTTTAGATGGCAGCTGTTGTACAGCGGTGCTCAGACTGCACTCATAGCTTTAATCATTACTGATGAAGATGGAGGGTTATGCGCAGTAAATGATTTAAGATGAACGACGCCAGCCAGACTGTTGTGATCTTTAAGTCTTATGTGATTGTTTTAGTTGATATTAATTCTCTGTTAGCTGCTAGCCTGCAGCCATCATCCCTGTGACCTTGTTTCCCCTCACTGTCTGGCCTAGGGGATTATTGCTGTATTTCTAGAAGCTGGAGTTGAAAGCCTACACCACCAAACCATTTAAAACAATGTTGACCCTGATCCTTACAGAATACATCTGTTTAAATTGCTAAACATATGATATATAATACATAGATATGAAACATACAAAACAAACCGGGAATGACTTTAGGAACTCTTTTTATGCCAAATTATAACACATTTCCCTTTGCTAATTTTCTTGAACAAAACAAATTATATTATAATGAATAACATTATTTCAGGATATGTGTTCTTGTTGTGATGTTCATACTTGAAGACAATACGGTCTTTTAATCTATATGTTTGATACTTGGAAATCTTTTTTTATTCCAATAACGACAGAAGAGATGAGCAACATTATTGTCAGGCACCATTGCATCTATATGACAGACCTATACTATGGGCAAAAAGCCTCTTTGAATATAATTACAGATGACTGGGAAAAGGTGAATTAAAATGATAGGAATATAGGTAAGAGAGGTTAACCAGCCATCATGTTCAATATTCCAGAAAATATATAATCCATGTTGTCCATCTCTTTGTCTTTCCATCTCATGCATCTTTTTTGACAGCCCGCCCAAGTAGAATGAAAAAAAAATAAGATTTTTGGTCTTTTTTGAAAATATCACATCTGTTCAATTTATCAAACATTTTCCAAACCTGCTGTTTCAAAATAGCATTTTGTTTCATTTATTCTTTAATTCATTCAGACAGAGTAGTGTTACTTACCTTTCACTGCCTCAAAATGTTGCTTATGAGATTATAACCTTGAGTACTGTCTCAAGGTTTTTGATGTCATTATATATATGTATTCGTGAGGTGAGCTCACTGTTCCATGTGTTTGTCAGCTATTCCTTGACACATAACTGGTTGTGACGGCTCAGAAATACAGAGAAAGTTCTCATCTAGTGACTCAACATTAACTGTGGCTGAGTTGTTTGTCTAGCACTTGACAGACAGGGAAGTCTGCCCTCTGTGGCTGTCGCACTGTTCCCTTAATAGACTCTTGACAGCCCACACACACACACACTCCCACACACTCCCACACACACACATCTTACATGCTGACAGCCTCTGCTCATTTTAAATCTATATATAATCCCTGGTATTTCTCTTCTGGTCTCTCTTCTTCCCCCGTCACTACTTCCCTCCCTCCCTCACCACTCTGCTTATATTCTCCGTGTGTATGGAAAGTATTTTTGATGAGGCTACTGAAATATCCTGGCAGACTGAGGAAGAGGGCTCTTGGGATGCTCTTCTGGCCCCGGTGAGCAGGAGAAGGGCAGGAAGGAGGGACAGATTAATGGAGGGAACTGAGAATCAGGTCAGAGAAGGCCATGAGGGGTCAAGGAGAGGGTGGGAGAATTGGAAAGTGTCCCTACTTGTGAACAATTTATTGATTTTCAGTCTGAGTGAAAGTGTAATATCAGACCTCAAGAAGGATATGGTCAAGTCAGAAGACAGCTTTTAAACACATTATAAAACACTTGTCTTCAATTTACCTCTATCCCTGCTTCTCATTCCTCACTGTTACACCCATCATACTATCCTAGCATGACTGTCATACATACATCTCTAGTTGCAAATAACCAGTTTTGTACCTCTTAAAGGTGAATCCCCTCATGTGATTTGTATGATTTATATCCCAAAACGTGTATCCCACTGTGCCAGAGAGCTCTTTTCTTCTATTTGTGCACAACAATGTGCACGTGCCGACCCACAAAAATACGCAGACACAAATACATAGGCCCATCTCTTTTAGTCAGTTACATTTGCTTTTTTCATGGCGAGTACCTGATGATTCTCACACACAGACACATAAATCCAGTGTATTTTAAAGGTGCACAATAAACAAGACTAGGTCAAAACCTAGTATATTGCTATAGCCTTTATTTACCTCAACTGCAGAACTAACAAACTTTTATTTGAGGCAGACACGTATTAGAGGCAGGGCTTTATTTCTAACTCTCTCTGTTTGATACGTGTAATTGGTCATAGCGGTATTTTAGTATGAAGCCTTGTTTTGAGTCGCTCCCATTTGCTGTGTTAAAGTTACTGCATTACGTGTTAATATAAACTCAACATTTCCTGTAATCATTTCAAATTTAAAGTGAAAGGCAGAAACAGTTTATTTTCTAAACAGGGCTTTTATTGCTGTACTGCAGTAAGCGTATTGTCTCATCTCTGGTTGCTGCCTTTCTGTTGTTTACATGCAATATAATTGTCAGTAGCACTCTGTCAGTCTTTGCTAGGCTTTCCAGCGCTTTCATGCTACTGTATGTGGGACATGATGGTGACATAAACCTATGCTACTTTCCACCTTATGGTGACACAGTTTATATTGCTGGTCACTACAGTATGTGTCCAAGTGTTGACCCTGTTCTCTTTTTGGTTTTCTTTTAGTGTTGTGACTTGGGTGCAGCGGAGCAGTAGAATGTAATATATATAGATGACCTATACATAGACATAAATACGGGATATAGGTCAGTACAGGGGTTATCAGCTGTGTGTTTTAGGCCTTTTGACCTAGTTCAGATATGGATCACATACAGCTATTTCCTCTTTGACTGAGACCAAAGAAAACAAGATTTACACACAAAATAATTGACCAACGTTTTAGTTTTTTCTCTATTCTCACCAAAATACAGTTCAAAAATATTTGTAAATATTTAATACACCTACAGGGAGAGGTTTGAAAACCTACATTATAGATCATGTCTTCACTATACTTTACAATGGAATGCACTATATATAAACAAAACATGAAACCTGATACATAACCTTTCTCTTGGCCTGAAAAGCATTTATTAGTATGCATTCAGATATGCCACATACATTTTTGTAACCGTTGGACCCATTAGTAGTTAATGTTTAAGTAGAGCACCTCCCTCTCAGTTTGTTTTACTTCATGCCCTGCTTTCCCTCCAACCCTCACCACGCACTTCCCAGTTATGCTGTAGTCTGTGCGCAAGCACTGGGCACAGTGTGCGATATACTAACTGACCTAGATAACACCACTCTTCTACATGTGCTATCAGTTCTCACCCTCAGTTCTGGTACAGCTGTCCGATCTGGCTTGCTACGCATCACTCGCGTTCCTTAATCATCACGGAAACATATTTACTTTGATTGTCGTAGCACATGCTGCTGCTGAAGCCTCTTTGTGTCAACACCTTGCCACTGTAGTTGCTTTGTGTTTGTCATAGAAGATAATGTTGAAGTTCTAGATAGAACCAACAAGAATACCAGACAGGATAAGTTAACACCAAACTGTAACCAAATCAGTGTTAATGATTTTTGACCAAGGTTGCGTAACATTTATTCTTTCTTCCCTTGAGGAATTTTTGGAATGTTTATAGTTTATGCGTCTCAGACAGGAAACATAATACAGTTAAACTATTTTAGGAGGTCTGGGACTGGGTATTTTACAAATCACTTGTGTTCAAGCATACTTTATACCATATATATATTATACCATTGGTATATTATACCATTATACCATGATCGTGGAAAATACTAATTTCTGATTGTCAGGTGTCAACTAAAGGAGGACCTTATATGTCCAGTCAGCAGTTGAACAACTGAACCACATGAAATCAATTCTGTCTTCAGTAAAGAAATGTCAGTAGTCACTAGATCCCAGAACCCAAAGTGATGTCTTCAAATCACTGATCTTGCCCGATCAACAGTCCACAGCCCAAAAATATTTAATTTACAAAGTCATAAAATTTAAAAGAGAGCAAATGTTCCATTATGAAACTAATAAAATTATAAGAATTTTTATGTTGATAAAGTAATTAAACAAGAAATTGTTTATTAGAATTATTAATGATTAATTTTCTGTCAGTATTTACTAATAGTTAAATCAGTCCTCACTAGTGAAATAGACCCAACATGTCTTAAATTAACTACCAACACACTGTATGCCAGGACACAATGTTGAGTATTATCACATACTTAAGAAGGAATGGAATCACTGGTGTTTCACATTTTCGTCTTAGTTACTGTATGCTGGGCTCAACTTTGTCATGGAAAGTCATAAAATATTAATGTTCGTACCTTACAGTTTGATCTTTCAAAGACAAAAGAACTGCAAATCAGCTCGCTCTCACTGTGGATAAGGCAAGTGCTTCCAAGAATTTAAAATACTAATGCTTTGAGTGTAGTCATTTTCAGTCTTTTTGTTTTGCTTAAAGAGGAGCCACGTTGTCTTAAATTGAAGAATCTGTCAATTATACATGTGGAAAGAGTCATCTGATTGTTTTCCTTTTGTATGATATCAACTTATTACAGTTTCACAACAAATATGATAAAGCAACATTCAAATGGTAAAACCCAGTTTCCTAAGCTTCCTTTGCTAGTGTTTGGTGTTTCTTGAAAGAAGTTGATCTGAAATCTGGTCCTATTGGAAATGCACCGGTGGATGCACAGAAACATTATGAGGATGAAAGGAATAACTCGGTTTCCTTGGGAGTGATGTGTTGTGATTATCAGTGTTGTTAATAGTTTACCTACAGTGTAGACACATGTAACTGTGCATGCACATTTAAAATGCATTCATTACATCTCAATATCCCTCGCCCTCATTTCTCTCTTTGTGTTTGTATTTTTCCCTCTGTGTCCCATCATGCCCTGCTCCCGCATTGTCACTCTCTCTATGATCAACCTGCTATGACTCACTGTCACCCCTTCTCATCCCTTTTTGGGTGATTATGTATTCAATTTCTTAATGCCTTTGATAGGCTGACATTACAAAAGGCTCATGGGGGTGATATAAAAGACACAGGTGTGTGTCTGTCTTGATGTGCTGATGTGCATGTTGTGTGTATACTTATGCCTGTGTGTGTGTGTGTGTACACGCCATTACGCTGGCTGTAATAACTGCTGAGTTCATAGTCAGTCCTGAGTGGACCAAAAAAATCTAAATCCCCTCCCACTTTCTGCCTCATGATTGGCTCACAGAACTCATTCCCTCTTTATGATTGGCCCCACAACTTCAGCCCCTCCCATCCCATTGGTCCTCCAGGGGTTGTTGCCTGGTTACATCAGAAGCTCCTATATTTTAGCAGGGCTCTGGATGTTTACTGCAGCACTTTTACAGACAGAGTGCAGAGTGAGGCAGCCTCACTCGCTCACACACACTCACACACACACACATACACAGTCACACACTCATTCAAGAACACGCACACATTCAAAGGACAGCACAGAATGCACCCAGGCGATACCCTGGCTCTGCTGCTCGACCTGCTGGTGCTGACGCTGACTCCTCAAAGTGCTCAACTGGGATAACCTACACAGTGGATACAAGGCCGACCTGCAGAGATACCAGATACTGAAAGAGAAGAAATCTGAACAGAGGAGAGACTCAGCTCAGACAGAACAAGTTTAACAGCCGGATACTGCTCCTACATGAGATGTGTCAAGTTGGTAACAGGCAAAAAGAAGAAAGAGACGGAAATCGTGCCGAGTTCAGGTAAAAGTCAATGTGACGTCTCTGCTGGATGATCGAAAGAAAAAAAAACACAGGCCGGGCTTGAATAACCTGCGTGTGAGCTCGCTGACGACACAGCGCAAAAAGGAAGAAGAGACACAACAGAGAAACTGACAGGAAAATCCTACCAGACTTAAAGAGTTCTCCCTCACACTGACACACCTTCAGGCTGGATCCACTGACATAAGAAAAAACCCACAACAAAACAAAAAGGCAGATCACAGTGAGAGAAAACACAGCTGGAAAAATGAGAATGGCCTGTGACATTCTGCTGCAGAGGTAAACATCAGGGTTATGTAACCCCTCTAGTCTGACTGGAATAAATGATTGGATGGCTGAATGAATGGGTGAGGAAGAAATCAAATATGTGGTTGGACGATATATGAATAGATGAATGAATGAATGAGCAATTATGGGAGAAAATCAAAAAGGGAAATATATTGAATGAAGTGAAGTGATTAACAAAAAATTAAACAGGGAAAGCTAGAAGAATGGATTAAGTTGTGAATGGTGGAATGAATTTGGGGAGACATTCATACTGAGAGCTTTGAAGCCTTTTTATTATGAATATAAGAACGGAGGGAAATGAGGTTAGATTGCGTGTCTTGCTCATTGCTTTGTTAGAAGGGAGTGATGAAAGACAAGAGGATGTCTGTGTCTTTTCCTTCATAGGAAATAGAGATAGAAAATAGAGCAGGAGAGGATGAAGAGAAAGGGGTTATGAAATTACTTACCAGCTGATATTATGTTACGCAATCCAAGTGTAAAGAAAGCACGGGGGAGAGGGCAAGAATTAGTCAGCATTATGATACACAGAGGGGAAGAAATACGCAGTTATCCCCTTAAATAAACATTTTCTCAAATTACGGCTTCATTAAAGATATCAGGTGTAACTCTTCTGTGAAATGTCTAAAAAACCTATGTTATAGATTTTTTGAGTTACATACTAATATTCTCCCAAATGTTTCCAGCAATTTTCAAACCTAGAGATATGTGTGACTTTAATCAAGGTAGCAGTGTCTGATTGATTGCCTGTCAATGTGCATGTGTCAGGATTGTGCTTGTCTGCCAGAAGCAGTCGAAATTGACTTTTTATCCCGTTTTAAGCCACATGTTTCCGATACACTTTTTAGATCTTGGTTTTTTTTGTTTGTTTTTTTTTACTATATATCTTAATCGGGTGAAGAATTTTCATCATCAGACATCTGGATCTATTAAGTTATCAGAGGAACTGAAGCAGGAAGCTGAGTAAACGTTAGCAGCAGCTCAGCTTGCAGTCCCTCTAGATCCTGTGTCCACTGAACAGCGTGGCAAAAACAGAGATTTTTAAGGTGAAATAATTCAGTTCTTGGTAAAAACCTCCTGAATGTCTGGATCATAAATTATTAGAGAAACAAGTTGAGCACACGTTAGCAACACCTCAGCTTGCAGCTTCTCCAGGACATCTGGCAAACAGTATCTGAGAAACACAGATCTAACCAAACCTCCTGAACGATTGATACTGAACAAATCCTAACCAGGAGAAACTGACTGTAAAGACAGCAGTGGTGGTGAAGACAACAACTCCCATGATCCCACGATACTGCACAAGTCACAGAACGCCATCTTTTATTATTGTTTTGATTGAGAGACCCCTAGTGGCAGAAAAATACATATCGTGCATTTAATCAAATCCACCTTTTTAAATTATCTGACAAATGCACCTCTTAACAAGTAGATGTGTTCATAATTTGACATTTTTGGCAGCTTTTGTCCATTCTTAACATTTCTGAGCACCAAAGTTCTCCTAGAAGTTCTTAGTAATCAATTTAAAAGCATACTTAAATATATTTGCTCAATATGTGTCAATTAGAAAAGTGGTATTAAGTTATCAGGTTATGTATTAGTTTCCATTTCTGTTTCTGCCATGGTGAATCTGGAGTAGTGCTGTAACAACTGGCCAATTAGTTGATTCGTTTCCTGACAGAAAATTAATCAGCAACAATTTTAATCTTTGATTAGTAATTTAAAACGAGTAGTTTAATAATCAATCAGTCAAATGATTGTTTCAGTCTTCTGTCAAGCAAAACTGCCAAACCTTCTGTGGCTCCAGCTGCTCAAATGTGAAGATTTGCTGATTGTAGAATATCACACAGTATATGATGGTAAAACGAACATCTTTTTGTTTTGGACTGTCGGTCGGACAAAAGATGACATTTGGAAATGCCACCTTAGTGTGAAATAATAATCAGCTTTCTTTTACTTTATTGTGACTTTTCCATCCATTAACTGAGAAAATGATTGTCAGCTTAACCCATAATGATAGTAATCATTAGTTACAGCCCTAAAGTAGAATTTTTTATGAGTTTCTTTTGACATCATCTTGTGTACCGGGAAGTCAAAATAACGATTGACGGATACATTTTTTTATAAATAATCTTTATTTGCAGCCCTAATCTGGATTTAGTGAGAATGTTTTGTAACTTTTATCACTGTGACAGGAACTTTACATGACACCAGAGACTGTTAATATCCTTTGCACACACATGGCTTATTTATAATGCTCATCCAGTTATACGCACACTCAAACTATGCTTGAAAATAATAATAGTTTTAATGCAAGCTATCAGCGGTCTTGTATCATCTCCTCATGACTCTGCAAGTGGAACAATGAATTAAAGGGGGGTTGAGGAGGCAGAGAAGGGGAAGATTTGTTGAGTCACCTAAACAAAATAGATCATTAAACTCAGATGGCCAAATGTCTGGGGGATCATTAAGAGAAAACAAATGAAGGAACACTGCACTGGTCATTTATAGTCCCAAGTGGAAAGCAGCTGATGGAAACAAACCAATGAGCAGTATCCAGGCAGAAAACTAAACACCAGCTCCGTGTTCAAGTTGTGGATGTTCTGAATGCAAACATCTGTTCCAAGAGTCTGTAAGAGTTTCTTGGCCCTGACATGAAGGGCTATAAATGTTTACTGTTTCAGAGGCAGCAAAAAGAGCTGCTTATGACATGTAAGATGATGCTTATGATTCTGTGTGTGCTTGTGTGAGTGTTTCTGTGAATTGCATTGGGCTTCTGTGTGTTGAAGTGTGTGTTTATGAGGGAAGGAAAGGCTTAAACAAAGTGTACGTCTGATGTAGTTGCAAGCCAAAGCACTGAAATATGTCGTCTTGTGCAGTCTGATTTATCTGTGATAAGAAATTGTGAGTGTGTGTGTATGTGTGTGTGTGTGTGTGTGTGTGTGTGTGTGTGTGTGTGTGTGTGTGTGTGTGTGTGTGTGTGGATGTGTGGATGCGTAGACTGCAGTAGTCTATACCTCCCAGCCACACACAGCAGACTTGGGTTTGCTGACGACAGCATCTCTGTGGAATCATTACTAACCTCGAACTCACCTTACTCACACACACTCACACACACACACACACGCACACACACACACACACACAAACACACACACACACACACACACACACACACTTTTTAACCCACACTCTCTGTATTTGTTTCTTTTACATCAAGCCATCTGAGTAATTGTTGTAAGTAATGTAAGGTCGGGGATTAGTGTTTTTTGTTTTTAGCGACAGCACTGAAAACAAACTTTCTCTGCTGTCTCTTTATTTTGTTTTCATTGCAGCAGACAATACCACAGTCATTCTGAGATGTTTAGTCATTCAGTCAGCTGAGACGAGGTCACTGATACACAGCACAGCGTTTCAGCTCTGCAGTGTATACTCTTAACCGTGTGAAACTGATACTCTTGCCCTATATTTGTGATATTCAGACAGTACTACCATATATTTAGGCTAGTTGATTACACAGCAGAAAGAATTGACTTGATTACTTTGGCCAAACCATGCGGACTCAAATCTGGACCGGAACATATATTTTTAAAATACGGTATCACAGATAAATAAGAACCTGGGCTCAGAGCAGAATTCCTCCATAATTATCGGCTGAATCAACACCCCTCTAAAACAATTTTAGTAAAAAACTGAACATTATAACTTTCATGAAGGAAGGCTCTATTAGAGGGCTGTTGTATTAGACTGCATTAGTTATAACAAGCTGTAGCTAATAAACTGAGAGCAGTACATAGCACAAACACAATCTATCAAAACACTGCATTTGCCTCTTTTAAGAGGCATTTCATAGTGATCTTGTATAAAACCACGTTGTCATTTCATATCATATTCAGTTAGAGTCATAAAGAGTTTTCAAAACAGGATCATAAAGAGTAGTGCATTTAAGACAACCATAATCATAATGTTAACAAGAGGGTGATACTAAAAATGTGTTTTTTTACTAAAATGGGAAAAACAGATAAATGAATGATTGGATGAGTAGATAGAGGACATTTTTTGTTATCAGTTATTTTATTCTATTTTATTGAAATGGAATCACAAGTGCATTATTCAGCCCTCAGGTGATGCACACGTGCCTTCAGTTACCTGCTGCAGCAGAGAATTTTACTGCTGTGATCATCCTGATGGATCTAGTTAGCAAACAGCAGATTAGCCTGATGTGACCTAAGTGAATCTGGCAGCATTCCTTTCACTCTCACACTCACATCAGTTGCTTATAGTACGTAGTTAATAAAGCAATTAGTGAATTCAAAATAGCTAACTAATAATGGCTAGTGTGTTTTAATCTTATTTTATATATATATTTTTTTTTTTTATCAAATCAACTCAGAAGGTAGGAGACGGGTATGTGAGCAGGGGAAATGTGGCATCCATCATTAGTCAGTCATTACTGGCTGAATAAAACTTTGACTATTTTTTAGCAACAGTGACATTATTAAAAAAGTATTTGTCTACTTTGGTCACTGTTAAATGTTTCACTGTATTACTGCCAACACACTGCTGGCCTAAGGTGTGACTCCTTCAGACATTATCAACCTCTTATCTCTGTCTTTGGCTACTACTGCTGCCGTGCCCGCAGGGCAGGCGCTGATCTAATCCGACCTACATGGAGAACTTTTGAAAGCCAAACCTTTATTAGCCAACTAGTGCTATCATCCGCTTTATCAACCACTAGTGCTCTCTTGGCACCCTCGTACATGTGGCAGCTTTAGGCCATAAACTACAGCAGAAATAAATTCTTAACCTTTTATATGTCATAAAATGATTTGGAGGATGCATTCAACTTGGATCTTCATCTTCAGCTTAGACCATTATTATCATATCATTAGTATTATATGTTGTTATATTTTTAGACATTTTTTGGGAAAAGTAGCTAATGTTGGTCATAACATAAAATATTTTTCAAATTGTTGGAAATGTCAATCTCTTAGTCAACTTTTGTTAAAAGCCAGTTAATGATGTGTGAGATAGAAACCAAAAGTGCTTTGCAAGGCAAACTGTTCCCTTCTGTCCTAATGGTGTAAAGCATGTGTGTTAGTAAGACAGCTATGCTGCTTGATTAGTCAAGGAAAACTGCATGAAACATTCCATCCTGAGACATAATCAAAACCTCTTCAAAACTACTCGTTACGACATCGGGGACCTAGAATTCTCCATGAGCCTGTTTGCCCTTCAAAGAGTCGTAGCCAGGGAAGAAATACCCTAAAGGGCTCTACAAAGGGTGTCTTGTATGGTCCTTTAAGGCTCAACTAACGCTGACAGAAATGTTATCTTTGTTGCTTAGGGAGCTTGAGGAGGGCAAGAACATCCCAAAGGGCCCAACAACGGTTTTAGTTCAAGTCCTCGGGGCCAAAATGGTGTAAGATCAGACATTATCTTTGCTGGTTAAGGCCCATGGAGGTTATGTAACGTCCTTGAGGGTCCTATCAAGCATCTATTGTTAGTGATGCAGCCACCCAGCATGGTTCCTTTATTGTAGAACTCAGCAAGAGAGCCTGCTGTCAGATGCTGTTATCTGTGCCTTCAACGAGACAGTCTCTGCTGTAGGGAGCCTGCAGGGTGTTACTGTTTAAAGGGCAGGTCTACATTTAAACTAACAGGAAAAGAAAAGAGAGGAGAACCTCAAATGACAAAGGATGTAATGTAAACTCAGTCCGGATAATCACTGATTCAAAAATATATGTAAGATTTTGGAGGTAGACAAAATACTGTAGATGCTGTTACAAAATGATCCAAGTTAATCAACTGAGGAGGGCAAGAGAACAAAAGAACTACTGTTTTTGTTTTTTTGTTATATTTTGGCAATTTTTTTTGTTTTACCTGCAACACTAGCAGCTTTCTTTCTCTTTTTGTTTTTCTCATCAAACACACACTACATGATCATGGTAACAGTGTCAGAAAGGGAATGTGAGATGCTTGTTACATTCAAAGTCAGTCAGAAGCAAAGGAGGAGGAGAGGAGATTCAAGAGGAAAGAAACACAAAGGAGGAAGATGGGGAAGGGAGAGTATGAGATAAAGATGAGATAAAGATGAGCAAAGGGTAGAGATGATATGAATATGTGATGGGGTGGAATGAGAGAAAGGAAAAGATGGCATAGGGCAGGGAGAACAGGTTAAAGGTGAGAATAATCAATAAAGTGATTAGTAGATTGAGAAAATTTAGGAGAACAGGGGACTGTGCAGAGAGCAAATTGAACTGAAAGAAGTCATAATTGAAGGAAAGGATGCAAATGAAGAGAGAGGAGGACAGAAAAGAGTTGAAAAGCAGGAAATTGAATAGCACGAAACCAGAGAAGGAATTATAAGAAAAGATGATAAAGAAGAACAAAGATGGAGGGTCTTATCGTTTCCTATCTGCCATTAATAATTCAGCCTTTATCGATCTACCTGAAGACTTCTTGCTGCATTAGGAGTGTGTATGTGTGCGTGCGTGTGATAAAGAGCCAACGCACACATGCGCACATAAAGCTTGCATAACCTCAGCTGCTGCTTTTCTAATGAGATGAGTTTGACCGCACACACACACACACACACACACACAGTATTTATGAAATTTACCCATGCTCTTGGGCATAGTCTGAATGACCTTGTATTGTTGTGTGTGTGTGTGTGTGTGTGTGTGTGTGTGTGTAGAGGTGTTATATAAATCTGGAGTCCTTGCGTGCCTGTCACTGAGTCTGTTTGAAAGGCTAGCGGCAGGCTGCTGAATCAACGGGCACATCTCAGCCGCCTCCTAGTTTCATATGCATACGTGCGCGCGCACACACACACTTGCTTAGAGAGGAACATCGAAGAACAAATATGACATGACACACACCCTTCTATCTGATCAGCAGGGTTTAGCAAATCTCTGTAGCCTAAATAACAATCTGCCCACCCAGAGTGGCGCCACTGACTGAAACTTTGTGTGCGTGTGTGTGTGCACGGTGCATTTCCTGAGATGGCCTTTTGACACAAGAGATTTCTTGTGTCTTGTGCTGCTCAGTGCTTGATCTTCTCTTTGTCTCTCTGACTTACAGTATTCAGATGTAACATCATTATTGCCATTCTTCTTTGCTGTTTTGGCTCTTGCTGTCCGACACACACACCCTCCAAGGTCATTTCATGTCAGTATGGGGAGGGATTCGAGGAGTACACAATGTTCTAACCATGTTGTCCTTTTCCCCTCTCCCTCTCTCTCTCTCCCTCTCTCTCTCTCTCTCTCTCTCTTCCTCCCTCTACAGCTCCCACCTCTCCCCTATATCCATCCTGCCTGCTGACTCTGCTGAGTAAGTCCACACAAACACTCCTGTAATTTTATCCAGTCATGATAACATAAAAAGGCTATTCTCTATGTACACACACTCATACACACACCTAGAATTCTAGCTACCTAAGAAACTAATCGGAAAAAATCTTAAGCACCAAGCAAGCAATTATATCCTGCAATTTTTATTAAGAGAATAATAGAAAAACTGCAAACAAGGGGTAAAAGACAGACTTAGGTTAGGTGAAGTGTGAAGTGGGACAATAGGACTATCTTCTCCAGAGGCAGATAAAACAACAGGAATGAAGACGGATGAAGGGCTGGCAGCGCTGAGAAGAGTCGAGTTAAGAGCTAAAGAGGAAGTAATAAGGAGGAAAGCTGACTTTGTGTTTTGATTATTAAGCCAAACTAAAACGTTTTGCATTGCTTGGTGCTTTCACTGCCCTAAGGACATGAACTCAGCAATCACATGACTTCCAGGCCTCTGCTTCTTTACTGCATGACACGCAAGCGGAATAAAATCATTTTCTATGGTGCTGTACATTTATGTGACTTAAGTGACCTGAAGGCTTGAGGGCACTAACACAAGCTGTTTCACTGCTCAGGAATAACACATGAAATGGCTGCAAAAGGTCTTATCAAAAATAATCACATACTCATTTTCACCAATTGCATCTGTTGACATCAACATAGTATAAGGCTGCAACTAACTATTTTTATTATCGATTGACCTGCTCATGATTTTTGGTCTCTCAGATGCCATAAAATAGTGAAGAAAATCTCATCACAATTTTTAAAGCCCAATGCGACATCTTCAAATAGCTTGTTCTATCTGGGCCAACAGTTTACTACCATAAAATATTCCGTTTATTTTTACGGAAGAGAATAATCATCACAATTTTAGAAGCTTGGAAAAGGGAGTGTTTGGTAGTTTTGCTTAAAAATGACTTAAATAATTAATCATTTATCAAATTAATATTCTGCTGATGGACTGGTTGTATGACTAATTGTTTCAGCCTAGTGGCACATCATTTCTCTTTCAGGGTGGCTTTTTTCATAATTTTCAACATGCCAAGAAAGACCTGTTTGGCTTAGCTTTTTATGTTTACAAAATAAATCAGGAAGTAATAAATCAGTAAGTATTGGTAACAGTAAGTCATAAATAAGTCAGATTTCATCTAGATAAACAAACAACTGTGCAAGATGAATTCCAAGCAGACGATTGGATAAAAGGTTTAGAGCTGAAAGTGAAAAGTGAAAATATGATAAATAACTATGAGTTGAGTTGATCATTCCAGCTTCCAAAATGAGAGGATTTTCTGCTTTTGTTTGTCAAATATCATTGTAAACTGAATATAATGGGGTCTGTTAGATAGATATCATGTCACCTACAAGCTGTAGTAATTTTAACTGGTAATATAATAGATGAGGGACTCAGTTGGTTTGCTTTGCTGTAAACAGTCTGAAACAGATAGTGTGTGCTGTACATTTTTTCACATCATTTGATTTGCTATAGCACCCTACCAGATGTTCGACTGCCTTCTAGGTGTCACACAAGTACATTAACTGTTAGCACATTTGCAGAAGTGCGTTAGTTAGCTACAAGGGCCTCGGTGGCGTAATTAACATCTTCACTTCCCTCTGGCTCCCAGGATGTGTTCAAAAGGCCTGTCCTCTGTTTCAGACAAAACGTAGACAATAGCAGCAATAAAATACAGTGCTTTTCTGGGCAGTGTGTGTGTGTGTTTTGTATGAGTACTCGGGGCTGTGTTTGTGTGTGATGGATAGTTATTATTAGTGGAACTTCGTGCAGCGAGAGCCAGAGTTGCTGCTACAGGCGAAAGTGGGCATGTGGTCCAGGGAAATGTGTCCACAAAGGTGTGTGTTTGGCTGATATATCCACAACTCGCACACATTCATTTGACCTGAGCCCAGCACATTTATGAGATTTTGCCTTAAATGGACATAGTTGTGAAAGCCAAACACAGTTATGATCCAGCTCCAAGTCTTCCATTTTAAATCATGTAACTTTGTTTGTGCCTATATTCCATGTAGTGGCACAGAGCAAATTTAACTAAAGAGTAGAAATTATATATATATACTATTAATGTACAGAGAAAACCCTAGATTAAACCAGATGAACTACAATCCATCAGGAGAGCAGTTGGTGTGGAGGAGGTGGAGAGAGCTGGGAGTTTTCCCAGTCGATGTCTGTTTCTACCAGGTTTTCAACCTTTACTACTGTTGAAGCTGGAGGAGAGACAAAGCTAACAGCCTGCAAGAAGCCAGAGTGAATGACGAAGGAATAGATGATGATCACACACACGTGGTCCAGTAAATAAAGCAAGCTAAATAAAATCTTACTAGAGCCTGTGGATCAACTGTTGCATGTCAGTGTAGCAGAGGTCAGTGTGTCTGCTGCTGTTACCTTTTAAAGGCTGTAATGTCCTCTCCTCCCCAGCTCTCGTTTAAGCATTATTAATCCTTTTAGGACAAGACCAGGTTATTGACTTAATAAGGACTTGTCAAATAGCCCAGAATGGAAAATAAAACATTTCATAGATTATCAGGCTTTCAAAAATGTTTGATACATTACTAACCTTAAGTAACTGTCTCTTACTACATAAACCTCATTGCCAGATGTATTTCTGTATTAGGCAAGGAACTAAACACACTGGTTTGGCTTTTAAAGCTACAGCCATTAGTCTGTTAATTCATTAGTGGAGTTGTATCTATTCATTAATAGAGGTTGATGACAGGTAGGATTATGTGAGGAGGATTACATGTGGTTCCAGAGGTGAAGGTTTTAACCTGCACATCATTACTGGGCACTGGCAAACCTTCCGCTGAAATCAAAGATCATAATTAAATAGTTGAACAATCCACTGAGCTTATTGGATTCACTATAACTGAACAGAAGAGCGCACAAATTAATCTCATGTAGAGACAACTCAGCAATTGAAGACAACGGAGAGCATTACACATTATTTAACTTTAATGTTCAAACATTACAGTGATCAGTCTTTGCTCTGATCAATTAGAGGAAATAGGATTGTTTAATTTTTCCCAGTCCCACCACTACTGAACAAAAACGTGGTTACAGGATCTCATTCAAAGTAGTAATGGTAAATCTTTAGCTTTGGTGCTGTGTAGACAAACTCATCAGTAAACTGAGCTGTGACAGTTTACCCTCATTACAGTTGAACTAAACTCATTCCAGTGAAGAAACATGGACTCCATTGTTACTCATTATAAAACATGGATTTAAACAGAGCTTAAAGTTAATTTTCATCTGCAGTCTCTTAACAGGTCAATATTAAAACATACACACAGTGGCAGAACAACACTTAGCAGACTAGACAAACAGGATATACAATACAAAGTTGCACATATTTTCAAAGCTTCATGTCCACTGAGGTCACCCTTATGAGCTAAATAAATGTTAAGGTGTATTTTAAGGTGTCACAAAAATCTGTTAGCCTACCTGTGTATTTTTACAGAAGCTAGAATCAAGAATCAATAAAAACATAAAAACATGTTATGTAACATAATGCATCTTCCCACACCACACACAGTACAAAAACATGTAAATACACATAGGAATATCCGTAAAATTAATTAAGTCAATGTATGTTTGTGTGTTTTCCCAGGATAATTCAGCGAACCATCAGGGCTGCAGTGGAGCAGCACTTCTTTGAGCTGAAAACCTCCATCGACCAAGACCTCAGCAACTACGACAGCCCGGGGTGAGAGTGCACACACAGAAACACACAATACAATACAGACATACACAAAAAACCAAAAGCATTTAAGGTCCCATATTTGAAATTTTTCCTGTTTTATTTGAACTTTTGATATCCATAAGAAGATATAATTGTGGTTTTAAAACCATTTCAATACAGTTTTACATAATCTCTCTCACAGTTCCTTCAAATGTAGATAGTCAGTCAGCATTTCGAACGTTCGAGTGGTCGAAATTCGAACCTAAATGCTATATGCTTATACTTTAGCCCCTGGTCTCATAATATAACTGTCATTGGATAGGTTATGCAATGATATATTGGCTTTCTGCCATCCAACAGTTGTGCAGTATTTCCTCAACATTTTTCTGACTTGTGGCTTGCTAAACCAGTGACAGAATGACTGCTTGGTGTTGTGCTGTTAAAAAAGTTAAAACAGCAGGTTGGACAGGTGGGCCGTGCTGGGGGCATACCTGAAAGTGCTGGCTGTATAGTTGTGACATCACAAAGTTACTGAAGTCCTGACAGCTTGTTTTAAGGCTCAGTTTCTGAATAAAGGCTGTGTGCATTTCCCTGTGGAATGAGCACTTTGATATTTTCACAGTATTTATATAGCATCTAGACCTGCTTTATAATCATGGAAATGTGTACAATATGAGAACTTTATATCAAGATTAAGCACTTGCCACGGCATTTTTTACATACCTTTGGGAAGACTTTGAAGTTGCACCTGCTGGTAGAAACATGCGTTACACATTTTCCTGGGTGGCTGAAAATGGCATTGAATGACCTTAGAGAAACATATTTGACATAGTGAACACTGTGTACAAAGGCACAAAGCCAATCGGATGGATCAGGTTGCCAGTAAACATGTTGACAGTAGTGTTGTTAATAAGCAAACTGTACTTGTTGAAACGAGCAGCTGTTCAAGTAGGCAGTCACCTCCAAGACAAAACAAGATGTAAAGGAATTTGTGGTTTCCAACATCAAAGAGACATGACGTCATAAAGGTTTTACTCTACATACTAAAATAAATTTATTTGCACCTGCATAGCAAAGTTATTAGTTTATATTTAAAATGAAAGTACTTACCACATTTCATTTACTTTTTGAATGTTATTTTCAAGGGTGAGTCCCAGTGAGCCTGCTGAAGAGGGTTGCCATGGAGACCAGGAACAACAAACGGACCCTGAGGACAGTCCCTGCGACACAGAAGGGGATACCCCACTCACAGAAAATGAGCAACACATACAACAAAGCCAGACCGTCACACAGGTCTGTTGGTGACACAGCAACACGCACATACACATAAACCTATACCACACATACACCTGCATGTTCACAAACACCCTGTCAGTGTTTTAGTTCACATCTTACAAGACATCAAGCATGCACGCAGCCAGAAACAGCACAGAATCACCCATGTTCACAAGATTATTAAATGTTAACATAAATGGAACAATGGCGAAGCATAATTGTCTCGCCTATGTACAGAAATTGAAAGTGAAAATATTTGACAACACACACTCACACCATGGAAATTTCCCTCTAAACACACACACAATGCACAGACCCAGACCAGTTGCTGTGTGGGCTGGCAGCATATTTCCCACAACTGACCTCCTTCCAGTCTCAGTGTGTCGGTTCATTCGAAGGCTGAATGCTTGTTACTATCACCACAATTCATCTTTGTCCTGCTCTGATTGTTACAATAGCTAGAATTCTACCAGGGCAGCAAGCAGAGAAAACAACAAGCCTGTTGCACAAATACACACACACACACACACACACACACACACAGATCATCAATTAATACACAAATGCATACAGGCTGTGTCTTGTTCTAACTAACATCAAGTCATGAGGGAATGACGTATATTTAAAAAAAAAAAAAAAAAAAGCTTTTTCAGTGTAAAAGAGGTGAAAGAAATCTATCAGAGGTTTACCCCGAGAGGGTTTGCAATGTCCATTTTTTGTAACTTTGTGAAATTGATCGTTTCCCCAGGAGGTACATAGATTCTCAACATTTGGGTAATTTTTTTTATGTCCTGCCATCATGGTACAGCATATTTTGTCATGCTGGTGTCGCTGAGGAAACACTGACCTCCCAGAAATTGAAACAAGTTCAAAATGATACCAGATGTTTGTTTTTGTTTTGTTTTTTTACATCTGTTAGCATTCCTGATGACATTCTCAATGACAAACTATTAGGCAAGGCAAGGCAACTTCATTAATTTCATTTATCTAGCACATTTCATACCCAGGACAAAATTAAATAAAAACACCAAAGGACATCTAATGGACCAGTCCCCGATGATCTGGAGGATGTAGCAGATCCATTTAGGGCCTGATTTAAAACCAAGTAAGATGATTGTTAAATCACTTCTAAAACTGACTGGAAATCGTTAATCAGCTTTTCAAGGTCATGTCTGGACAACAGGTCTGTGATTCTGGTGATATATTTTTAATGATTAAAGGCTGATTTCACAGTTGACTTGATCTGACAACTAAAATAATCTAATATAACGGCCAGGCTTCTTACAGATTTGTCTCTTATCATGGAGATCCTGGCAGGACATAAGGCAGTCAAGGTGCCTCTTTTCTTTTTCAGTGTTCGTCACATACATTTTTAGTAAGTCTTGTCACAGTGGAAAACCCCTTGATACTACTACCCCCTTTGAGCCTCAGTGGCTCTTGTCCCAAGAACCATTTTAGAGTCCAGACAGCAGGAGAGGGGTGAAGAGACGCAGGCAACATGGCGGTCAGAGTGAGATGTGTCCAGGGACTAATGAGAATCCTGTCATTTCTGTAAACAGTAATCTGGGTCCAACTTTAAATAAATCACAAAGGCATGCATGAGCACCAGACCCCAATGCTCACAATGCACTGTTTACTTTCTTTATATAACAGGTATTCACACTGATATGCATATACATTGAGACATCATACTGCTCTTTACTACAACTCATTAATTCTGCAGTCATGTGATAGCTGCCTCTTCATGAAGGCTCACAACATTTCTGTTTAGTTTAGTGAACATGTATGACCTTAACCTCCAGTGTTCAGTAACAGTGTAGTATTATTTAAATGGTTCCAATGAAACGTACCAGTTTTGGGGAGGGTTGGATAAATAGTTTTGAAGTCTAGCAGTAATGATGGTAAAACCCCTTCTCCTTGACTTTGGGATTTTTTCATATATTGGAGCTTTGCACTGAAAAGGGGAAGCGAGATAAGACGATTAATAATGAGATTAACATACTGTATATATTTACCTCATTGTTTCCTGAGTAATTTAAGGGTCATCTTTATGAGCGGTCATGGGTAGGGCCGCCACATTTGAATATTTATTTGTGCCATATATTTTTTATCTAACACTGCTTCTCAAAAGAAGTGAAACTACACACATGCTGTGTGGTTTCCAAGAATAGGGATGCACCTGTTTCTGTTCTGTTCTGAGTCCCAATTTAACACAGTTTCTATTCTTGCCCATTTATATCTCATGCTCTGCTATTATAGTTGTGTGCAACTCCAATTCTTATAAACAATCATTAAAAACAGAAAATTAATCTGAAATCTTTTCCGGTGTTTTCTTCCAGGATTCACCGGACTCTGGTGCCACCCTGGAGGAGAGCTTGGGAATGGACCTGGATGCAGAGGCTGTCAGAGATGCTGAGAACAACATCAGTACTGCCAGGTGAGCTACCTAATGTATAGTTTACTTTTAAGCCTTCAGTGAAATCCATTTTAACTCAAGTCAACAAATAGCAAGTAACTTCACCAGAGTGAGATGCTTTTTTATTCTAGTCATTCATTTTTCAAGAGTCAAATTAAGAGTTTAAAAGATCAAACACATTTGGACTAAATTTAGACTTAATTTGGACGAGGTAGATAGATGTGTGTGTTATATGTAGTGAATGTCAGTGATGTGAAGAGAGGACTTTCCTCTTTCCCAGAGAGAGTGGAATTCTTTTTCTTTAACATGTTCAAACAAGGGGCAGTGATGTTGTCATGCACTGATCACTTGACACCTCACGTTTTTAAATCACTTCGACATGCTGTCTCAGCCGAAGTTCCTTTTTTACACTGCATCATATCTCATACTGTATTATGGCTCCAGCTTGTGATTGTTAACAAACATAGATATTGTGCTACGTTCAATTTGACATGCAGCGTTAAAACTGTAAAACTGGTTCAGGCAGCCACTGCTTTAATACTGTTTCACGCCTATTCAAGTAAAATGGACAAAAGTTAATAGGCAGGACGAGATGATTGATAGATCAGTAGACACAACAGAGAGTTGTGTGAGTATAGTATTTTGTTAATTAATTTAAGTCATATTTTTTAGGTATATCTTATGTTTCTTATCTTTGATTTCAGGCAGGACAATCAAACCTGTGACACCATGGAGCAGACCGACACTATAAGCTGTGTAAGTATCAGTATGTGGGAATGCATCACAGTGTATGTGTATGATCTGTGAAAACATTTAGCAAAATATTGCTTCAAATTTCTGCCACACCATCTCTCCACCAACTGTCCTTTCCTTCAATTTTCCTTCTTTTCTAATTCATTGCTCTCTTTCTGTCCTCCATCCACTCTCCCCTACATTCCTGCCGTTATCTTCAGCTAGTTGCATCTGTTTTCTTTATTTCTTCCATCTCTTATTTGTTTCTTTAATGCTTCTCGCTCTCTCTGTCCCTCCAGGACTTGAGTTCATGCCGCTGCGATCAGAACGCCAACACCAGCGAGACCAATAGGAATCACCTGTCGCCATGCCAACCAAACTCTGGCCACAATCCCCACCTCCAACTCTTTCCTGACAACCAGTGGGAAGGTATAAAATCTCCCTGTCTCAGCAATACCAGCACGCTCTGTGTTCACCAGCAAAACAAACAAAAAGTGTAAATTATTTTACAATATTTTCAGATAGTGTCAAGTAATTGAAATCGTGCCTTAGAGAGGATGGGCTCTTCTCATGGTTCTCTACATTATCTAATTTTCTTTTGATTTATTTAATTATTAATCTACAAAACACATTATATCCTTGTCCCTAAGTTATTTACTTTCTCCCAGTTTAGTAGAACGCAGTTATTCTGCAGTGTTAGTCTGTATGATTTGAGGTTTGAGTCACCTGTAGAGTACTGTTGTTGTCTTGGATACCATTAAAACTTTTTATGACTCTGGGACTTAAACACCCCCAGTATTTTTAACTGAATCTTCAAATTAATGAACAATTAGTTGGTTAATCTATTATTTAACTTTGATTAATTTTGATAATTGAATAATTGTTACTAAATTTTTAGGAAGAAATTGGAGCTTCGAGTTTCTCATGTGTGAGAAATTAATGCTAAATGATTAATCAATTAATCAAGAAAATCTAATAATAATAATAATCAAAAATGAAAATAATTGTTAGTTTCAGTCTTACTTCCAAAACTGACTTTTAGGCCATTAGAAAACTGTTGGGGCTTTCCTTCTTTATTTCTCCATAATTTTGTTGAATATCTGTTGGGACTGAGGAAAAACGTGACCTCATTCCTTTTTGCATTTATACCAAACACATATGCACAAACACTGAGTGAATGTTTGTGAGTGAAGTTAGGAATGATTGACCTCACCACTCCTCTTCTCTGCTGCCTCTCCCCCTATCCCTCCTCTTTCTGCTCCTCCTTCTTATTCCCCTCTTCCTCCTTCTTGTCTTCCCTCCATCCAAACAGCGTCACCTCCCTCCCATCTCCACCTCCCTCCCATAGACTTCTCATGTATGCATCTGCAAAAAGAAGGCCAAGGTAAGTAGTCTCATATCAACCCAACCATTCACCAGTCGACCCATCCTCCCGTTCATCCTTTCTCGTTGATTTTCTTCCTGCTGGTTGCTCTGTGGTTTGGACACAGTATGGGAAACTTGATTAATATATTCTCACAGTTTTAAATTTGCTTGTGTCATATTGATGATGAGTAAATCCCTGCATGTAAAACACTCTTCCTTCCATCAGTTGATGAGACGTCTGCTTTTACTTTCTCTCTTTGCTCTTCCCTCCTGCTGCAGCCTCACTTGTGACTGATCAGGACACATTTTCCTCTCTGAATACACTTTCTCCCCTGACTCTGCTCCTCTGTGTCTCAGCCCTGTCTCATTATCTTTCTGACCCCTCCTTCACCCTCTCCTTTCTCCCTTTTTCCCCTTGACTCAGCTTGTTAGCATAGCACTGACAATAAGTGAGTGACTCAGCAGGGTACTGAAGAAGAAAATTAATTTATGGTTCAATGTCTCAGCTCAAAAGCCCCCTCTCAGGCAGCTTTTGTATATTGATATGTACACTACCTACAACACTCTTGATAGTCAGGGATTAAATTAGACTTTTCTCTCCCTCTATCACTGACCTCCGTTGACTTGCTCTGACTCCGTCTTCTCTCTGTTTCTTACCTCCTCTCTCCAGACCCCATCCCGGCTTACAAATCCTGGCAGGATGACAGCGAGAGTGGAGAGGCACAGCTCTCCCCCCTGGCTGGTCGCATGGTTCCTCTCCCCCCGCTGCCCCTGGAGGAGGAAGGCGAGGATGAGGAGGGGGAGGGAGGGCAGGACGCCTCCCCCTCTTCTTCACGCTCCCACCCTCACCTTCTAGCCCGACGCTTCCTCGACTTTGGAGCGCACGGTGCCCAGCGCTTCCTCCAGCAGGACCCAGACGCCACCTCACCCACCAAAGCACAGAGGTACGATAACGACAACCAGCAGTGCTAATTAAGTGTATAATCTTTGGTCCAAGTTAGACCATGAATGTCTAGTTTGTGGTGCACTTTGATCAGGCCGCGGCGAGCATCGTTTGGCTCCAAAGAGGCGATGAGAGGAGGAGATTCAGTGACCCACCAACTCACCAAGAAGCTACAACATCTGAAGAAGAAAATCAAACAGTTTGAAGAGCAGTTTGAGAAGGAGAGGAACTATAAGGTAGAACTATAAATTTGAAGTAACTGTAGAACATGTATATTGATATTGATGGAAACAACCAAAAAATCCTGCAGTCAATCACATTTCAGTCTTTACAACTTCAACCTTCTCCTCCTGGTCCTCCTCTGTACGTTAAGTTGTTCCGTCTCCTCAAATAATGAAAAGCCCAAAATATAAATTACATTGATGTATCATAAATACTGCACAGGACCATAGACCACTACTAGCTGATTTAGAAACTGATTTATGAGGCCAGAAATATAGGGTTTATTCACTTTGTCATTAATTGGTTCAGATGAGTTATTTTCAGCTAGAGCCAATGTGCTGTTTGTTGGATAAAAAACTATGTCTGAAATTATAAATAAACATTAAGAGAAACAGAAACAAACAGCTTTGAAGTAGCCATAAACCTTTGAGGTGACACTGAGGTTAATTTATATTGGATTCCCTACATAGTGCTGAATGGGGTCTCAAGTCCTGATAATTTATTATTTTGCATTTTGAGTCTTCCTGTGTAAAAGCATAAGCTAACTGATTAAATTGTTCTTCCTCTGTTTCCTCTTCCTCTTCCCAAAGCCCTCACATGGAGACAAGGCAGCTAACCCCAAAGTCCTCAAGTGGATGACCGACCTCACCAAGATCCGCAGGCAGATTAAAGGTAGAACCACTCGCTCTTTCTCCTGTGAATGTGTGTGTGTGTGTGTGTGTTTGTGTCGGGGTTAGAGTGTCTGTGTGCCATCCTGTTCCATGCTGGACAGCTTGACCCTCCCCACTCCTAACCTTTGACCTTTATAACAGCACCGCATGTATGCTGGTTTAACACACATAAGCAGACACGCACATGCCAGGGGTTAACGTGGCTCTCATATGCGTGGCTCCCACCCTCCAATGTGCTGGTGCGTCCTTGTGAACCCACATTCATTACCTGAGGTGAGCTCAGTAAGGTGAAACTGTGGAAAATACTTTATGCATAACACGTTTACAAAATAATTGGAAAAATCTTCAAACAACCTTAATTTTGATCAGTAAATGCCAAAGTTTGAAATGTGTTTTTTTGTCCTTTGGTAAACTGGTGTTCTTTCTTATTACATGGGAATTAAAAGAAGGTGAATTGATTAATGTTATCTAATACACTGAATCTGATAAATATGAATCCATTTCTACACTGCAGTTTCTCTAGCACAGTCCATGGTTTCACCATACTGAACAATCCCCAATTACACTCGTCCACCTCCTCTCTGTGAGGTGACGGCTCTCCTTTTTGGAGAACGCAGTGGCCGAAACATTTCTCTCTCTGTTTCAAATCAAAATTGAAAATCAACAATAACGCGAGCACCCGCTCTCCACTTTCCTCCCTCCTCCTCGTCGCCCAACGACCGATTGATTGATTGATTGACTGACTGATCGGCCAACCAGGACGCCAGCACCACCTTTTACCCAGAAGCACGCTGAGGCACCAGGCTTTGCTCCATTCACACAGACGCCACCATGCTCCCTCCTCCCCTTCCTCCTCCTCCTCTATCTGCTCACCTCCCCATCACACACTCACCCCCCCGCTCCACCCCTACTCAGGCCTGAGCTCTAGACCGTTTCACCTCAGTAAGTACCAACCCCTCAGTAAGTAGACATTACATACATTACTGACAGTCACAATGAGGCGGCACTGTGAGAGCATCTTGCTTCTTTGTTCTGTGTATTTCCTGTTGAAACAGCATGTTGGCACTGAATAGTTAACTAGCGGTGTGTGTGAGTGAAGTAACGTGAGGAAGACGAGGGTTTTGATTTGAAAATAAAAACATGATTGAGGTATTTATTGATAAATACACATTTAGACATGGAGTATTTTCTTTAGGCTTTAAAAAATAGATTTTATTTGATTGTGACAAAACTATGCACTTAAACTTTTTATTATTAAAGTTATATTTCTGTACAGCCTAAGGAAGCGAGAGCACCGGTGGTACGTAACTGAACAGAACTTAAATTAAAAATCGGCACAATCAGCTGCATCGTGTCCCTGAACCCATTAGATTGCCCCAGGGGACTGAATTTCGAACAATTTTACAATCATACATTGTTAGGAAAAAGGTTTTTGCTTGCTGTATTTGGGCTTTTATTTAGTGTGGTGGTGTGTGTTTTTGTTGAGGGCGTTTGTGTGCATGCTCATATTGTGATTAGCTCGCCTTAACCACCACAGCTGTCTAGTAAACTCCTGCATGGCTGATCGTCCAATCAAAGATGTTTTATGTGCTGCCTGAAGACTTAAGGTTTTCTCCCCATTGTCTCATTTTCTGCAACCTGCCCTGGTTCCTTCTTTTATACTTTACTCTTTCTATCCCCTCCCCTTTTTTCCTTCATCTCCTTCCTCATCACTTTATCCCTCCATCCTCAGATGCCAAACACCGTGCAGAGAGCGAGCTCGGCCCCCAGACTCGTCCTCGGAGCAACACCTTGCCCAAGAGCTTTGGCTCCACACTGGATCAGGGTGCCTGCGATACAGCGGGGGAGGTAAAAGGTCAGCGTCCCACCAGGGAGGAAACACTGGAGCTGATCCAGCGCAGGGTCAAAGGGAAGCGGCAGGAGGACGGCTGGCCTGATGACATCAAAGTGAGTAGAAGATATTTTTGCTAGGACTCACTTTAAGGCCCTGCACACCCAGAGATGTTAATAATACTGTGGTTAGACATCTGCTAAGAAAAAAGGTGTGTGGAGCTGTGCTGGTAATTATATTATTTCACCAAACTCCATGTACTAATAAGAGAAAGGTTTTTAAGTTGTCCACCCCGAACAGGTGAAACAGACTAAGTTTGTGAAATGTCAGCAATTAAAATCTAATCATACAAATTGAAAACACCTGTGCAGAGGTGTGTCAGGTCTTTAGGACCTATGGATAGAACGATGGATTCTGCCTGGCATTGAGTGATCCTCACTTGCTTCAGAGATAAGATAAAACATAATTTAAGAGCCACTATGCAGAAATATAATTAATTAATTAACAATTTTTTTGTAACACAAAGCAAAAGTGTGAGTTAGATAATCTCAATTTACAATATTACACTTGAATTGGCATGAAACATGACTCAGCGATTCACATATACAAACTGTGGCAGATCACAGCTGTGCAATATTATATTAATATCTGCAGCTTGCACAAGGCATTGGAATAGAAAATCTGTACTGAGTTAATGTTACCGTTAATCACTGTTAACAACAATAATAATAATAATAATTATAACTAGAGCTTCATTAGGGTCCTCGCACCTTTGTATTAAGAAAGAGGAGCTTAAAATCAATTCTAAATGTAACAGGGCGCCAGTGCAGAGCAGCTATTACATGATCAACTGTGTCTGTCTTTCTGTCTCTGTAGAAGATGACAAAGGAGCAGTTGTCCTGTGAGAAGACAGTCCTGCAGAAGAACCTGCTGCACTATGAGGGCCTGCATGGTCGACCGGTAAGTTACCAACATCACAAATCCTGATTAGATGTCAGTTCATCAAAGCACATTCAGACTTTTTCTGACCAGCTCTGTCTCTCTCTCTCTTTCTCTCTCTCTCTCTCAGGTGACCAGAGAGGAACGTCTGGTGGTGAAGCCTCTCTACGATCGCTACAGATTGGTCAAACAGATGCTCACCAGAGTTAGCATCACACCTGTCACAGTAAGTACACGTAAAGTCAGTGTTACATTTATTTTACCATGTAAGCAACATACTCACTAATAATCTAAAATAACCCCCCTTCCTCCTCACTTTAACCCACCCCCCACCACCCTCAGGTGTCCCCTTCCAGTAAGAGGCGGAGTCAGACCCTCCAGCCAATCATAGAGGGTGAAACTGCTCATTTCTGGGAGGAGATAAAAGAGGAGGAGGAGGACGAGCGTAAAGGTGGTGGTGGAGAAGAAGATGATAGGGAGGATGAGAGGGAGGAGGAGGAAGAAGATGAGGAAGAGGAGGGAGAGAGCAGTGGTGGGGAGATGCAGAGCTCCGAGGTCATCATGGCCGTTGACCTTGTGTCCCCGACCGACAGGCAAGTGAGGAGCCAGAACCAACAAGACAGCGACGGTGACTGTCCAATGAGAGCCAAGCTTGAGGAAGGGTCAGGGAGGCTGGCGCTCGACCTGCGACTCTCCAGCTCCAACGCCTCATCCATGTAAGAGCAAACAAACCACACAGTTAATGTGCACCAGGAAAACACCTGAGTCACATTTACCAGTTCTTTTGTTTACATTTACAGCTGTAGGAAAAGTCCACCAGGGTCTAATTCTCACCATTGTGCCTTTTCAAGTACGAGTCATGCTTTCTCACCACCTCAGTTATAGAGCTTGTGAAAATACAGACTCCAGCAACACTGTATCAGTTTTACATAAATCATTTCAAACACTTTTCTCCATCCTTCATCTGTGTTGTCTGGTTTGAATAAATATGGTCGGATATCATAGTGAAATGACTCACAGTCATCCAATATTTGTCTCCTAGATAACATTACAATCGTTTGTTTTTGTTGTTGTTGTTGTTGTTTTTTAACGTCAATGCTCTTGAGCACAATCTGAGTCGACGGTGACCCGCAGCCTCACACAAACCAACAGAAACAAAACAGGCAGCTTGTTTAGTTAGCTGGCAAAATCCTTCCGAAGTAGATCCCTGTGCTAATGCAGAAAGATCATTTCTGTCTTTACTTTCATTTAGACTCAGAGACAAGCATTTGAAAAGATTTATATAAGTTCTAAAATTAGGAGCCTCATGCTTCTTGCGCTGACTTTGTTTTGAGTCATGTTTCTCAACTTGAAGGAATTAACAGCAATGGTGAGGGCAAGTTTAGAATTAGTCCCAATGGCCACAATTAGGGTTGAAGGTTGAAAAATAGTGGCATGTTTCTTGAAAATAGACCACCAGTTTGCAATTTCACATTTGCTGCATCTGTTTGAGACATTTACCTTATAACTGTCCAAAAAATGTCAAAACATAAGCTTAGAAAAAAGAAACGGCACAAATAAGAGGATGTGGATATGGGGAAGTTTCCATGGTGACTGCTATTTAAGAGATTATTTCTGACAGAGACATCTGTTTATTTCTGTGGGTGTCAGGTGATTGACAGCAAAAAGAGTCTAACACTACATACAGTGTGCACTACAACTTAAAAATGCGGGGGGGATAAAAAGGCTTTGTGTTTACCATGATTAATTATTCTGTTACGGCAATTTTGTGTCCTATTTTTTTTTTATACATTGTATTATATATACTATATACTTGTATATTATAACTGATATCAGCCTTTTTCTTGTTGGAGTAAAAGACGCTCTGATTATCTTTAACTTTGCAGACAGCAGCAGGAATAATGTAAGACAGGAGGAAAACACAGGTTGTAATCTGTTTAACGTGTCACCAAGCTCATTGCTGAAGCTAACACAGACACACACTTTTAATCTCCTTTATCAGATCAGGTTTGTACATTCAGGTCTCTTACCTGGAAATAATCCTGACAACTGATCCTTCACGCCACCACAGTTCACTTCCTGCTGACTTCCCTGGACTCATTTTTATTGGGTCAAGATCCAAATGGTTCCTGTTAATTTACAGAGTTGAGAGAATAAATGTGATTATAAAGCATCTCAGGTCTGCCAGCTCCAAATCTCCATTCTTACTTTGTGATATAGATTGAAGTTAAGTGTAGTATTAGTTTTATGGCACAGTGTGCAGCTGCATCCTCATGTTTCTCATCATCCTTTAGGCCAGAGCTGCTGGAACAGCTGTGGAAGGCCCGCGCAGAGAAGAAGAAACTGAGGAAGACCATCAGAGAGTTTGAAGAAGATTTCTATCAGCATAATGGAAGGTAGGTGGGAGAGACACTCGTCACACAAGGCCTTAGCCCTCATTGATCCAAGCAAGTCAACTGAAAAACATTTGCCTTCTTGTTGAAATGTGCTGTACAAATATACTTCCCTTGAAAAAAATAAGTCACTGGTGGAGCTACATCACACAACAAAGACTACGCATTTAATAAGTGAGACGCCTGTTTAAACTGTCATCTTGTAACTACATTGATAATGAGAGGAGATGCGTAAGGATTTGTCTCATCCAGCTTGGCAGGTGACTGATTGATGATTCATTTCACTTTGCAGTAATTAATCAGAGCAGTCTGGAAAAGTAAAGGGAAGACACCCAGTCTGTCACAATCAGGTGCTCAACTGTGAGAAAAAAAAGCTCGCTACAGAAATGGCACCAGACTGATGTTAGTTTGATCAACACCAGTTGGACTTAAGGAGGGTTGTGAACATAATCAAATCTGTCAGTGTACATCAGAGTAGAGCAAACGATTGGTTTTAATTGACTGAAATATAAATATTTTGATAACTGTCAAACATTCTCTAATTCCAGCTTCACAAATGTGTAAATAAACAGTAAAATATGATGAAAAATGAATATTTTATAGCATTAGTCAGACAGGATTTGCAAATTTTTCCACTTTTTTCACATATTTCACAAATTAAAAAATGTATCTGTAAATAAAATAACAGTTGGTCGCAGTCAAAAGAAAGATAGAAATCATGCCTGACGATAATCTTTGTTCCTTATACTTCATGTCTGTTGGATTGAATGGTCTGATTCTGGCAAAATACTGCCACCTTTGTCAAAATCAAACAGCCTCCACTGGGACTTTAGAGTTTCAGTTTATTGCTCAAAGGCGAGCTTCAGCAGGACATGAAAATGAAAGATAACTCTCCCCTCTCTCTCCTCTGCTATAGAAATGTTCAGAAGGAAGACCGAGTGCCGATGATGGAGGAGTACAGAGAGTACAAGAGGATCAAGGCCAAACTCCGGCTCCTGGAAGTCCTCATCAGCAAACAGGATTCCTCCAAATCCATCTAGACCCGCCCTCCTCAGACACCCGCTAACAACGCACACATCAACCGTCATCGCTGCTGAGAGGACCCGCCCAGGACGTCCACCAGTCTGTCGGACATCATCACACCTGGAAGGGATTCACAAGCACTCCAGCTAACAGTAACCACAACAAGGCGAGTCGTGACTATCAGTCAGACTTCATGATCCCTGCTAGGTCTGCAGTCATGTCATGGAGAAAACTAAATTAGAGTGAAGTGCTGGGTCAGAGTTATAGTATACTTTCTTTTTACTTTCCTTCCTGAATGCAGGAAACTTTCCAGTAACATTTTGAGGGACTTTCAGACCTTACCTGTTCTTCAACAACAGGAACCAAGGTGAAGTTTTGCTTCTTGAGTCATAGTTTCTGCCCATAGAAAGTCCCTGAGGTAGCACTTTCTGATGGCCTAGAAACCAATCAACTATTTATGACTGGTCGCACAGCACACAACAAGACTGCTGCTGTTTGTGTACGCCATTCATTCGGACTGCAACCAAACCCTGGTTGTTGGTAATATCAGTATTAGAACGAGGGAAGGAGAAATTCTTCCTGACAAGTCAAGAAAAAGTAGTAAGCAAATTATTTAACAGAAACATTTCAAATGCTTTTTACTACTTAGTTGGTCTAATCTGCCAAATCTTTGCGAGTCTTGTGGCAAAAAGTAAAGATGAATGTGCTACAATCACTTTTAGCTGCTGAGTTAATCTGTGGTGTTTGTAGTTATTTAGCTAAAACCTGTTTGTTTTTGGGTGTTTTAGCATTTTGACCACAAAAATCACTCAAAACCTAACTTTTGTTGATTTAAAAGAATACATCATTATCTATATGCGACTACAGCTGTTTTTCTTTGTTCAGTAGTATGGACAAAGATGACATTTCCCCATGACATGACTGCAGCGCCACTACCAGTCAAACTTAAATTCGCTCCGATCAGCCACAGCAAATCTCTGCTGCCTCATCCGACTTCATATCATCTAAAACACGGCCGCAGGTTAGATACAGAGAAAAATGAATCATCACTGTTCGTCTTCATCATCCCACCAACGTGACATAAGACTTTGCACTTGTCTTCTCATGTTTCATTTCCTCAACTTCTGCGGAAAAATAACAAACAGTCTGACTTTTTTATTTCACAAACTTTTATGTTGTCGGTCTTTGTTCTTCACGTTTTTTTTTCCTCCACGCCGAGGAATCTTATCGGACAGCTCTGGACTGGCATTTTAGACTCTCTTCATTCAAGACATGCATTTGTTTGTTTATTTGGGACATTGTTCAGTGTGAAAAGTCCCTCTTTCTCCCTGCTTCAGCGAGTCACGATTTCTTAAACCTGCCTCCTTGGTGCGAGGCGATTGATTATTTTATTCTGTAAGTAGAACTTCATCTAACATCTTCATATCCCGGATGCTTCTGACTGATTTTAAAATTAATTCACAAAGTTTAAAAACATGTTTGTGCGTGTATTCTTGTTAAAAAAAAAAAGAATTGTACTCATACGTGTTTGAGAGACACTGTTCATGTTGAATGAAAAAGAATATCTGTTGTATTCCAAGGGAAAATGAAAAAAAAAAAATTGTATCACTTCCCAGTGTGACCTTGGAGCTGTTGTGAAAGACTGATTCTTATTTTCTTTATCATTTATTTCTTTTCTCCAGCATTTTCCCCGAATCTTTGTTTCTATTTTGGCACCACTTGTCAGGAAAATGTACAGAAGGTTGGCATATGGTGATGTTACATGTTTTTCTTCTTTGCAAACAACAAAAAATAGTTTCCTATGAGACTCTTACTCTGCTTTTAAGTTGTCATAAGCTACAATGTCTGGGTTTTCAAGTCAGCACTGACAGCACTTAAAGGCAGCATTAGACGGAAGATGTTCATAGGAAACAGTCCTACTCAGATTTGGAAATTTTATAATATAGATGGATACGGTTGTTGCAGAAATCATCTGGGAAATTCTGGACTAGTTGTGGCAGGTTCAGAGGGATTATGGCTGATAAACGCTGAGCAAGTATCTGTTCCATGTTGCTTTTTCTTCTCTGAAACCTAAGCATGTTGATTTTAGGTGAAGGTAGGAAGGTCCGACCAGGTTTTGTATCAGGTAGGGAAGAGCAGGAAGCAGTTGCTGTGCAGCTGCATCTGTGGTTCCTGGTTGAAGCTTGACTGTAGCTTTAAAGGCTGTTTTGTATCGATGAGGCACCGACACTGCCAGCACTGATTTTAAATGCAGAGAAGCAGCTCCATCTGTGGTTAACTCATATTCTTCCCCAAATGATGATGTCTTGTTTCACAGAGATGGTGCTGGAGGTCTGATAAAAGCTTTAGCATAATGTCCACAACACAGAGAGGGAAGTTTTACAGCGAAGAAGGTAAACACAAAAGCAACCTCAGCTGCGTTTCTGTCCATGGTCAGATCTCCAGTTCCAGTGAAGTTTCATTTCCTGCTGGCAGGTAAAATGAGAGCAGGAGAAAGTCAATTTTGCGGTTTGATGCATGCCAACAAGATTGTCCTCTTTGTTTTTCTTCTTCTTCTTAGAGGCCGTGTTGTCTTGTATAAGATCAGATTCAAAGATATCACAGTGTGATTTTAAAATGTGGGATGAAGAAATTTCTAACAGACGCTGAATTTTGGGTTTAGCTGGTAAGTTAGTGAACCAGCTGTTCAGGAGGTCAAGTTCTGTTATCACAACCTCAGTGACTGGTTAATTGTGGCATGTTGTAGCTATTGAAGGCAGATACGACAAAAATTGTGCTTTTCTTACTGTATCGATGTACATTTACCTGCCAGAATCACAGCTGACTGCAGTCTTTTCAGTGGACGGCAGAGTTGACGGTCAAAGGTTTGAATGAGACTAAAAGTTGAACTTTTTCTGTTTGTGAACAAAATGAGGGAGGGAGGGAGGGAGGGTGCAGTGTGTTTGCCTGGATGGTAAAAGAGGTTATTTGATGTAAAAAGATGTTATTTGCACAGCATTCACAGAATGCAGCCCTTTTGTGTTTTTTCATTTGTATTTCTAAAAATGAAGCACTACTTCTATACAAATATAAATATATACTGTACATAAAAACACCCGAAGGAATGAATGTCAGAAATGTTAAATTATTTCAAACATTACGTTTGGCCCCCTTTGGTTCATTATATTTGTGATGCCCTGAGAATGTGTTTTTTTATCATATAATATTACTATTACTATCATAACAATTATTTTGTGTGATAATAACGATAATAATCCTTTTGTATCTACTCACTAACTGTAAAACCAGCTGTAGAAGTTAGTCTGGCACTGTGTGTGGCTAATCAAACATGAACCTTCTCTGTTTTCTGATTTATTTTGTCGCTCTGTGTAATATAAGTTCAAATAGAAGCAGTACTGTAGTGAGCTTGCATGGCATCAAGAACATAATAGTACAAAAAATATTATGTATTGTTTCTGTTATTTGTGCCATGAAGAAGCAGCAATAATAAAACTTTGCGTGGAGGTTTTACAGTATCCAGTCATGGGTAATGATGGGTTGGAACAACTGTGTGAATATTTGAGGTACAATTTTTTTTTTTTTTTTTAAATCTAGTTTAACAGTTTTCAGCCTGACACACTCTGCTTAGACATTGTGTTTTTACCACTGTTGTCAGCATAATGTTCATGTTGGCGCTGCTGAAATACCAAAATATGAATAAATCTGTTAAACAAGAAGGTGAACAGGGATTGAAAAGCCAACGACAGATGAGTCGTACCAGAAAACATTCCAGTTTTTAATCATCATTTAAAAAGTGGAAACAATCTATCATCTGTCTCTGAAGGGCTTTTCTTTGAGTTTTTACATTTGATTTGTTTTGCGCCTCAATTCCTTTTTTTAAATCAACTTTTTGTTTTACATCGTGCCAGCAACAGAGTGGTAAAATGTCACATGTGGTTCACACGTAAACTGTAAATGTATTCTGTCTCTGTCAGTGTACAGTATGTTTCATCTCATACTTACCCATCCAACATGCATGGTGGTTTCACACACCTGGGATTCACAGCAGAGGTCAGTGTCAAAGATCTCACGGCTCCTCCTGGAAGAAATGATCAGTTTTTTTGGTCAAAACAGCAATGCAAGACATCAAATATATATCTTACAATTCTGTTAAGGGATTTTGAGTAAATGGAAGCCTTATAATGTTAAGGACAGATGGTCTTGTTTCTTAGACTTGATCAGGAAAGCTGGAAAATGAAAAGTCGGGGCTGAAGAAACAGATTTGTGCTGACAGTGTTTAGATTTCTGTTCTATTCACAAACTCCAGTCACAGATGAATTTATTTTCTTTACGACGTCTTTGACATTGAATTTTGCTATAAATTCCTTCGATCAGAGGATTGCGAGAGAGACAGGTTGTAAACGGCTCTCTCTTGCTTCCTCTCGGTGATCTGTGTTTTATCACATCTATATATTGTATGTATCTGTAAATGTTTTCATACTTTGTGAATGCTTTTTTCTGTTATTTCTTCATTAACAAAAAGGATGAGAAAATACAATCAGTAACATTTACACATGAAAATAAAATTGACAAGCTTGCCACATCGGTTCTCCTCATTCTTGTGTGAAATAAACCAAGGTAAACTGGGATAAACTGTAAAGAGAACATATGCTCTGCCAAATAACCCTATATGATATCTTGATAATTGATTAATTTGGTAATTTTTTAATCATTCAAGTCTTTAAAACTTTATTTTAACATGAGGTCACTGTTGATAAACATATGGTCAACCTTTTCAAGAGAACTTGTCATTTTGTCCTGTGTTCTAAAATCTCCACAATATAGCAAAAAATCCAGCCAATTAGCCTTTAAACTAAATATCACCAAATTTTTTTTCATATTAATAAAATGAATCACATTTTTGTTTTCACATCATCTTATTGAGCCCCAGTAGTTATAAAGAAAAAAATATAATGAATTGAGTTAGTAGTAATTACTGCCCTCTAGTGGACATTTTATCACAGTGTAAAAAGCACAGGACGTTTACTCAATTATGGTACTGGTAATTTACTCCTTACTATACTTTGAACGTTTAATGCCTTAAGACATTTTATACCTTACCATACTATGATGTTTTTATACCTTACTACAGTATATTATGACTTTTTTATGGCTTACTATACTATTACTTTTTATACTTCCTTTATGATGACTTTTTATGCACCTTGCTTTACTATGACTTTGTACCTTAATATGACTTTTTATACCATACCATACTATGACATATTTATACCTTACTATACCATAACTTTTTTTTCCTTACTATACAATGATGGAGGCCATTTTGGATAATATCAACCACCCTCTCCACAACATCCTGGCAGGACAGAGAAGCAGCTATAGCTGCAGCAAACATCTCATCTCAATGCGCTGCAGAACAGAGAGGTTCAGGAGATCCTTTGTTCCCACTGCCATCAGGCTATACAACATCTCAGCCAAAGGAATTGGACTGATCTAATTACTATTATTCATTTGTAATTAACTATTTTTATTATTATTATTATCAAAAATGAGCTAATGGACACATGAATTTCCCGTAGGGCATAAATTAAGCAAGTATCTACCTATGTAGCTCTCTATCTACTCCCCTGCCTCTGGCTTCCGGTGTTCCCCATTCTCCTGCCTCATGTTTTCACCGGCCACCTGGATTCCTTGGACCCACTCCCCCTACACACATCACCATTGCCTTCGCCAAAATAAACTCACTTGGACGGTTATTGCTGGTGTGTGCTGTGTTCTGTCTCTGCTCTGGGGTCCCACATCAGTTTTGACAGAGATGTAATAACTATACTATAATGTTTTTATGCCTTACTTTGAAATACATTTTTTAGGCCTTATGCGTAACTGTGATATGACGTTTTATGCTTTACTATACTATGATGTTTTTATGTCTTTTTATGAGTCACTATACTATGAAGTTTTTTGCAATACTATACTATAACGTTTTTTGCCATTTTTTTCCCTTACAATACTATGACATTTATGGCCAAACTATATTATGACGTTTTTTGCCATTTTTTTTCCTTACTATACTATGATGTTTTTTGCCATTTTCATGCCTTACTATACTATGACGTTTTTTGCCATTTTAATGCCTTTCTATACTATGACGTTTTTTGCCATTTTTATGCCATAGTTTACTAAGACATTTTTTGCGATTTTCATGCCTTACAATACTATGACGTTTTTTGCAATTTTTATTCCTTATTATCCTATGACGTGTTTTGCCATTTTCATGCCTTACTATACTATGACGTTTTTTGCCATTTTTGTGCCTTACAATACTATGACATTTTTTGCCATACTATACTATGACGTTTTTTGCCATTTTTTGCCATACTATACTATGACGTTTTTTGCCATTTTTTTACCCTTACTATATACTATGACGTTTTTTGCCATTTTTTTCCCTTACTATACTATGACGTTTTTTGCCATACTATACTATGACGTGTTTTGCCATTTTCATGCCTTACTATACTATGACGTTTTTTGCCATTTTTATGCCTTACTATACTATGACGTTTTTTGCCATTTTTATGCCTTACTATACTATGACATTTTTTGCCATACTATACTGTGACGTTTTTTGCAATTTTTATGCCTTACTATAGTATGAGGTTTTTTGCCATACTATACAATGACGTATTTTGCCATTTTCATGCCTTACTATACTAAGACGTTTTTTGCCATTTTCATGCCTTACTATACTATGACGTTTTTTGCCATTTTTATCCCTTACTATACTATGACGTTTTTTGCATTTTCATGCCTTACTATGCTATGACGTTTTTTACCATTTTTGTGCCTTACTATACTATGACGTTTTTTGCCATTTTTATGCCATTACTATACTATGACGTTTTTTGCCATTTTTATCCCTTACTATACTATGACGTTTTTTGCCATACTATATCTATGACGTTTTTTGCCATTTTTATGCCTTACTATACTATGACGTTTTTTGCCATACTATACTGTGACGTTTTTTTGTAATTTTTGTGCCTTACAATACTATGACATTTTTTGCCATACTATACTATGGCGTTTTTTGCCATTTTTACGCCTTACTATACTATGATGTCTTGTGCCATTTTCATGCCTTACTATACTATGACGTTTTTTGCCATTTTTATGCCATAGTATACTAAGGCGTTTTTTGCCATTTTCATGCCATACTATACTATGACGTTTTTTGCCATTTTTATGCCTTACTATACTATGACGTTTTTTGCCATTTTTATGCCTTACTATACTATGACGTTTTTTGCCATTTTCATGCCTTACTATACTATGACGTTTTTTGCCAAACTATACTGTGACATTTTTTTGCCATTTTTATGCCTAACTATACCATGACGTTTTTTTGTAATTTTTGTGCCTTACAATACTATGACATTTTTTGCCATACTATACTATGACGTTTTTTGCCATTTTTTTACCCTTACTATACTATGACGTTTTTTGCCATTTTTTCCCCTTACAATACTATGACATTTTTTGCCATACTATATTATGACGTTTATTGCCATATTTATCCCTAACTATACTATGACGTTTTTTGCCATTTTCATGCCTCACTATACTATTACGTTTTTTGCCATTTTTATGCCTTACTATACAATGACATTTTTTGCCATACTATACTGTGACGTTTTTTGCAATTTTTATGCCTTACTATAGTATGAGGTTTTTTTGCCATACTATACAATGACGTTTTTTGCCATTTTTATGCCTTACTATACGATGACATTTTTTGCCATTTTTATGCCTTACTATACTATGACGTTTTTTGCCGTTTTTATGCCTTATAATACTATGACATTTTTGGCATTTTCATGCCTTACTATTCTATGACGTTTTTTACCATTTTTGTGCCTTACAATACTATGACATTTTTTGCCATACTATACTATGACGTTTTTTGCCATTTTTATGCCATAGTATACTAAAGCGTTTTTTGCCATTTTCATGCCATACTATACTATGACGTTTTTTGCCATTTTTATGCTTTACTATACTATGACGTTTTTTGCCATTTTTATGCCTTACTATACAATGACGTTTTTTGCCATACTATACTGTGACGTTTTTTGCCATTTTTATGCCTAACTATACTATGACGTTTTTTTGTAATTTTTGTGCCTTACAATACTATGACATTTTTTGCCATACTATACTATGGCGTTTTTTGCCATTTTTATCCCTTACTATACTATGACGCTTTTTGCCATTTTTATGACTTATTATCCAATGACGTATTTTGCCATTTTCATGCCTTACTATACTAAGACGTTTTTTGCCATTTTCATGCCTTACTATACTATGACGTTTTTTGCCATTTTTATGCCTTATAATACTATGACATTTTTGGCATTTTCATGCCTTACTATACTATGACGTTTTTTGACATTTTTATGCCTTACTATACGATGACATTTTTAGCCCTATTAAGCCTTACTATA
>NW_019525660.1:46785-48165 GCF_002814215.2 Seriola lalandi dorsalis | reverse complement strand
TTTAGATTACATGAGCTAGGCTAACAAAGAAACTCACACCTTCCCTCCCACACACACACCAGGTGGTCTCAGCGGCCATTTTGAGTAGTTTCTTTGTTTACTGCCATCTTGTGTAGTCTTCTTTGTTCAGGTCATGTGGTCACAGTGATCACTTTGAATCGGCCATCTTACCTTTGTTTGTGTCCCCACAGACACACACACACACACACACACACACACACACACAGCTGTATATACTAGATTAGACTTTGTGTTTTACTCTGAAATAAACGTCTTTAAGTATAATTACTGGTGTGTTTAATGTTGCACAAGCGTGAATATTGCCAACCTCTATCCTTCACCTTTAACGTACTGTTTATGGTAATTTGGTTATAGTTAGTAAACTCTTAATTGTTACAGAGTTCCATATTAATGGTAATAAATTTAGACTAAAACCATATTGGCTATTTTGCCTATTAGTTTAGGCTAGTGCCCCGAGGACTTTAATTAATTTTAAAGTTATTATTTAATATTATTTTTTAATAATATTTTTCTTAATTTATGATAGCCAATAAATTGATAGACAACCAAAATCAAACACATTTGGTGTCCAGCTCATGAGGTAGAGCTCAGACCCAACAAAGGTAACACAACATGAGGACCTCGTACACGAACGTGCATCCAACACCAACCAGGAAAGATATATACAACATGAACTGTTTTGAAAAATATACAATTTCATACTGTTGAGCACAACTGAAGTCATTTAATAATTTGCATTGATAAAAAAGAGTGACATTGTCAGTAATAAGTCGCAGATAAATACTATATATAACATTATATAAGTGAGAAAAAACAGGAAGGAGCTTGTTACCTTCAGCCTTTCCGTAGAAGAGTGTATTCAGCACTAAAATAAAGATTGAAACCTCATCAGACGTGATCAATGTGACAAACAGTCAAAACCATAATAAACTACAGCATTTAAGAACCAGGTGGATTTTCGACTGAGGCAGCTCTTGCTTATCAACTCATTTCTGAGGCAATACTCAAAAAACAAAACTCAAAAGAAACACATGAAATAAAATGAGAAATATATTAAATCTATAAACATAATACCTTAGACTATATACTGTACATGCATTGTACAAATGTTTGTCCAAAATAACTAGTACAGACATGTATTTAGTCCACCACTCTGAACCAAGAATAACCAACCAACGTGGTCATGTCAACAAAACCACCACCTTGATAAAATCATGAATCTGCCTCTGACAGTCACAGATTGTGAAAATGACTGATGTACTCACAGAATAAGGACAGCACACAGAGCAGAGTGTGCCCCATCTCCACATCCAGCACTGACACCGTCGCCCTGCTGCTCTGCTTCTGGGAAATGTTTCT
>NW_019525660.1:45375-45733 GCF_002814215.2 Seriola lalandi dorsalis | reverse complement strand
AGATGCCATTGTGGTGTAGTTACTACTCTGCAACTAGAGTCTGAGAAGAAGTAAGCCAAGCCACTGCTTATCAACACCAGAAATAAACTCAGCTTCACAGCTTCCTTTAACATCTGCACCTCCTTTACATGCTTTGTTGACTGGCTCATCAGATCACATCGTCTTTTTCATGTTAGATAAAAAATGAAACTTTAATTCATTCACATTAGGTGATTTCCAACCTGAATGATATTACTCCAGTGTAGACAGGACAGTCTGCTGTGAGCTGAGGACAGAAAACAAGTTGTTTGGCTTGAGCTGGAGCCTGTGTTTCCTCAGCTACAAAGACACAAACGTCACCTACAAGTCAGTGACATCA
>NW_019525660.1:43827-45325 GCF_002814215.2 Seriola lalandi dorsalis | reverse complement strand
TCACAACAGCATATGCACAAGGTTCTGAAATGTGATATACACAATATAACTATTAGTGATCATGCCCCTATCACACTAACAATAGCCCTGGATAATGAACCCATTTTCAGATATTGGAGATTGAACGTATCACTGTTGTCCTGTGAAAGTGTAGTAAAGGAAATAAAGCAAAATTTAAAAGAATACTTCCAAATTAATGATAATGGTGAGGTGTCACCATCAATATTATGGGAGGGAGGGAAAGCAGTGATACGAGGGAAAATAATATAGATTTCATCTAGGTTGAAAAAGGCTAGGCTAAGAAAGCAAAAAGAATTGGAGAATAAGATCAAAGAATTAGAGAGAGAACACAAAAGAACATCAGATGAGTCCACATTTTGTTAGTTAAAAACAACTAGAGACGAACTAGATGAACTTTTAACATTTAAAGCGGAAGGATCTCTACGCTTTGTAAGTCAGAGATATTATGAAATGGGTAACAGAGCCAGTCGGCTATTAGCATTCCAACTTAGAAAGGCCCAAACAAACAGAATAATCCCAAAGATAAAACATCCCACATCTGGACAAGTCCTGGTGAGGCCAAAAGAAATTGCTGAAGCATTTGCAAATTATTATAAAAATTTATATGACGATCCTGAGGCTAATCTTGGCAATAGTGAAACACAAACCTTCCTTAGAAAAATAAACCTACCAACTCTGTCAAAAGAAGAGGCATCCGAAATGATATAGCCAATCTCTATACAAGAAATATTTGACACTATAAAAACTCTTAAAAATAACAAATCACCGGGGACGGATGGGTTCCCAGGGGAGTTCTACAAGAGCTTCAGGGAAGAGATCACGCCGGTGTTAAATAAAGTATTTAACTATGCTCTGTCATCAGGGGACCCACCTAAGTCATGGTCAGAAGCCATCATATCCGTACTGCACAAAGAAGGAAAGGACCCACTCTAATGTGAAGGATATAGACCTGTGAGTTTACTCTGCAATGATTTAAAAATTCTTACGAGCATAATGGCAAAAAGGATGCAAAAGCATATAACTAAATTGATTAAAACTGATCAAACTGGATTCATTCAGGGGTAGGCAGGGCGCAAACAATATTAGGAGGATATTAAATATAATTTCAAATGCAAAATACAGGTCTGAATGTTCTATGATGCTTAGTTTAGATGCCCAGAAGGCTTTTGATAGAGTGAAATGGAGCTTTCTATATCAGACACTATCAGCTTTTGGGTTTCACCGGAACTTTATAGAATGGGTAAAAATAATTTACAAGGATCCCAAATCACGAATCAGAGTTAATAGCTGTTGCTCGGATTTCTTCTTCCTCAAAAGAGGAGTCAGACAAGGTGACTGTTTGAGTCCGTTACTGTTTGCTGTAAGTATTGAACCATTGGCCGAATCAATAAGACAAAACGATAAAATAATAGGAATAAGGGATGAAGGGGGGAGGGAACATAAAACATCTTTGTTTGCAGATGATTTATTAATGCTT
>NW_019525660.1:39557-43688 GCF_002814215.2 Seriola lalandi dorsalis | reverse complement strand
AGATGGGAGATTTTACCCCTGACTCTCATGGGGAGGGTGGAAACGATTAGAATGAATATCTTGCCTAGACTGTTATTCCTGTTTCAGTCACTTCCAATTATGGTTCCTGGCTCCACCTTTAAAATGCTGGACAAAAGCATGGCAAAATTTTTATGGCAAAACAAGAAAGCCAGAATTAAATATAAAACACTCCTATCCCCTAAAGATAAAGGAGGTTTAAATTTACCTAATTTAAAGAACTACTACTGGGCAGCTCAACTTAGAGCACTCATACTGTGGATGACTAAAGACAAAGATACAATATGGGTGGAAATGGAGCAAAGTGCTTGTCCAAATGTGTCCTTGGAATCGCTACCATTTATGTCCAGGATGATGCAGAAAAAGTTTAAGATAAAAAATGATTGGGTTATAGAAACAATGAGAATATGGTCAATAATACAAAAGAAATTAAATATATCAAGATCTGTAAGCAGAGCGACAAAAATTACAAAAAACCCAGATTTCGTACCATGTACTTTAGACTCAGGATTTGAGAAATGGACAAATAATGGGTTGATATTCATAGCACTAATTTTTAAGGGGCAGATTTTGAAATCATTCGAACAGCTCAAACGTGAATTTGATTTACCAAATAAAGACTTTTATAAATATTTACAGCTGAGACACTACCTCCAAAAACACAGGGACTGGGGAAAATTATGCAAAGAACCAACTAAAGTTGAGGAATTGTTCATGTCATATTCAGATGGAGAATCAAAAAAAGGGCTTATCTCAAAATTGTACAAAGCAATACAATGTGAATCCAGTGTGAGTAATATGGATGTCAAAGAGAAGTGGGAATTGGAAGCTAATATAATAATAACGGACGGGGACTGGGAGGAAACATTCAAATCAGGACATAAATTAACCAACAGTCCAACATGGAGGGAGTTTGATTGGAAAGTGAAGATGCGGTATTTTAACACCCCATCTATCACTTCTAAATATTGTAACACATCGGATTTTTGCTGGAGGAACTGTGGGAAAGTGGGTGATTTTACTCATATATTTTGGGATTGCCCTAAAATCATAGATTTTTGGAAATCTGTTCAAAGGGAATTAAGAGGAGTCCTGGGTATCAATCTACATCTTGATCCATCCATATATATACTTGGTATAATGCCTGAGGATGGGATGGACAATGAATGCAGCTACTTGCTGAGAGTCTTGCTCTTAATAGCAAAGAAAACTATCACAACCTCTTGGTTGAAACCACAACCCCCCGATATAAAACAATGGAGAGACAGAGTAAGGAAAGTGACCATTATGGAAAAAACTACAGCCAGACTACAACTGAAACTAGAAACATTTGAGAAGAGATGGGATCCAATAATACAAAGGATATCAGGAGTCTAAGCACCTCTGTTAATTTCATTTTTTTCTTTTTTTTTTTTTTCTTTATTTATTTCAATCATTTATCTCTTTTGAAATTTTATTTATGTATTGGCTTACTTTTACTATCTTTCTCAGTATATGCACATTTACTCTCAGTAGCAAACACGGTTTCTGAGTTGTAGAGCACACTTATATGTATTAGACTACACAGGAAGAAGTTGGAGTATTGAACAAATAGTCTTTATATGTATGTAAAATGTCAAGACGTATACAGGTGTTATTGTGTGTATTTGGATTATTTGTATGGGCTGTAACTGAAATGAATGTGACAATATGATTTTAAGTACATCTTCATGTATTTCAACGGTGTGGAATAAATAATAAGTTCAAAAAAAAAAAAAATATTTCTTCTTACCAGGCAGTTTTTCAGTATTTCACTTGATTTAAGTGTTTCCTTAATTACCTTGATAAGATAACTTGTTACTGAGATTGTATGACTTGTTATGAGTAAGTGCATGCTTGAATCTAGAATTTCCATAGTTATAAAGCTGTTCGATCAACACTGACAAGTACAAAACTGCTTTTTGAAAGTCGTGATCTCTTATTTCAAGCACGAAATAAGAAATTATGGCAAAGCCCAAACCCTCTGCAAAATCATGCTGTGCCAGTGTCCCCACCGACAGAGACCAAGGAACCATAAATAATTTTCTATCTCCATTAATAGTTTGTATTTTAACACCATTGTACAATGCATCCATACCTTCTTTGATTCTATTCAATATTCAGTATTACATCTACACCACATTGACGGCAGTCTTCTGATCTAGCCATGGTAAGTAACCCAATAGCAGCAGGTTTCCATTAATAATTTGTTTGCTCATAGTGGATTACAGATCTCTATTTCATCCGTGTACAGAACAATCTGCAATGCATTTGGTCTCTCTGACAATAAGGGATGTGATTTTAGAAGAGCGCCATCAACAATGTCATGAAAAAACCTTCCCTGCACCTCTGTGGTCCCTTTTCAATCATAGACAATATGATATAATAAGAACTGTTCTAGACTTTTGACTAATGGTACATAATTAAATACTTTGTCTTACTTCTTTTTGAAGGTGTCCTGATGTGCCTCCTGAATGCTTCTTTAGCACTCGCTCTGGCTGTCTCCTGAGCTTGTACAACAGTGATGAGTGATACTGCTGCACTCCAACAACAATGTCATTCATGCCTTTTTGAAGGGGGGTCAATCCTGAAGTAATGAACAAGTATCCTGATGTGATGTGATCTGACATTCATAGTTCCATGTCAAGCACAATGTTAGTGACAGAAGAAAATGGTTCTGAAGGCTAACCATGAATGCTATTAGTATGGCCAAGTACTTACAATAAGGATGTAGTGAGCAAAGATGAATGATTTAACATTTGAGAGCGCTGACCAAACACAACCTGACCTCACTATTACAACAAAAACAAATCAGCTCTGACTTTTCAAATGTTTATTTAGTTTTACTATTAAAGTACATCAAAAAGAAAACACAAACATGTTTTAGCTTTCATAGAGCATTGTGTCTTTTCATTCATACACAAGGTGTCAAATCAGACATTGCTGTAGTTGGCATTTATTGGCTAATATACACTGATAACAATACAGACTGATATGCCAATATTGACTAATAGTTTATTGGCCCCAATATTCATTGTGCTTCCCTCATCGTCAGTTTTGGTAGTCTGTCTACAACATAGTACAACTTACTGGTACAATTTACTGGTTGTACTATGGCAGCTCCATCTTGGTTAATTTCCATTTGCCCTTCATCTGTGTCAGGTGTACAGAGCTGTTGATGCTGGAGTCCCCTGGAGGTTGATCCAGTTAAATGCTGTCCTGTGTGTAACATATCAAAGAAACAAATGATTTGACATTGTACTTAACCTCACCAGTAGATTTATATAATTATTTAATTATTTTTTATGATTTATTATTTTCACATAAACCAAGCTGATCATTTTCACATAAACCAAGCTTTAGACGCACAGTTATTATACGTAAAGGAAGTAAAAACATCCAAGTGTTAGCATAATCTGCAGCCTTGCAGATTATTGTTTCTGAAACTGGCAAAGGTTTTGCATAATCTAGAATTTAAGTTGCACTGTCATGAATACAGCATCGCTGAATGGAAGTACTAACTGATGATGATAGAGAGCTAAGGTTGGCAATATTTAGTTTATTGTAAGAGAAAGAATGCAAAACGGCTCTATAGTAGCAATCTTACCCTCATCTGGGTTTTACCAGACCCATGTTTACTTTACAGAGAATTCTGGCAAGTTCAGTATCTTCCTAATGGAGGTCAATTAGCATTTTAGAAAGCAACGCCAGTGTGTCACAACTCTAATGCTTGAAGTATTATTATTATTTTCTAATAAAAACATCTGAACTCTTCTCATTTCCCTGTCCCTAAGGAGGAGGAAGGGGCTAAACACAAGGCATTTTCTCTGTTTCTCATAGTTACACAATCATTAAAATGTACTCATCATTACATCATATTTTTATTACAAATTTGTGTTGTGTGATGAAACATTGTTTAAACATCAGTCATCACCCCACTGGCCTGTACTGGCTGCATCTCTGCTGTGAATTCTTTAAATTCTTAACTCTGGCAATTTTGATTGAGTTCTACTGATACAAATACAAATGATACTATTTATCGTAAAGGTGACACATTTAATTAACACCCCTAAATCATAATAATCCCACGAACAT
>NW_019525660.1:29638-39507 GCF_002814215.2 Seriola lalandi dorsalis | reverse complement strand
AAAAAATAAAACATCCATTTTACAAACACTGAAAAATCATAATTGTCTTGGATGAACAGAAATCACATTACACTGATTTCAAGCTTTACCTTTTTTGTGGAAGACCAACTGGGCATACATGAGTTTGTCATCTGAAACAGAAGCCATGTTTCAGCTTATACAGATGGATGGACAAAGATAAATAAAATGTGGCATGCCCTCATGTCTATGTATATGCCAGCACAGCAGAACAGTGATGAAAACAAAAACAGCTCAGGTATTTTCTATTTACCGCATGTTTTTCTTACTCACTGTTTTTAGCGACGTTTTCAAGCTCAATTACAGAATATGTGACATCCCTGGATTCATCTGAAATGTACATATTATTTAAACATCAGAGATTGTCAATCATCAGTCATTTACAATCACCTTAATTGGTGATGAAATGCATCAGGATTATGGCTGACCATGGAGAGGAGAAGTGTATTTCTTACATTGGGTTTCATCCTGTTTCATCATGTGGTCTGTAGCAGAGCTCTGATTGGTGCTCTGAGACCTGGCAAGACCCCAACAGATATAATAAATAGAATATATTTAATGGGGAACCTGTAATGAACTGTTGTTATGCTCAAAATAAGAGAAGTGTTGTACCAACCTGATAAAGCATGAATCTGTGGAAAAGACATTTGCTGTTACATGGTTTTGTATTGCAAATTGTTCTATTGTTGCTTTGGCACGTAATTACATCTGAATACATTTTTCTGTCGACTAATTAGAGTGTAATCAAATATCAGAAGGGAAAGATCTCACTTTTTGTCTTTCTGTAGCGAAAAAGCAGCAGCAGGAGAACGATCAGTAAAAGTCCACAAACCAACCCAACGATCAGCGGCACAGGAAACCAAGAGTCTTCAGGTCCGGACACTGCTATAATGAATTATCTATATTATTTATGTGACTCTTCTCAGAGAGTTTCCATAGTGCTTTACAAAGACAGAGTCAAGGTCACGTCAAGTCTTAGCAACAAAAATCCAAGACTAAGAAACAATAACTTATGTTAACCATGAGCTTCCTTTTCAATAATAAAAACCATAATATAAAAACCCATTTCTCACTCACAATCTAAAAAGTTAACTTTCTGACTCACTGATTTTTTCTATCTCAAACTGTAGCACAACTTACTAAACAACTGCTGAAGAATCTGTTTTAACCATACTCACATTTCACTGACATCCAACTCTCCAGTGACGCCCCGCTCCGCAATGTCCGCAGTGAAGTTTCTCCTTTACATTTATAAAAGCCTTCATGTGACCTTGACACTGCAGGGATGGTCAGCTCCTGTCTGGTGTCGTTTTGGATGAGTTTGTCATTTTTATAGAAAATCACATTAGAAAGGACATTTTCCGGCCGCAGCTTGCAGCTGAGGGTGACAGATGCTCCCTCAGCCACAGGATGGACAGGACTCACCAGGATAATACCAGTATCTGTGAAATGGAGATCGACATATATAGATTAGAGATCACACTTTCAATCTTTTCTAACTTTAGAATCAGCAGACATTGACCTGACATTTGGCTTGTACACCTACATCTTAATAGTTCAAAGGGAGTGAGTGAAGCCACCAGTACTTTAAAAAAAAAAAACATGCAGTATTCCACTGTAAGACACTTTACTTTCAGATTATGAACTGAATCTAGACAGTATCTACTGGACACAAAATAAATTACACGAAGCAAGAAAAACAAATGAATAAAACTCGACCTGCAGTCATGTTGACTGCATTGCTGAACTCTCCAGATCCAGACTCACACCAGTACACTGCATCAGCGTACTGTAAACTATGAATGTTGCATATTGATCCAGTCATTCTCCCCCAGTCAGAGCAGGACAGGTAGTCACCCTCAGGAAGCCTCATCACTCTCCACTCAGTAGAGTTTCCCTCACAGCTCAGTGAGACAGAGTCAGAGGTGAAGTGCTGCACTCTGTCAGGACTCACTGTGAGAGACGCTGATGGACGAACATCTGAAGAACAAACACAGGAAGAAAGGTCAAAAACTTATTTTCTTTAGGTTTATTGTGGTTTTAATCTTGTATTGTTGAGGATAAAACAAAACAGTGTTGAACCAGGGCAAACAAGAATGTGCACGCATAATATAAGCACAGGGTTGATATACTATACATTCCTGCCAGCTGCAGGGGGCAGTAATGCACCCTGAAAAGTTGCCCCAACAAAAGAAGACAGAAAGAGGACCTGGAGCTAAAGACGCAGGTTTAGAAATGGTTGAATGTAAATGAAGCTGTGTGTGTTTGGTGTTTTTCATAGTTTTGTCTGAAGCAAGTTACCGTTATTGAAAGTTACCATTATGAGATTTGACAAATACTTGATTGATTGATACTCAAAGTGCTTTGCACATATTCCTATTAGTTCACAACCCAGTCTACCTCCTGAGCTACGGACGCTCTACAATGTGCACTGTATATAAAAAGTCAAAATAGGTTTTAGTTTTTAAGACACGTTTGTAAAAAACTGGAAAGACCAAAGTGAACAGAAAGGGCGGGAAACCAAAAAACAAACATTCAAACTGACCTCCAGATGAGCGGGGCTATGCTCAGGCCCTATCCATGTGTTGGGAAACTAAATGTCTGGGCTGATGACACCTGCCCCTATAAAGAAAGAAAAGACACTAACAAACTCACCTCCAGACCAGACAAACTTTAGTTCACTAGTCTCAGTGTAAATCACTGGGTCTCCTCTTCCAGCCTTACACACATATCCTGCTGTGTGTGTCTGACCATGGACGATATAGGAATCCTGTTCAGTCCCACTGCTGTTACCTGGGAGCAGCTCATCGCTGTAGGAGCGCTGTGATCCATCAGGAACAGCCTTGTACCAGTAGAACCTCCATCCTGCAGATGGAAGTTCAACCTCACACTTCAGAGTTACTGAGGCTCCAGGACTCAGCCATGATGGAGACACAGTGAGGACAGGCCGGGGTTTATCTGGTGAGTTTCCCACATTGTAAACATGTTAGTATGTTTTGTTGGTGGATTACATACAATGTTTTTATCCTGCATAGTGTATATATGATTTCTCTATTTCTGTCTGTCCTCTACATCTACATTATAACAGAAAGGTGAATGTGTACTCTACAATATAAATGATTTCAGCAGAGATCAATAATGACTGATGAGATATGATCAGACTTACTGTCAGATACTGTCAAACTGAAGGAATCACTCAACTTTGTTGAAAACTGTTGTGCACTTTTCACTCTGCCCCTACACCTGTAGTCTCCACTGTGGGATGATGAAGCAGAACTAATCCTGTATTCATGTTGATCTGAAGGTTTGAGTGATCTGGGTGTTTCCCATTCATACATACAATTATATAAATAAAACCTTATATAATACATTTTTTGCATATAATATCATTAATTAATATGAATTAATATTATTAATTCATATTAATATTGCTGACCACACAACTGTAAAATGAAGACATCACATAGTTGTCAGCTACAGTATTTGCTAAAAAGGATCTAACCAGTTGTATGGTAAAACACTGTTGCACTGGGGGATGTTACATGTCTGCAGCTCTTTGTGACAATAACACTTGATTTTGAGACTTCTCTGTCAGTTGTGTTATTAGACAAAATCAGTGACCGGTCGACTCCAAAGTTTTTTTCTTTCTCCTGATTCTTTGCAGTTTACTTTGATCTATTGGAGTAAATCTGTGTATCACACACTACAGGTTCTCTGAATTAAATTACTCCAGAAGCTGCAGTATGCTGACAACCCCAGTTTGTCCCTTCTGTATGTTGACACACCAGGAGATGAAAGAATAAGAAATGTATGACTTACGTGATACTGTTATTGTGATGCCTTTACTCCACTCTGTTGAAGAGTCCTGGTCCCCTCTGTGTGCACCCCTACACGTGTAGCTCCCGCTGTAGGACGGAGACGCACTGATGCTCCAGTAATTAACGTATGTCCATCGTGTGCTCGACGTGGGTGTTCTCCATTCATACTCCCACTCAGCGTCTCCTCCTCCCTCGATCTCACACCTGAGAGTGATCGTCTCACCACTGAAAATCTGACGCCAGCTGGGTTGCAGAGTCAAAGTGACCTTATTGGAAACTGTTGACACCAGAAATATAAAATCAACAAAGAAAGTTTTAAAATTGTAATCAGGAATGCATGTCGTTTTATTCCAAATAGAATCATTGAACTCACACGTTATCTTAATGGGGACCACATCACTTGCATGAGTGTAGAAGACTGGATTTCCTCGACCTCCGGTGCACCAGTATTTGCCTCCTTGTGAGATATTGAGCTCTCTGTTTTGATCACCATATCTCATGGTCAGATCTTCATAAGACCCTGAGGTTTGTCTGGACCAGTAATATTTCCATTCAGCAGAGCCGTCCACAGAGCAGGTCAGTGTCACGCTGCCTCCTGCTGGTATGGTTGTTGTGCCTGGCAGCAGTGTGGCCTTGGGTTTATCTATAAGAAACAAAATCATGTAAATTATCAAATAAATAGGACACTATATGACACACCACATCAATCCGGTATTTGGTTTTCACAAGGGAAACATTTCCTTAATTTTGTGGTAATTCTTGAAAGGCCACAAATACTGATGTGGAGCGCTCAGCCGTGTACTTCTTCTCCTTTTTTTAAAATTTTATTTGTGATTATTTTATCCACATTAGCTGATGTTTAACAGCAAATAGTAATTCTGGATTACACTGAGTCTGCTGAGCTTTTAAAAGACTGGCACCATATTTTCTGTGAGGAAAGTAGCAGGGAAAAATACGGAGGCCCTGGTCAAAGTTTCAAGATTCAGGGTATTATATTTTAAAAATGTTTACAACATATGATTGAAAATACAATTAGACTTATACTGTTACTAGACTTTACACAACTCGGGCAATCATATGAGCTGGGCTCCTGCATGAGTGCTAATGGTCATGGGAAAGTTTCATGGTGATAAAACATTGAGGACTCACCTGATACAATCAAAGACATGATGTTACTGTGTTTTATTTCATATGTGCGCCTGTGGCGAGCAAAGCACTGGTATTCACTACTGTAGCCTGTCCAGAGATGTAATGTGTAGCGTTTATAGGAATTGTACTGAACAAATTCCCAATTATCCTTCTTGATTTGGTATTCCCAGTCTGTTTCCTCTCTTTCCTGCGTGTCACATATTAAGGTAACAGATTCTCCAGTGAAGAAAGTGGACCAGTTGGGCTCAAGGGTCAGTACAGCATCTGGAACACAACACGGACATTCATACAACACTACACAGTTAGCAACATAAAATATCTACTATTCTAGTCACAATCTATTTGTTCAATCTGTGTGGATGCATGGATTGACATAGTGAATACACTGACAACAGAGAAGAAAAAGCAACAGAAAGTGCTTAAAGTGATGCAGTAAATGGACATTCATCTTAAGTGAGAACAGAAAAAGAAAAGAAAGAAAACTGAGAAATTACCTTCAGCATGTCCAGAGTAGAGGAGAGTGATCAGCACTGAAATAATGGACATTATCGGAAAAACAGAAACCATCAATGAACAATAACCAAAGCAGATAGCAGAGCTTGCATCAATGGCACCTATAATTGGGAAATATCAAGGTATAAAATTTAGCAAATCACTGCAAAAAACAAACATGCTGATTTCAAGTAGTGTCAGGAAAACTGAATGAACCTCTGGAAGTCTGTTCTTCCCACGTTTTCCTCAATCTACATCAATACTCACAGAACAACCCGAGCACACAGGATAAAATCTGTCCCATCCTCACACCCAGCACCATCACGCTCAGATGTTCCTCTGCGTTGTAAAGAGAAAGCTTGAAACTGAAGCAAATGAATAGAAACTAGGGACTGTGGAGAAACAGAAGTTACATTTCATATAAATATTCCCCAGGTTGTTTTTTTTCCCCCCAACTTCTTCTTCTTCTTCCGAGTTAAACTTGCCTTCGCTTCCTTCCCTTTTACTCAAAGCTGACACAAGTAAAGACTGGATTTACACTTCTTCTTCTGTCACTGCACAAACAGACGAGTTTGAATTTAATGCAAAGCAATAAAAGCATCTCATAAAAATACCTGCCATTTTACCTTCAGCATTTTCTATTGTGTTGCTTTGTGAATTTGATACTTTATAAGCAGACGCTCCTCGCGTACATAGTGCCTGTATTGTGCTTGTGTAATGAGTACACATCTTTGCATGCATATACACAACATCCATGCTTTTGATCAATCAAATTTTAACTCTAATGGTAAGAGACAGCTATAAAGTTCACTATGAATGTGTTTCAGCTTTTTCACATTAGATTACAACATCACTTATGGTGGACGAGCCTCGAGTATGACCAGCTCTTAACTGGGTCAGAGTTTAGCAGATATTGTGGGATTGCTGAAGTTTAAAACTGCCTGTGAAAATTGCTGAAAAGTAATAGGGAGGTTTGAATGACTCGTTAGGCTGCATGGAGAGAGTCATTTCTGTTTCCTTCCTGTCATCCTGAAGGCTACTGTGGCCTCGCAAAGTATTGGCAATTCCTGATACTGCTGTAAAGGCTGCTGCATGAATGATTCAAGATCAAAATACATAAAATAAACACAATATCTTCTTCAAATAAATTTACTACCGCTCTACAGCACACAATTCTAAAGGGAGAGATGAAGCCACATGTCATACTCACTGTTATCAATTCAGTAAGTGCTGGTAATCCACTGGTTCCCTCACACAACAGTGAAGATTTTATCTGGAAATACGTTCATTGTTCAGCTGAAATCATAAAGTGGAGTTTCACTATAGTAAAAGAAGTATTCTGTTACTCCACCACGGACTCTCTTCACTTTGCGGTGAAATTCTTGTTTCAAACTTGGTCACAGCTTCTCTTACAGGAAGTGACTGAGCACGAGCAAAACAGAAATAGTCTCATGAACAGCAGAGATTGTGAAAAGCTGAAGTCCTGCCCCTAATTGTTCAAATTGTTCTGTCCAGTACAATAGTGGATTCATATTTCATTTAAAATACACAGACCGCGCACAGGAATACGCTTTAACTTTTCAGACAGACTGATTAAATAAACCCTGTATGAGAATTCAAATGTATTACTAGTTAATACTAAAAGGGGACAGGAGCACCTAGCTACTTTTCTTTTCTTCATTTAATGTTAAATTTGCAAATTGTAACAAAAATATGAGAATAAATATTGACAAAACAATTCACTCGTATTGGTGGTATTTTATTGAGAACAGCTGGATCACACTCACATTATGTCAAACAGGTTAAACACACAAAACACTGTTGAAATCTAACATCTATCATCTCACACTTAATGACTTTAAAACTGCACAATAACTTGAGTACTAAAGCTGAAATATAATGTATCAAACTGCTAATTGTTGCTGCTTTTTGGAACAGCCTGTATTCAAAGTTTCCTACTAAAATCGTACAAATAAGTGACAAAATAACTTAAAAATTTAAAAAAATTATTAAAAATAAAAATAATAATAATAACACCACTCATAAATATTAAATGTGAATACACCTCAGAGCTGTTGTGCCTTGTGCTAAAATAGTATCAAACCCATTTATTTACATAATCTATTAACAAATTAACAGTATAAAATAGTGAGCATGTCTGATATTTGGAAAGCAGAGGTGCTCACAATTGTTTCAGAAGATACTGTCAGCCATTTTACTTTGGTTTTGATGATGCAGCTTTCTTTACAGACCTGGAAGAAAAACACAAGAGAAAAAAGACATAGGGTTATCCAAGATGCAAAGCTGAGTTATAACTCAGTTATAAATCAGCACAATATTCAAATGACATGGCAGCATTATTACCAAAAGAAGTTCCTGTTTTTTTCACTTCAGAGTAAAGAGTCTCATCAGTTTCAGCAGGAGTTGATTTTCCTGTGAACGGAGAGATGATTAGATTGAGACGGTTGCCAAAGATAAAGTGCTGAACTGACAGTTAGATTGTCGCTTCAAGTAAGACAAAGGTTTATCCCAGATGTAAAGCTGCTTTCTGACATATGTCATGTGTTGCAACTCCTAAAATCAGCATAATATTCAAATAGCATGGCAGCATTATCACCAAAAGATGTACCTGGTCCTTCCACTTCAGAGTAAAGAGTCTCATCAGTTGCAGCAGGAGTTGAGTTTCCTGTGAAAGGAGAGATGATTAGATCGAGACCGTTGAAGGTGAAGTACTGAACTGACAGGTAGATTGTCAGGGTTAACATCTCCTCTATGCAAAATGACAGTATTGTAATGCCCCTCGTGCTGAAACTAACCAGGTAGAGTAATATGGCTTTTACAGAGTTTACTGATGTAGTGGAAATGTAAGTAAACAGTTGTTCAGCACGAATATAAAACATATAATAAACACACCATACATTACTAAAGAGACACTCACTAAGAAAAAAAAGTAATTACCACAGCAACTACTTTACAAATATTAAACACACAGCACACATCACACCGTGTCCAAGGCCAACATGTTGGAAAATACAAACGCAGGTGAATGAAGACTTTACTAACCTTTCTTTTTCTTGGCTTTTCCTTTGCTGATGATGTTGACCTCGGCATACATGGGACTATTGTCTAAAACAGAAGCCAGATCTCTATAATACACAGCTGATGGATTTACAAGTAGAGAGACAGGGCAAAAAAATACGGGATGCTTATGCTTTTGTGTCGCATAAGATACTGAAATGAAAATCAAAATACACACAAAGCAGTTGTCACAACACTGTCACGACAACGCTGACACTGCAGCTAATGCGTATCACGTTTGTTTTTGTGTCTCGTCTTGTTTGACGGTTTGCTCTGGGTCAGAACCTGTGGATGCCGTGAGCGACAAACTGCCAGCCAAAAACACGTATAAAAGGGTAGGGAAATAATGTCAGTGATAGACTATTTATACATTTTAATTATCAATGATTGTGCCAACTCATTTATGGAAGACAAAAAGGAGAAGGTGGAGGGGGAATTTCCACGTATAAGCAACAGTATTTCATAATCTGCAACAGTGTGACCAGAGAGTGAAAATATAAGAGAGAGAGAAAATCTGTTTTCTTCCGTATCTGTGAGATGGAAATATACTGGAAAGTAATGCCACACAACACACAGTGACAATCACATATTGTAGATGAAACAATACAGAATCTGAGCATACCTGTTCCTGTCTTCAAATCAGAGTAAACGGAGGTCTCAGCTGCTTCAAGATGCTTCTCTGTTAAGAGGAATTTAGAAAAGAAAAGAACTATATTTTTTAGGCACTGCAGGTCAAAAACTCTCTCTTTGCTTTCTACATTTGGAGTACTTACTCTTCTTTCTAATGTTTTTAAGTTCAATAGAAGAATATGTCACATCCTGGGATTCACCTGCAGGTAAAATAAACATATATTTGAGTTAAAGGATTTTATATCAAACACCTGTGGTGTTGTATTTGTAACTGTCCCACGTTAATCAAAAGGTAAATACTGTACCATTGTCAGCATCTTCAGAGTCTCTGATTGTGTCATAGAGACAAGTATCACCTACAGTAACAGAGCAAGCTGAGGTCAGAATAATCCTTTTACCTCCATTATACAAAACAAATGACACATTTTTAACAAAAATCCACAGTTGGTTTTTTGTTTGTTGATTTGTGTTTAAGGTGAATAATATTTGTGGTTTCTATCCGTCTTGAAGTTTAGGTTCAGCTCGAGTAGAATCAGTGTAAAATACTCTGATCTTTTGTGGATGTGGCCAAAGGATTATTTGACAAAATTCTTGAGACGGCTTCATTTTTAAGAACGACGTCCAGTCTTGTGGACTTCAGGTTATGATTAACATTCATCTGATCAGAAACTGAGTGTGAGAAAT
>NW_019525660.1:27040-29321 GCF_002814215.2 Seriola lalandi dorsalis | reverse complement strand
ACAACAGGAGCAGGAGAAGAACAAACAGAACAAACAGCACATGGACAGACAGCAGAGAAATGAATGATGCTGCTGAGTGGTTCCAGGTGTTTCCATGGATGTTTTTCTACACTTTACTTTTACCTGCCTGTCTAACATACAGAGGTGTGTATTTCATGTTAAAAGATGCTTCTTGTCTTTATACAAAAGTGTTTTCCTCTTATTTGTCTCATTAGATTTGTGTCAGTTTTGTGACTGTTTGTTTATCTTGTCTCTAACTGCTTTGTTACCTGCTGAAGTCTTTTATTGTTATTTATTTATTAATCTTATTAATAACAATCTCTGGAAATCATCTGATCAGAAACTGAGTGTAAGAAATGTTAATGAAGAGTCAATGAAAAGTCAAAAAAAAAAGAAATGTAAATAAAATGCCAAGCATTTAGAGGAGAGGCATATTCATTACGTTGAATTTCATTCTGGTGAACTCCATAATTTGCGGTTGAGCTGGTGCTCTGTGACTGGATCGGCCTAAAACATGTAATAAATACAGTAAATTTAACACGGAAGAAGAATGTACTGCTGTTGCATTTCAGACTGGAGAAGAGAGTGTTGCACTGACCTGATGAAGCGTGAATCTGTGAAAGAGATATTTGATGTTAGATGATTTTAAATTGTTCTACTGCTATTTTATGTCGTGAGAACAGGGTGCTTCTATTTATTTGAATAATTAAAGAGTAAGTAAACCATTTAATGTCAGAGGGAAAATGCCTCACCCTTGGACTGTCTGAAGCGAAACAACAGGAGCAGGAGAAGAACAAGGACGACTCCACAAACCAGCAGAACGATCAGCCACACAGGAAATGAAGAGCTTTCAGGTCTTGGCACAGCTATTGTAAATATTAATAGTTAATTAAATGTTAACAATATTGATACATCTCTTCTTAACAGAATTGATAAAGGCATTTCATAAAAATGAAAGACAGGTGGCTACAAGCCTTAGGAAAAACAAAACTTTAAAAAATACATCTGAATATACTATATGTTGACAGTGTTCCTTTGTCAGAGCAACACACTTCACAAAATAGAAAAAGAATCAAATATTTTAATCATACTCACCTTTAACTGACATCCAACTCTGTGCTGACACTTTTCCTGAGGACTGACACTTGTAGAAACCTTCATCTGACTGTGACACTGCAGAGATATTCAGCTCCACTCTGGAATCATTTTGGATGAGTTTGTCATTCTGATAGAAAAACACACTGGAAATATTTCTCTCTGTCCTGAGTTTACAGCCAAGAGTCACAGACTCTCCCTCAGTCACAGGACGGACGGGGCTCAGCAGGATAATACCATAATAATCTGTAACAGTCAGAATATGAAGTTTCAGTCAGAGATCAGCTGGTGCAGAGCTTTAGAACCAGCTGACAGACATGATGAGAATAGATTAATTATATGCTTTTATTCTTCTTCACTGCTGATTTATTTTACAGGATGATCATAAGACCTGACATTTGATCTTGTTTACTTACAACCTGCTGTGTGTTTTACAGAACCTTTTGCCAAATAAACAACAGCTTTTTACATTGTCCTGTAAATTCTACTGTAGTTGTTTCCTTCAGATCATCTGTCAACATACAAGAGCGACACTAAACCAAAGCCTCATCATGATGAGAGGCAACATGTGACAGGATGAGAGGAAAGATGTGACTATGATGATGTTGATGTGATGTTTAGCCTGTCTCTTATACACATCTAGAAACAACAAACTCACCTCCAGACCAGACAAACTTTAGTTCACTAGTCTCAGTGTAAATCACTGGGTCTCCTCTTCCAGCCTTACACACATATCCTGCTGTGTGTGTCTGACCATGGACGATGTAGGAATCCTGTTCAGTCCCACTGCTGCTTCCAGGGAGCAGCTCATAGCTGTAGGAGCGCTGTGATCCATCAGGAACAGCCTTGTACCAGTAGAACCTCCATCCTGCAGATGGAAGTTCAACCTCACACTTCAGAGTTACTGAGGCTCCAGGACTCAGCCATGATGGAGACACAGTGAGGACAGGCCGGGGTTTATCTGTTAGAAAGTTATTTTCTCAGAATGAAAACATGTTATGACATTATCTCTAAACACATGAGTTGTTTAGATTTTCAGTTTAAATGAAATATGATCAGACTTACTGTCATTCACTGTCAATTTGACCGAATCACTCCACTCTGTTGTATTACGTTGTGCACTTTTCATTCTGCCCCTACACCTGTAGTCTCCACTGTGGGATGATGAAGCAGAACTAATCCTGTA
>NW_019525660.1:25651-26990 GCF_002814215.2 Seriola lalandi dorsalis | reverse complement strand
TCCTGATTGTGTCCACCTGTTCCCCATTTGCCCTCATGTGTCTTATAGTCTGCGTCTCCCTTTGTCTTGTGCCGGAGTGTTTCGTTCCGTTCGTGCACCCCAGCCGGTCGTCACAGATCTTGTCTTGTCTCTGCCTTGTTGTATGTATTCTTTACCTCCATGCGAGTGATTTTTTGTTTGTAGTTTCATAGTTTAGAGTCATCTGTTTCTGTCAAGTTTATAGCGATTTTTGTAGCCTCCTTTGGAGTGAATTTTTATTCTAGTTGTAGATTCTTAGGTGTAATTGTAGAGCCTCCGTTTTTGGGAGCGCTTTTATTTTGTCTTTATAGTGTAGTGTTTTGGTTTTCCTCCTCAGGGAGAGATTCAGTGTTCATAGTATTTAGCTTATGTCTTCCTCCTTGTGGAGTGATTTTCTATTGGTTTATTCCTTTTGTTTCTGCAGTTTTGTCCCTCCATTTGGAGTGTTTTTTTTTTTTTTTTATTAGATTATTTTCTTCCTGATTATTTTAGTCATGACTTGCTGGTATAAATTTCATAGCTGGATTATTTTGTCACTCACAGCTGAGGTTGGAGAAATATAAATAAAGTCTGCCTTATAGGACACTCTGCATCTGAGTCCTCTTCCTAGTCCAGGCCTGACACTATATATGTAACATCTCAATTCTAAGACATGATCAATTAACTCACATGAGACTTTGACAATAATTCAAATAACAGAAAAAGTGAAATAGAGAGAAAATGCAATAAAGCGTACTCTGTAGAGTGATGTTGACTGTGTTGCTGAACTCTCCTGATCCAGACTCACACCAGTACACTGCATTACTGGGCCAATTACTGTCAATGTCACATGTGGATCCAGTCATTCTCCCCCAGGCAGAGCAGGACCGGTAGTAACCCTTAGCAAACCTCATCACTCTCCACTCAGTAGAGTTTCCCTCACAGCTCAGTGAGACAGAGTCAGAGGTGAAGTGCTGCACTCTGTCAGGACTCACTGTGAGAGACGCTGATGGACGAACATCTGAAGAACAAACATAGAAAAGGGTCAAACCAGCAACAGAGATATGAACATTAAAAAGAGCTCAGTGTAAATATTCCTTTGTTCATCTTTTGTTTGGTGAGTGTTGGAAACATCAGCAGCACCAACACTGAAACAAGATGCAGAGTTTGGAACAAACAGCACATGGACAGACAGCAGAGAAATGAATGATGCTGCTGAGTGGTTCCAGGTGTTTCCATGGATGTTTTTCTACACTTTACTTTTACCTGCCTGTCTAACATACAGAGGTGTGTATTTCATGTTAAAAGATGCTTCTTGTCTTTATACAAAAGTGTTTTCCTC
>NW_019525660.1:23137-25601 GCF_002814215.2 Seriola lalandi dorsalis | reverse complement strand
AGGACAGTGAGAACCAAAACAAAGTCACACCAGTCACCTCATGTCTGTGATGGTTTGGTTTAATTCCAGCAGCAGAGGGAACGAGTACAGTCCTGGAGAACTGGATGCAAATGGATCAAAAATATTTCCTGGTCTCTCTTGATTAGAAAGTGAGTCAGAAATAGTTGTGAAGCGTAAGAAGCAACATGAAAAACTGACCGTGGAGAAGAGAGGAATATATTTGCTGTTGATCATGGTTGACTGTTTGTCCTGTAGCAGAGCCCTGATTCTCTCTTTGAGTCTGAGTGAGTCTGAAACATGGAGGTTAATAAACATATATCAGCAGTAATTAGCAGGAAAATTTAATAGCAAAAACTTATTGGAGATGAGAGAGCGTGTTGTACGAACCTGTTACAACATGGATCTGTAAAAAGCAGAGTAGGATTTGTATTAAAAACTGAACTGATGTCTCACCTGTTGACTTTCTGCAGCCACACAGCAGCAGGTTACATGCTGTTACATGGGTTTGTATTGCAAATTGTTCTATTGTTGCAACAGTAGATGTAATTACATCAGAACACACTTGTCTGTCGACTAATTAGAGTGTAATCAAATATATGAAGAAAAAGATCTCACCCTTTGAATTTCTGTAGCGAAACAACAGCAGCAGGAGAACGATCAATACTATTCCACAAACCGGCCCAACGATCAGCGACACAGGAAATGAAGAGCTTTCAGGTCTTGGCACAGCTATTGTAACTGCTGAATATTAATTGAGTTAATAAAAGTATCAGGAAATGTATTAATGGTGGACTTCACTTTACAGAAATGACAAAATCCTTTAAAAAATAAAACAGGTGACTTCAAGTCTTCAGGATAAAAATCTAAAACAATACGAAAACCTGCATCTACATCTGCAGCACATACACATGAATATACTATATGTTGACAGTGTTCCTTTGTCAGAGCAACACACTTCACAAAATAGAAAAAGAATCAAATATTTTAATCATACTCACCTTTAACTGACATCCAACTCTGTGCTGACACTTTTCCTGAGGACTGACACTTGTATAAACCTTCATCTGACTGTGACACTGCAGAGATATTCAGCTCCACTCTGGAATCATTTTGGATGAGTTTGTCATTCTGATAGAAAAACACACTGGAAAGATGTTGTTCTGTCCTGAGTTTACAGCCAAGAGTGACAGACTCTCCCTCAGTCACAGGACGGACGGGGCTCAGCAGGATAATACCATGAGTATAATAATCTGTAACAGTCAGAATATGAAGTTTCAGTCAGAGATCAGCTGGTGCAGAGCTTTAGAACCAGCTGACAGACATGATGAGAATGGATTAATTATATGCTTTTATTCTTCTTCACTGCTGATTTATTTTACAGGATGATCATAAGACCTGACATTTGATCTTGTTTACTTACAACCTGCTGTGTGTGTTTTACAGAACCTGTTGCCAAATAAACAACAGCTTTTTACATTGTCCTGTAAATTCTACTGTAGTTGTTTCCTTCAGATCATCTGTCAACATACAAGAGCGACACTAAACCAAAGCCTCATCATGATGAGAGGCAACATGTGACAGGATGAGAGGAAAGATGTGACTATGATGATGTTGATGTGATGTTTAGTTGCAGCCACAGATGAGAAGCCAAGTTGTGCTTCATTAGCTCAAGAGAGAATGGAGACATAATTAATGTGTGCTCATCAATATAATTTAAATTAACACCATTTATTATTTTTTATATGATCATCTGAATGAAAAAAACTAAACTAAACTATTGAATGTTTTCAGTGGCTTGTTACAGGAAAAAAAATTCACTTGGTACTTTGGAAGGAGGAAGATATTTACTGTGGCCAGAATTTAGACGTAATTTGTTTTGTGAAGAGATGAAGTGAGTGAAGTGAGACCTGCCACCAACATCATGATGCTGCTAAATAATGAAGAAGACTGACTGAACATTGACATTTGATTTTCACTCAGTAACAACCTATTTATGTGAAGTGTACAGGACATGGAGGAAATTATTTTCTTTGTTTGGTAACATATAATTAATGATTAAACCATGTAACGAACCGAAACTCTCCAAGGAAATATATATGTAACAAATCAATTCTAAGTTGGGGTTTTGTCCTGTCTCCATGTCTTGTCATTTCCTGTTTTATTTTGAAAAGTAACTATCCTCTCGTTTCAGGTCACTTGTCCTTCCTCATTTGTCACCTGTCGGAGTGTCTTCCCTAATTCCTGATTGTGTCCACCTGTTCCCCATTTGCCCTCATGTGTCTTATAGTCTGCGTCTCCCTTTGTCTTGTGCCGGAGTGTTTCGTTCCGTTCGTGCACCCCAGCCGGTCGTCACAGATCTTGTCTTGTCTCTGCCTTGTTGTATGTATTCTTTACCTCCATGCGAGTGATTTTTTGTTTGTAGTTTCATAGTTTAGAGTCATCTGTTTCTGTCAAGTTTATAGCG
>NW_019525660.1:20839-21716 GCF_002814215.2 Seriola lalandi dorsalis | reverse complement strand
CACATTTTTAACAAAAATCCACAGTTGGTTTTTTGTTTGTTGATTTGTGTTTAAGGTGAATAATATTTGTGGTTTCTATCCGTCTTGAAGTTTAGGTTCAGCTCGAGTAGAATCAGTGTAAAATACTCTGATCTTTTGTGGATGTGGCCAAAGGATTATTTGACAAAATTCTTGAGACGGCTTCATTTTTAAGAACGACGTCCAGTCTTGTGGACTTCAGGTTATGATTAACATTCATCTGATCAGAAACTGAGTGTGAGAAATGTTAATGAAGAGTCAATGAAAAGTAAAAGAAAAAAAAGTAAGTAAAATGCCAACCATTTAGAGGAGAGGCGTATTTACGTCGAATTTCATTCTGGTGAACTCCATAAGTTGCGGTTGAGCTGGTGCTCTGTGACTGGATCGGCCTAAAACATGTAATAAATACAGTAAATTTAACACAGAAGAAGAATGTACTGCTGTTGCATTTCAGACTGGAGAAGAGAGTGTTGCACTGACCTGAGGAAGCCTGAATCTGTGAAAGAGATATTTGATGTTAGATTTTTTGATTGTAAATTGTTCTACTGCTATTTTTTGTCGTGAGAACAGGGTGTTTCTATTTATTTGAATAATTAAAGAGTAAGTAAACCATTTAATGTCAGAGGGAAAATGCCTCACCCTTGGACTGTCTGAAGCGAAACAACAGGAGCAGGAGAAGAACAAACAGAACAAACAGCACATGGACAGACAGCAGAGAAATGAATGATGCTGCTGAGTGGTTCCAGGTGTTTCCATGGATGTTTTTCTACACTTTACTTTTACCTGCCTGTCTAACATACAGAGGTGTGTATTTCATGTTAAAAGATGCTTCTTGTCTTTATACAAAAGTGTTTTCCTC
>NW_019525660.1:19620-20789 GCF_002814215.2 Seriola lalandi dorsalis | reverse complement strand
TGAAACTGATTTCACCCAACTCACATGCAGCCCTCTGTCAACACTGAAGAGACCAAACTCTTTCTCTAAAGTTTTCACAACCTGACACCTCTAGGGATTAATGATGGAAATAAATAAATGAATATATCAACATCTCAGCCAAAACAACTGAATCAACTGCATCATAACTCACTTCTGCTACAAAGAAAACTACATGTGTACAGCCACAAAAAAACACTTTCATTTATGAGGGGATGTCAGTGGAAACTGTGGACTCATTAAACAACCACAAGTCATTTTATTTTTCATGTATCAGAACTGTATAGTGCTTAAGAAGTTACTCTGATGTTACAGTAAAAAGCTCATTTTCATTCCTTTGTTACTAAACTAAAAAACATTTTTCACTGAGGACTGAACAGAACTACAATGATGTCTGAAATGTTTTTGTTGTTTTATTTAGATGAAAGAGATTTTAAAAAAAGGAAAACAAAATTTTTATATAAATGAAAGACGTTCAACTTACATGATACTGTCAGTCTCATGACCCGACTCCACTCTGTTAAGTAATAGTCTCTTCTTCCTCTACAGCTGTAGTCTCCACTGTGAGACAGAGCAGCTTTGCTGATGGTGTATTCACTGTGTGATGGAGGATTGTTTGAGCTGGGTGTGCTCCATTCATACGTCCACTCAGTGTCTCCACCTCCCTGGATCTCACATCTGACAGTGATCTTCTCACCACTGTATATCACAGACCAGTTGGGCTGCAGAGTCACAGTGACCCTACTGGAAACTGTTAACAAAAATACACAGTACAAAATACAAACTACATTTATAAAAATCAAATAAAAATCATAGAGGTTAGTATCACTATTTCTAATGGTAATCATTAAAGTTTAAAAAAACAATACAAACATAATTCAACAGCAATAAAAACAAAAAAACAGGTGAAAAAAAAAGTATGAAAACATTAAAAGAAAGCAATGAATTTCAAAAATGGACTAAGTGCCGAGTGTGAACCAACAGACTTATCAGGTCAGAAACAGCAATTTCATCAACAAAAAAAAACTAACATGTTTGTCAAAATGGATTCATAACACTCAAAACAATATATATATAAATATACAAGCACACACACACACACACACACACACACACACACACACACACACACACACACACACACACACACA
>NW_019525660.1:18748-19570 GCF_002814215.2 Seriola lalandi dorsalis | reverse complement strand
AGCTCATTTTCATTCCTTTGTTACTAAACTAAAAAACATTTTTCACTGAGTGGCTGAACAGAGCTACAATGATATCTGAAATGTTTTTGTTGTTTTATTTAGATGAAAGAGATTTTAAAAATAGGAAAACTATTTTTTTGTATAAATGAAAGATGTTCAACTTACATGATACTGTCAATCTCATGACCCGACTCCACTCTGTTAAGTAATAGTCTCTGCTACCTCTACAGCTGTAGTCTCCACTGTGAGACAGAGCAGCTTTGCTGATAGTGTATTCACTGTGTGATGGAGGATTGTTTGAGCTGGGTGTTCTCCATTCATACGTCCACAAAGTGTCTCCACCTCCCTGGATCTCACATCTGACAGTGATCTTCTCACCACTGTATATCAGAGATGAGTTGGGCTGCAGAGTCACAGTGACCCTACTGGAAACTGTTGACATAAAAAATACACAGTGAGGATTCAAATGTCATAATTATTGCTGCTGTTTCTAATAAGAATCATCTGTATTAAGGTTAAATAAACAATACAAACAACTCAACAGCCATGAACATAAACAACTTCTGTTTCTTAGAAGCTTTTAAATCACTGTTTAAGTAGGTTTCATAGGAGGATGTTTCAGTATTTACTTTGTGTTTTTATTTATACTCAATTTTTTATGAGTTAACCCCCCATCTGCTCCTGATGAGGGTTTTAATGTAAAAAAAAAATCTTGATGATGTTAAATGTGCCTCTGTCCTTCACTACACGTTTACAGAATAAAACTACAGACTGACATGTAGAAATAAAACAATGGAGAGAAAGAAGCAAATACACTCACCT
>NW_019525660.1:17080-18698 GCF_002814215.2 Seriola lalandi dorsalis | reverse complement strand
GTTTTAACCACCTGTAGATGTCAGTGAGAAGTGTCATTGAAGTATCTTCCACTCTTGATTTGTGTTTTTACACGACCTGAAGAGAGACTAACAGTTTGTTTCTCTCCATCCTCAGAGGATTAAGAGCTGCTGCCATATTTTCATTTTTCCATTAAAACTCTCCTGTTTTGCTTCTGACACCAAATGACTCTTTTTTAAACAACTGACAACAGATCTGAACACAACAATGAATATTAATTAATTATGACTAAACTCACCAGTTTTCTGAATGAGGACTTCCTCACTGATCTGAGTGAAGAACTCTGGGTCTCCTCTCCCTCCTCTGCAGCGGTAGAAACCTCCCTCTGTGACAACCATAACTCCGTGTGCTCTAACATCTCTTACTGGATCAGCTGCAGAGTGTGAGTCACGTCTGAACCCGTAGTATTTCCAGTCATCAGAGCCGTTCACAGAGCAGGTCAGTGTCACACTGCCCCCTGCTGGTATAACTGTCTTGTCTGCTGTCAGAGAGGCCTTGGGTTCAGGTTCTGTTCAAGTTAGAAAAAAAAAATATTTTTCCATAACAGAGTGTACACCAACACACGTCTCAGTCATAAATCATGTTTTGTTGAAGTTAACTGATTCCATCCATTCAGCCCTTTGCTGCCACGTTTATCAGCTCTCACAGAAGTGTAACACAGCAGCCAGCACAACATGCCACGACTCAAACAGAGAGTATAATTACTTTCTGTGTAAAAATGAATCATATGACTCTTTGTTATTAAAATCTTCAGGCAGGACTGTTTTACTTTACTGTAGCTGTGTTGGATCTTTTCCCCCCTTCAGATTTATCTGCACTGTCCACTTGTTCATTAGGCTGCCCTGTTGACATGATCAGATTAATGCATGAAAAAACTCTATCTATGAAAATAACAGACTCTTCAGTAAATGCAGTTTGACATTAGGGTCAGCAAAGACTCATCAGTGCCCTCTGTTGGGTCACTACTCTGCCCTGTTAAGATGAGCAGATGAATGCATGAAATCTGTAAGAAGGTAACAGGCTCTGCCCTGAGGGTCAGCACAACATGACGACCTCGTACATGAACGTGCATCCAACACCAACCAGGAGAGATAAATATGCAAATATGCAATTTCACACTGTTGAGCACAACTGAAGTCATTTAATAATTTGAATTGATAAATAAAATAAAATGTAACATACATGATGAAATCTCAACACAAAGACGATATGATTAAGAGTGACATTGTCAGTAATAAGTCGGAGATTAATACTATATATAACATTATATAAGTGAGAAAAAACAGGAAGGAACTTGTTACCTTCAGCCTTTCCGTAGAAGAGTGTATTCAGCACTAAAATAAAGATTGAAACCTCATCAGACGTGATCAATCTGACAAACAGTCAAAATCTATAAACATAATACCCTAGTCTATATACTGTACATGCATTGTACTGTGTATTGTAATGTGTGCAAAATAACTAGCCCATTGATCTACTTACTCCACCACACTGAACAAAGATTAATCAACAACAAAGATCTCCCAAACAAAACCACCACCTTGATAAAATCATGAATCTGCCTCTGACAGTCACAGATGGTGAAAATGACTGATGTAC
>NW_019525660.1:15170-15980 GCF_002814215.2 Seriola lalandi dorsalis | reverse complement strand
AAAAAAACAATACAAACATGATTCAACAGCCATAAAAACAAAAAAACAGGTGAAAAACAAAAGTATGAAAACATATTAAAAGAAGCAATGAATGACACACACACACAGACACACACAGACACACACGCACACACACACTCTTTCATACACTATATACAAACAGGGATTAAAGACGAATTTCAGCAGCAGACAGTTGAAGAAAACTCTTCACTGACAAGTCTGACTCAACAGCTGATCATCATCTATTTTATGGAAAAATATAAAAGCTGCTCTCGACTGGTTTAAACTCTGCACTGAAACATGACAGCAGCTCCTCAGATAAAACATGGGGCCGCTCTGTGTTCAAGAACCAAGACAAGGTCACGATGTCTCACAAATACTGTGAAATGAGAAATGTGTTTTAACCACCTGTAGATGTCAGTGAGAAGTGTCATTGAAGTATCTTCCACTCTTGATTTGTGTTTTTACACGACCTGAAGAGAGACTAACAGTTTGTTTCTCTCCATCCTCAGAGGATTAAGAGCTGCTGCCATATTTTCATTTTTCCACTAAAACTCTCCTGTTTTGCTTCTGACACCAAATGACTCTTTTAAACGACTGACAACAGATCTGAACACAACAATGAATATTAAATGACTAAACTCACCAGTTTTCTGAATGAAGACTTCCTCACTGTTCTGAGTGAAGAACTCTGGATCTCCTCTCCCTCCTCTGCAGCGGTAGAAACCTCCCTCTGAGACAACCATAACTCCTCTAACATCTCTTACTGGATCAGCTGCAGAGTGTGAGTCACGTCTGAACCCGTAGTAT
>NW_019525660.1:14013-15120 GCF_002814215.2 Seriola lalandi dorsalis | reverse complement strand
GTTACTGTACGTCCCTGTGTCCTGCTCATCGTCATGTAGGTGTAAAAAGAGCAGCGTGCAGAGACATCCAGTCACTGCAAGATCATGTTGAGAATGCCAGTGTTTAAAGCATAAATGTACTTACTGTACATGTCAGGGATTAATGAGGATTTATTTGGACAAGGTGGAGATGAAGATGAACAAACTGAGCAACTTCATATGATTGTTTTACTGTGTAAAACATGTGGTGGACTGAAGGATGACAACAAGTTTACAAACACTGGAACAAGCAGACAAACTCTTCTAGATGATAGAAATGACTCTGAGACAAGAAGCACCTTCCAGTCTCGTCTTGACTCTGTGCACAACATGAAGAGGGATGAACCTTGTGTTTTCTCCTTCATCAGAGCTTCAGGAGCGACTGACATATAATCATTGTTTTGCTTCTATTTGCTGTTGGTATCAAAACGTCTCTTTCTTACACTGCTGATAAACAGAGGAAGAGATTTAAAGAATAAATGTTGTTTTATTCCAGAACAAATGACTAAACTCACCAGTTTCCTTAATGGTGACTTTACTGCTTTCTTGTGTGAAGAACTCTGGTTGTCCTCTCCTTCCTCTGCACATGTAGACGCCTCCTTGTGTTATGACTGTGTTTGGTTGGTCTGTGTCTCCTACAGTCTCAGCTTCAGAAGAGACAGAGGTTCGTCTGAACCAGTCGTATTTCCAGCTGTAAGGACGATCCACAGAGCAGGTCAGTGTCACTCTGCCCCCTGCTGGTAGAACTGTCCTGTCTGCTGTCAGAGTGGCTGTGGCTTTACTTCCTGTTGAGTTTAGAGCAAGATAGAAAATAAGTAAATAATTAAATGTGATTTGCTTCAAGAAATTTATTTTGTTTTATTACATTACATTACATACTTTAAAAGTAAAAGACTTGAAATATTGTAAATAACATTTATCAGAGAATTTATTCAAACAATCAAACTGAACATCCACATTGTAATTTAGCTTTTACCACAATTTAAAAAATTAGTAACTGTGTTAATCCAAAACTGAACAACAGATTCCCTCTAATTTATATTTATAATTCCCTTACTGAAAGACAAATGTATTGGTTCACAGTTCTTC
>NW_019525660.1:4621-13197 GCF_002814215.2 Seriola lalandi dorsalis | reverse complement strand
ACACAACAATGAATATTAAATGACTAAACTCACCAGTTTTCTGAATGAGGACTTCCTCACTGTTCTGACTGAACAACTCTGGGTCTCCTCTCCCTCCTCTGCAGCGGTAGAAACCTCCCTCTGTGACAACCATAACTCCGTGTGCTCTAACATCTCTTACTGGATCAGCTGCAGAGTGTGAGTCACGTCTGAACCCGTAGTATTTCCAGTCATCAGAGCCGTCCACAGAGCAGGTGAGTGTCACACTGCCCCCTGCTGGTATAACTGTCTTGTCTGCTGTCAGAAAGGCCATGGGTTCAGGTTCTGTTCAAGTTAGAAAACAAATTATTTTTTCATAACAGAGTGTTCACCAACACACGTCTCAATCATAAATCATGTTTTGTTGAAGTTAACTGATTCCATCCATTCAGCCCCTTTGCTGCCACGTTTATCAGCTCACACAGAAGTGTAACACAGCAGCCAGCACAACATGCCACGACTCAAACACAGAGTATAATTACTTTCTGTGTAAAAATGAATCATATGACTCTTTGTTATTAAAATCTTCAGGCAGGACTGTTTTACTTTACTGTAGCTGTGTTTGATCTTTTCCCGCCTTCAGAGTTATCTGCACTGTCCACTTGTTCATTAGGCTGCGCTGTTGACATGATCAAATTAATGCATGAAAAAACTCTATCTATGAAAATAACAGACTCTTCAGTAAATGCAGTTTGACATTAGGGTCAGCAAAGCATTTGGTCTCCCTCCTTCAACATGCATAGCCTCCAACAATGCCCAGATACAGTCAACTAGATATTTCACAACCACGTTTCTGGTCATTTCATATTGAAAATCCTCACAAAGTTTTAGTTGTTCTGGAGGCTCATACTGTCCCAACGTCATAGAGAGACTTTTCCTCTTGGTTTTGCCTTTCATTTGTCAAACATCTATATGTGCAATATTTGATCATTTCTGACTTTAACAGCTCCTACAGGTGAAACCAAAAGAAACTGTGTGGCAGTCAGCACACATGCCAACAACTGAAGTCAGTGAGATAATCTGTACTGCATGCAGGACACTGTGACAGACTCTGACTGGGCTTGATTCTGTCTTCATACCAGACTCATCAGTGCCCTCTGCTGGGTCACTACTCTGCCCTGTTAAGATGAGCAGATGAATGCATGAAATCTGTAAGAAGGTAACAGGCTCTGCCCTGAGGGTCAGCACAACATGACGACCTCGTACATGAACGTGCATCCAACACCAACCAGGAGAGATAAATACAACATGAACTGTTTTGAAAAATATGCAATTTCATACTGTTGAGCACAACTGAAGTCATTTATTAATTTGCATTGATAAATAAAATAAAATGTTTCATACATGATGAAATCTCAACACAAAGACGATATGATTAAGAGTGACATTGTCAGTAATAAGTCGGAGATAAATACTATATAAAATATTATATTATATAAGTGAGAAAAAACAGGAAGGAGCTTGTTACCTTCAGCCTTTCCGTAGAAGAGTGTATTCAGCACTAAAATAAAGATTGAAACCTCATCAGACGTGATCAATGTGACAAACAGTCAAAATCTATAAACATAATACCCTAGTCTATATACTGTACATGCATTGTACTGTGTATTGTAATGTGTGCAAAATAACTAGCCCATTGATCTACTTACTCCACCACACTGAACAAAGATTAATCAACAACAAAGATCTCCCAAACAAAACCACCACCTTGATAAAATCATGAATCTGCCTCTGACAGTCACAGATGGTGAAAATGACTGATGTACTCACAGAATAAGGACAGCACACAGAGCAGAGTGTGCCCCATCTCCACATCCAGCACTGACACCGTCGCCCTGCTGCTCTGCTTCTGGGAAATGTTTCTACTTTACATGAATAATAACGAGCAAAAAGAGAGAGAGAGAAAGGGACGTACAGAGGAAGAAGAAGAAGAAGAAGAAGAAGAAGAAGAAGTTACATTTCATACAAATATGGGATCAGAATTTTTCTTAGCTCCTCCTCCTGAGTATAGCTTCTCTCTTCTTACTTCCGTGTCACACAATTCAGATATGTGCTTTAGGTTTGACCACAGACTACTTTGACCAATTTTCGCTTCCTGCCCACAGAAAAAAGTTGTGTGTATCTATGTATGTGTGTGATACATACTCTCCATTGAGTATCTGATATTAAATGTTGTCTAAACGTTTCTTATTCTGTGGTGGAATTGTTTGATCTACCTGATTTACAACTGTGTTTCCTTGTCATCACTCAAATACTCAGCAATAACAGTTGTGGTGATGATACACACCGATCACACACAAGATTAAAACTACCTGCCTAATATTGTGGAGGTCCTAAGAAGAATTAAGTCTTATTAGAACTGGTGAAAGAAAAGTTCCTCTTTACACATTAAGATGTGCTGCTGTGATAGAAAGAAAAGATTGTGTCATCACCACATTCACACACACAAGGTGTTTACAAGTAGATAAGAAGAAGTGTCATATCCTATACAGGATGTTTAACGTGGTAGAAATGAAGTCCAGTACAATGCATATAGACAGATAACATGATGGTCAATATTTATTTTTGGGGGCTTTTGTGCCTTTATTGGACAGGATAGTAGAGAGAGACAGGAAATGGGGAGGCAGAGAGAGGGGGAATGACATGCAGCAAAGGCCATCCGATGCGGGACTCAAACCGGGGCCAACTTCAGCGAGAACTGTAGCCTCTACACATGGGCCGCCTGCTTAGATCACTACGCCACACGATGCCCCATGATGGTCAATAATTTTTTCTCAGTCTGAACTCTCATGAGAAGACAACAAGCAAAGCCAGAAGGTTGAGTTTGATAGATATTTATTATAAACGCTCCCACACTGTTTTCATGTTGAACACTCTCTATCACCTCTGTCTGGTTTATTACATGTGGTCAACTGGGTGTGAAACATGTCGTCTGCTGTCAGGACACACTGAACTAAAGACTGTTTCCTCATTTTTAGTGCAGCAGCTCCAAGTGAAAATGTTGCTCTTGTGTTCAGTAAAGAGATGGTGCAGATAGTTGGTGTTACTCTAAACAAAAACGTAGACACTGAGACCCGAACAATGAAAACCTTCCTCACTGAATCATTTTCACCGTCCAGTGTTTGATGTGGCCTGTCAGTCAAAAACATGTCGAATGCATGAAATACATTTGCAGTGTCACATGTAGCCTGCTGCTACAGTAACCACAGAAATAAAATACATGATGTCATTGTGGTGTAGTTACTACTCTGCAACTAGAGTCTGAGAAGAAGTAAGCCAAGCCTCTGCTTATCAGGACCAGAAATAAACTCAGCTTCACAGCTTCCTTTAACACCTGCACCTCCTTTACATGCTTTGTTGACTGGCTCATCAGATCACATCGTCCTTCACGTTAGATACAAAATTAAACTTTAATTCATTCACATTAGGTGATTTCCAACCTGAATGATATTACTCCAGTGTAGACAGGACAGTCTGCTGTGAGCTGAGGACATAAAACAAGTGGTTTGGCTTGAGCTGGAGCCTGTGTTTCCTCAGCTACAAAGACACAAACGTCACCTTCAAGTCAGTGACATCATCACCTGTTCTTACTAAAGTCTCCAAATGTGTCTGAGCTTCACTCACAGATCAAACTGCAGCATGATGACAGAAGAAAGAGGAGCAGAGACCAGCGATCACTCATTGTTGATTGTGACTATAGACTGTATATTGTGTGACACACGGTGACAGTGCTGTGTAGAACAAAACAACATGCTGGAAGCAGAAAGGACAATAAGGAAGCAGCAAGAAGAGATGCAGGTTCATGGATGCCAGAACAACCACCATCACTCTAATACAGTGTGCTGCGCCTGCAATAAAGAAGAAGAAGAAAAACTCTCTGTCGATTTATGAGAATAAACAAATATCAGGAAACTGAGCAGGCATGCTATCGTTAGCTTGTTAGCAGGAGGTATCATGACCTGCTCCATTATGAGCTTCATCTCCGGCCTCTCTCGCCTCAATTCAGATGTGGACTAGTAAAGGTGCACTAGTCACCATTTGTAACAGAAAATCCAACCATGATTGTTCACGTCACCTCATTATATTTATTTATAAACCCAATTTCTTTTAGAAGAAAAATATGAGATAAAGTAAGAAAAAGTGACACAATATGGTTCAAAATAGATAATATTAAAATATTATACAAATATTTATTTATAATCATACAACAACCCACATAAAGTCACTCAGTTTGTAAAAGGCAAACTTCTACAAAGTTGCCACATCTCTTCTAAGACAACAAGAGCATCCATTACATCTCATTTCCACTTTGAAAAACTGGCAAATCCATTTAAACGATTCCATATCAGAACAGAAGTGGTTGTGTTTATCCTGTAAGGTCTTGGCAGTCATAGCGTCATGACAAGCGAGCGGAGGTGTGTGTGAATAATGACCATTATATATGAATGTATAACATCACGGCTGACTTTAAAAGTACAGCAGTCCTACGCCGTCTAACCTACAGAATGGTTGCAACAAAGATTTACATAATGAGCATAAACACAAAAGCAAATCGTCTCAGCAGTTTTGTTATTAATGCTGGCCGTGTCTTTCTTTCATATGATTTGCTATAAAACTGCACAGGATACTGTGTCTAACATTTGGATGGCAGCAGTTGTATCAATGCTGTGAAGCGTTTCTTGAAACGTAAATGTTTTTTTCACGCTTCTTTTGTCTTCCTCGATGATGCACCTCTCTTTATGGACCTGGCACAAAATGACAACAACCACAAATTAAAACATACGTACATGATACATTTACCTGGTCAATGGGACATGTATTATGTAGTATAATGTTAATACAGTTTTACTGAATGTATTTGAAATTTGAGACACCAACATTGACTGTAATTCAAACTGTACACGACCTTTAATTACATGAGCTTCTCTTGTATTTAATATTCTTAATATTTATATATATTTTAATATTTAATATTTGTACCTGCAGCTGCATCTGGATTCACATTATAGTAGTCAGACCTGTCACCTGGATCATCTCGGTTTCCTGTAATGGTCAAAAAAAAAAAAAAAAATCAAGCTCTTTTACACTAAATGCAAAGTATGTGAGTAATTACATGTTTGTTCTGGAGCGGTTTTTCATGGTTCGGCCTCTCAGCTCTGATGAATGGAAATCTCAACACTGCAGCATCCACTTACATTTTAGATAACAGTGTGGCAACAGATTGTGTCAGGCCCTGCACTGTTTCAACATGACACCTCCCATTCACAAAGCCAGGGTCATAGAAACAGCCCTGACCTCCACCATGTTGAAATCCACATACCTTTCACCACGTAACACATTTATTAATAATAATAATAATAATAATAATTATAATAATAAGTAATACATTTGGGAATTCATTCATTTATTTTTATTTTTCATATTTTGTGTACTCACTCCTCTTTAAAACATCTTTGAGCTGAATCTGGGATATAACATTTCTGTACTCTTCCGCCCGTCCAGCTGAAATTAGAAAAAGTTTTCACCAGCTTGGATTTTACTCAGTTAAAGTCAGACCGTTCTGGACTTCTCTGCACGAACTGAAGTTTATACTGTACCATTCCCAGTGTTTTCAGAGCCTCTGATTGATTCATAGACACAGACGTCACCTACAAGTCAATAAAAATGAATCCATGATAAGAGTTCTAAACCTCAGGAAACAATTTTAAAGTACTAGAATTCGGTGTAACAGTTAAACCTGCAGCACAGTATTGTGTGATGTTATTGTTGTACATATAACAACAGGATATGAATATAGAAGAGGGGAAGAATTAGCTGTGACAGTATTCTAGATCAGACGGAGGGCTGACCGTGGAGAAGAGACGAGTATATTTGCTGTTGATTTGCATCTCGGTTGACAGTTTGGTCCGTAGCAGAGCCCTGGTCGATCTTTTCAGACTGGACGGGCCTGAAACATGTCGTCATAATAAGTAGTAAAAGTAAAAAGTAAAGTAAAGCATTTCTGTCATGAAGAAGAGGAGACAAGAGAGTGTTGTACCAACCTGTTGCAACACGGATCTGTGAACAAGACAATAATCATTACGTTGCATGATTTTGAAACGCAAACTGAATCACTGCTCCGTGTCGTGACAATGATTTTTGAACAAGCAGGGAGTAACTGATCTAAAGCAGAGAAGGAAAAGGTCTCACTCTTTGACTTCCTGCACCAGCACAACAGTAGCAGCAGCAGGAGAACAACCAGCGCGACACCACTAACCAGCCCGACGACCAGCGGCTCGGGAGATGAAGAGCGAGACGCTGCAATAATAAATAAGAAGGATTGATCAACTTCATCTATGACAGGATTACACAAGAGGAGACCTCAGTTCAGCGTGTAGTGAGCCACACGACCCAAAGCAGAACATGAATTTTTAATGTGACTCCTTCAAATATTTTTTGGTGGCAATCATCAAAAAAGAGAAACATTGCACTGTGCAAGGCCACAAAGATAAGTAAACCACACCACTTCATTTACTTTACTTGGACAGGCCCATTAATGAAGACTGTATAAATCACACTCACATTTTACTGACATCCAACTCTCTGGTGACTCATTTCCTGAATGTTCACACTTGTAGAAACCTTCGTCTGACTTTGATACCGCAGAGATATTCAGCACCCCACTGTCGTCATTGTGGATGATGTTGCCATTTTTGTAGAAAGCGAAATTAGAATAAAATGAGAGTCCTGGCCTCAATTTGCAGTGAAGAGAAACAGAATCTCCCTCGTTCACGGGATGGACGGGGCTCACCAGGATAATAACAGAATCTGTAAAACCATTAAAAAAACAAAAACATGACTAATATTAACGGCCTGACATCAAATTAATTGCGTCACAGAAAGAAACAGTAGAACAAAGACAGAAAGAATAAATGTAATGAAAACCTACAACTTGCAGTGATGTTGACTGCGTTGCTGAACTCTCCTGATCCAGACTCACACCAGTACGCATCATTCCTGGGTAAGAGACCATGGACGTTGCAGGTGGATCCAGTCCTTGTCGTAGAGCAGTATGAAGAGTATGGCAGGGAGCTGTCATCAGGAAACCTCTTCACTCTCCACTCAGTAGAGTTTCCCTCACAGCTCAGTGAGACGGAGTCAGACGTGAAGTGCTGCGCTCCGCCAGGACTCACTGTGAGAGACGCTGATGGATGAACATCTGGAAAACATGCACGGAGTAAAACGAACAACAGAGACAATATAAGATTTAAAAAACACCAACACAACGACTAGTTTGGTTTTATTGTTTTTTTATCTTTTTAAAGCAGTTTACAAGATATGTTGCTGACAAAAAAAGTTGGACAGACTTAACATCTGCTTTATGAGGGAAACCAACTCACCTCCAGACCAGACAAACTTTAGTTTACTTGTCTCAGTGTAAATCACTGGGTCTCCTCTTCCAGCCTTACACACATATCCTGCTGTGTGTGTCTGACCATGGACGATGTAGGAATCCTGTTCAGTCCCACTGCTGCTTCCAGGGAGCAGCTCATAGCTGTAGGAGTTGTAGTAATCAAAATCTATCCAGCGTCCACGTACAGAGTGGTAGCGGTTATACATGTTGATTTTGGACAATCTGGGAACAGCCTTGTACCAGTAGAACCTCCATCCTGCAGATGGATGTTTAACCTCACACTTCAGAGTTACTGAGGCTCCAGGACTCAGCCATGATGGAGACACAGTGAGGACAGGTTGTGATGCTACACAATTAACACAAACAGTACAAACACTTTCCTTCAAATACAGTATCAAGCACAAACTTGGAGACATTAATGGTTTAATTGCGTGAATGAAATATGACTTGACTTACTGTAAGATACTGTTAATTTGAAGGGAACACTCCATCCTGTTGAATTCTGTTGTGCACTTTTCAGTCTGCCCTTACACCAATAGTAGTCACCACTTTGTGATGAAGACGACAACCTAATCCTCTCTTCATTGTTGTTTGAAAGTTCATATGAGCTGGTTGTCATCCATTCATACGTCCACTCAATGTCTCCTCCCTGGATCTCACAGCGAAGTGTGATTGTCTCTCCTCTGTATATCTCAGGCCAGTTTGGTTGCACAGTCACAACAGCCCTGTTGCTGACTACGGATGTTTAAAATTCATAAATAAAAGGTACAAAAATGGCAAATTGTTATATCAGAATCAACAATTTCATTGTCTCAATAAGCTTTTACAAAAACTCTTTACCACACTCACCAGTTTTATGAATGTTGACAGGGTCGCTGAACTCTGTGTAGTACACTGGGTCTCCTCTTCCTCCTCTGCACCAGTAGAGTCCTTCCTGTGAGACACTGACTTCTCCACTTGAGTGGGAAGCAGCATCTTGTGTCGTCAGTGGTTCAGAGGTTTTCTCGCCTGTGTACCAGTAGTATTTCCAACCAGATGATGATGGGTTCACAGAGCAGGTCAGTGTCACCCTGCCCCCTGCTGGAAAGGCTCTGTTGTCAGCACTCAGGTTAGCAGTTGGTCTGTCTGCTGATATATATATGAAAAAAACATTGTTACTGTCCCT
>NW_019525660.1:3995-4409 GCF_002814215.2 Seriola lalandi dorsalis | reverse complement strand
TTATGACTGTTTGTTGATCTTGTCTCTAACTGCTTTGTTACCTGCTGAAGTCTTTTATTGTTATTTATTTATTAATCTGTCTGTGCACCTGCCTGACCACTGAGTCAACTCCCCAACTGCACTTGTCCTGTCTGCTGGGGGAGGAAAAGCAATTGAGAATAAACATTAAGATGAGCTCAAGTATCCAAACACACTGAGGAAAGTGGAGCTGCACTTCAATGAGAGGTGGAAACCTTGTATCTCTGTGTTTGTTTGTGGCTTTTGATGCTTTCAGATTAACTGAAGAAGGATAAGGGAAGGACAGAAGGAAACAAGGAGAGAAGGATATTCAACCCAGTTCTACAATCAGTACATTTCTTCCACTGGGGACCATGAATGTAAAAATACATTTCTTTACCAACATGAATATTTGTT
>NW_019525660.1:0-1486 GCF_002814215.2 Seriola lalandi dorsalis | reverse complement strand
TCACATCCAGCACTGACACTCTGTCGCTCTGCTTCTGAAAACCCCACAGACTAATACTGCAGCAGGAAGAGAAACAGGGAACTGTGGGGGAAAATATTCATGTCGATATGAGCGAAGAGGTTTTCTACCACTTCTTTCTCTGGGTTTAGCCCATCTCAGGTTCCTTCTTTTTCTTTGCCTTTTTACACAGAACTCACGCCACTACTCTGGGTTTTAACCACTGTGAGCTTCCTGTCGAGCCACCACAGAAGAGGCGCCACACGGCCCCTGCACATGAGACCCAACTAGGATGGAACTACACACTTATTGCAAGTAATTATTGAACATTTTGCATCATATGATATGTATCATAGTGGTGTGTTTTGTGTGCACACAGATCACAAGACAGCAACGATGGAAATAATGAAATGAAATATCTTAAAATGTTCTATCTATCTACAGCAGGCCTGTGTCAGAGGTCTTGATGATTTCATATTCATATTTCATATTGTGGAAGATAACTGAGACTTTTCAGTGAAAAAAGAGAATAAACATAAGGTACAATCTTAAAGATACAGTATGTAGCATTTTTCTCATGTAGTTGAAATTGCTCTAAAACATATTTCAGTGTACCAAAGGTCAAAGTGTGGAGTGGAAACTCATGGCTGTCAATCAACATGTCAACACACTTCTGGTCTACCACTCCTCCATGTCGCCATGGCTGACTTTCCTCCTACATTGTATAATTGAGATAATAATGATTGATTCTCCTCTGCTCCTCATATGGAAGGTAGAGGGAGACGCTGCACATAAAAATTACCGCATAAAATGTAAACACTTTTAAAGAACACACAAAGTGTCATCGGCTTCGACCATGTCGTCGTCACAGCACAGCTGGAAGAAGGACATAAAAAGGAGAACCGTGTGCTACAGTAGGTGTAATTTTAAACGTGTGCTTTCACATTTACTCATTTGGCAGACGTTTTTATCCAAAGAGACTTACGAGTGAGGGACATCACTGAAGCATCAAAACTATGTTTCGCAAAATATTAAGAAAACTGCATTTAAATTTACATCAGTGGTGAATGTGATCTTGGAAAGGTGGCGAGCAGTGAGCAGAGAAAAGCCTCCAGTTCCCACACTAAGGTGAAAACTGACTTCTGCTTTGAACACACAGACAAAAGTTCATTTCAATCTAAATATAAATTGATTCTTTAAACAAAACAAAACTCAATTCTCTACACTGTCCTGTTTGGACAGTGTAGAGAATTAAGTTTTCTCAAATAACTGCAACACAGTGTAGTGTAAAGATAAGTAGAACAGATAATATAATATTGTAGTTTGTAGCATAAAATTGGGGTAAAACATTCAGCGTTGAAAAAGCACCAAAGATTTTTGTTTTTCGAGGACTTTTCTGGTTTTCTGTCACTGTCCATTTGTTTGAATTTTTCCAGCAGTGCACCTGTGAACTATGGGACACCCAACTGTGCGGAGAGGACTACATGAA
>NW_019525522.1:1907611-1994493 GCF_002814215.2 Seriola lalandi dorsalis | reverse complement strand
TATGTTATGTTATGTTATGTTATGTTATGTTATGTTATGTTATGTTATGTTCGAGCCACACTGACGAAAAACGAAGCTCTGAAATCACTGGCCACAACGGCTGTAATATCTGGTAGGCAGTCAAGAATGTTTCAGGTTTACTACTGGAGTTCATCCAGATTTCTTGAAGATATACAAACGTGTGACGTAGACTACAGATAATACAGATATGATTCACTGAAATGTTAATCACACTATGTGGTAAGCCTCCGAGAAAGGGAGGGTAACATCAGTACACTTCTGACATTATAATACGTAGATACTGTTACTGAGTTGTTTTTTCCTTTTAGATGTAGTGGGGATCATATCTCTCCATAGCTGTTTTGTGGCATGAAAATAGGTCCCATATGATTGCTGACAGTTGTAAGCTACAATTACTTTATTACGCAGTGTGCGTTTGCATTCCTTTTCCTGTTAGCTGGTTCTGTCACTTGTCAGTTATTTACCTTGATTATTGATAATTGATACTTTGTTGAAAATTGGTTAAGAGTGCAACATTTAGTTTTAACTCCTTCATCTACCCTGCACTGTATAGTTATTGGTGAGCTAAGCTTGACCTAGAGTGGCCTTTCACTGACCACAGAGTGGGGTGAGGCTTAAGAGTATTGTCATTGGTTGTCCACAGCTTGATCCTCTTCAGCATAGCTCACAGGGCTGTGGTCATCGGGCAGTGGTCAGTCTGGCCATGTCTCAACACTGCTTCATCCCTCCATGACCTCTCAGACCTCTCTTACTGTTGAAAGGGAGGCAGGTGTTTGAAAACTATGAAGGAGGGACCTTAAACTATTGCAACACACCCATGTAGGATGTCTCACTTAAAACTGAGCTTTGAGAGCTGACAGACACACAGAGGCTGTTTGATTCACAGCAAGAGGGAAGTGAGTCTGATGAGTGCTGAGTGTAAAGGCAGCATAGCACAGTCCTGCTGGGTGTATGAGGAGGTTTTCAAGGGATTGACATCCAGACACTGATGGTAGATAATCTCTGGGTTGGTCTGCTGATTCACAAACCATTGTTTTGAAGTGGTTCCGTTTTTCTTGTGAAAAGTGTGCTGCCAGACATAGATTAACCAACTTCCTCCATGGCTGTTGGCAAGTGATATTTGGTGTGAAAAACAATGTTTTATTGCTCTGATTTTTGACTTGTGAAATGCTTTGATTAATGGTAGTTATTTCATATGTGTTTGATCACCTTGTCTGATGATATTTTCTTTTCCCTTTTTTCCCTTTTCTAGGTGTAACATTTGAGTGATTACAGCTGTGGGATTTTTAAAATTGTTTATTCTCTGGGCTTTTCTCTTTCTGAGACTTCCCTTCTGACGCAATTCTCCTTATACGCATCAAACATCTTTGGGACCAGTGTACCATACAAAACTAGTGTGACAACCACTGCTGCTCGTTTCCCCTCCCTGCGCACTCTGCCAGAGAACAGCATGGGTCTTCAGGCAGACTCAGCACTCCAATCTATTCTCCTCTTTCCAATCCACCTTCTGGTATGGCTGTACTCCGTCCTGTCCTTTCTACCCTGGTACTACGTCACCGGTGCCGGGCAGAGACAAGCTTTGTCCAAGCGGATAAAGGCCCGCTCCATCTCAGGCCGTGCTGAGGGACCATACCGATCTGTGGACCATTTCGACTGCCTGGCCAGGGAGGACTTCCCAGGCAAGGACACGCTGGATAAGCTTTTCGAGTATGCTGTACAGCGATTTGGAGAAACACATTGTCTCGGTACCCGAGATATTCTGAGTGAAGAGAATGAGATTCAACCCAGTGGTAAAGTTTTTAAAAAGGTAAGGATTCCTGCTACTATATTCTTTTGGTGAGGGATACTTTTGAGGACAAATATATCTAATGTTGCATCTGACTCTTTTCCTTCAAGCTGATCCTTGGGGAGTATAAATGGCTGTCCTACAATGAACTGGATTCTATAGTGAGTCAGTTTGGCAGTGGATTGGCAGCTCTCGGACAACAGCCCAAAAGCACCATTGCAATCTTCTGTGAAACCAGAGCAGAGTGGATGATCACTGCCCAGGCGTGCTTCAGGCGTAATTTCCCATGTAAGGATATTCTGTCTGAACAATACAGTACAAGATGTTATCTGACAGAGTATGAATAATCTTATCAGCTGCTGTTGATATGTTTTGGCTCACTGGGTGTTTTGTTTTCACAACAGTGGTAACATTCTATGCCACATTGGGAGAGGATGCTATTGCATATGGACTGAATGAGACTGGTGTTACACATCTAGTCACCAGTGTGGAGCTGCTTGAGACTAAATTGAAAGTGAGTTAATCCCTTACAACACATGAATAGAACCACTCATTTTGATCAAGTTTTTTTCTCATAAAATATCTCATAAAATATCTGAAATATCTGTCTGCGTACATGATCATTTGGGACTAAAACCTCAAACTTGGTATGACTGAAAAGTAAATCGCTTTAACTTCTCGCAAGCTTCTAAGGCCATATGGACACATGAATGGATGAACACAGTATCTGTTATTCAAACTTGACAGGAGACATACTCCATTATTAAATGAATGGCTTGCAGTGTTACTGTGTACTTGTATTTTCAAGCTGGTGTAGTTTACAAAATAAGAATGAATTCAATTTATTATGGCAGTTATTTTCAACATGGTATGCTTGTTCAGCCAGTTTTAAATTAGGTACAGCAAAATGTGGTCTGTGTCAATGTGAGAAATGACATTACTTTACATGAGCTCTGTGAATGGATTGATTAAAATCCTCACATTCCCCCAGAATCCTGGGTTAAGATAAGATCAAAAGGAAATTAATGGAATATGTTGTAAAATACTTTAGATGAATATGATAGCATCTCAGACCGACTCGAAAAATTCCAAACTTCTTTTAACATATTTGTGGGTCTGACAGTAGTTCCAGTGGAGATTTCTTTAGCATGTCAAGCTGCTGCTCATTGTAAAGATTATGTCAATGTATATGGACCTAAAATTTCTTTTTCATGAAAGATTATCATGTGATTTGGCATCCTGTTTTGATACCAGTGTTGTCCTCTCTTTCTGTCCAGAATGTGCTTCCACAGATCCCAAAACTGAAGCATGTGATCTACGTGGACCAGAAGAAAGCGAGCACAGAAGGCTACCCAGCAGGACTCTCCATCCACAGCATGGAGGCTGTACGAGAGCTGGGCGCGCTGCCTGAAAATAGTGTGTATTTCTCTGACTCACCTTTGTTGTGCTTTGTTTTTTTGTCAAATTCCAAGTTGAAATATCTCACATACAGTGAAATACAATAACTGATTGTTTGTCCTGCAGTGGGGAGGGCAATTGTGAAGCCCCAGCCTGCTGATCTGGCTGTGGTGATGTACACCAGTGGCTCCACAGGCAGACCCAAAGGAGTCATGATTGTCCACAGTAACCTGATCGCAGGAATGACAGGACAGTGTGAGCGCATCCCTGGTCTCGGGTGAGTTGGAGTATTGGTCAGTATGTAGAGAATGAATTTGTATGATGTAATGTGTGCACAGCAGAGTTTCGCACAGAGTTCAACTAAGCCCAGCTTCACAGCTCTTACTGAAAAGCACATCTCCAAAGCTCCTTTATCTGTTCCAACATAAACAACACTAGCTTAGAAAAAGACAACTGGATGACCGTAGAATTTTCCATATAAATCAGTGCCATGACTGGATTCCAGCAGCAGAATAACCAGAAAGAACCACACTCTAAAAGGTTCAGTGTTGAAAGTTGGAAAGAGGAACACAAAACGTGTAACCTTTACTTTCTCTTCCCTGTGTTCCCGCAGGCCTAATGATACTTACATAGCCTACCTGCCGCTGGCTCATGTTCTGGAAATGACAGCTGAAATCTCCTGTGTCACATATGGCTGTCGGATCGGCTACTCATCCCCGCAGACACTGTCAGACCAGGTAATACCCAGCACCAACACCAGGTCTTATGCTGTATCTGTCAACATGTATGCTATATTTGGTTATTACCTGGGCAACTTGGTGTGGTCATTATTGCAGTTAGCTTAATCATTGTTGTTGTTTAATGTAATCAGTGCCTTCAGCTGTTTTTCCTCTGTTCCCTTTAGTCCACCAAGATAAAGAAAGGAAGTAAAGGAGACAGCTCAGTACTCAGACCCACACTGATGGCAGCTGTGCCAGTAAGAATCCTGTGTTATATTCTTTTTTTCTTTCCATTACTCACAACCCTGCTCTCCCTTGCTCAGTTTTACACACTTTTTTTCCCTTACTCATCATCCAATGTATAAGTTAATCCTGTATGTTTTCTCCTAAACAGGAAATTATGGATCGCATCAACAAGAACGTGATGAGCAAAGTGCAGGAAATGAGTTTCATTCAGAAGACTCTGTTTACTCTGGGCTACAAGTATAAACTAGAGCAGATCAAGCGGGGCTATGACGCACCACTCTGCAATGCGTAAGAAACCACTATGTTTCCCTAAGTGCCTTAAGAAATAGTGTGTTTGTATTGCTCATCTTGGAATCAAACACACAGCAATCTTTCTTTGCAGCCTCTTATTCCGGAAAGTCAAGAAACTTCTGGGAGGAAGAGTGAGGATGATGTTGTCAGGAGGAGCCCCGCTGTCCTCAGCCACTCAAAGATTTATGAATGTATGTTTCTGTTGTCCAGTGGGCCAGGGCTATGGTCTCACAGAAACCTGTGGAGCAGGCACCATCACAGAGGGTAAGAAAGGATTTAAAGTGTAGAGTAAGAAGAGAGAGTAAAGGTGGGAATTAACAATGTCATTAAGATATTATGTATTTTTATACAGTTGTGGACATCAGCACTGGTCGCGTTGGAGCTCCTCTCATATGCTGTGAGGTCATTCTCAGGGACTGGGCTGAAGGTATGGCTGAAAAACATCTTGGTACAGGCTGTACTTACAGTGCAGAATGAAAAGTATTTATTTAATTGCAGAGTAATTATGTGTTTGTTAACTATTTAATTTGCCACTTTATCTCAGGTGGATACACCAGCAAAGACGAGCCGAACCCAAGAGGGGAGATCCTGATCGGTGGTCCCAATGTAACCATGGGTTACTACAGGAATGAAAGCAAAGATCAGGACTTTTTTGTGGATGAAAAAGGGCAGAGATGGTTCTGCACTGGTGATGTAGGAGAGATTTACCCAGATGGCTGTCTACAAATAGTGGGTGTGTATATTCCCAAACCAGTTACACATTACCTAGGGACATGACAATCATCTGACGGTGTTTGTAAAAGGCACTCCTTTCATACTCAATTTCATAGCCCTAATATGCAGTCAATGTGGCTGTAACTTTTTAATGGAAAATTGTTTGTACTTGGAACAGCAGCACTGTTGTAAACACATATTTATTTTCTCATTTAGACCGCAAGAAAGACTTGGTCAAACTGCAGGCTGGGGAGTATGTGTCTCTTGGTAAAGTCGAATCTGCGCTGAAAAGCTGCCCTCTCATAGACAACATTTGTGCATACGCAAACAGGTGAGATGAACTTGATCTGGTTGGATATGTACGGAAGCACAATGCATTCATCTGAGAAAAAAAATGTGCAATTTTTTCTGAATTATTATTTCACGTGATCTCGTTCATTCAGAAAAACAGAGCAGGAATTAATTTTTCTCAGGTTGAATGCATTATGCTTCTAGAGATATGAGATCAAACCATCATATTTCCAACTTCTACAATGCCTTTCAAAATCTCAAAATACCGTCTACAGAGGATATAAAGAAATGTTAGTGTGAGGAATAAGGTGTAAACATATCACCTGACTTATGGAAAGACAGCCTGAGACATATCCACGTTATATGACAAACACTGTTTAATGCTGTTTGATACGTCTTGAACTTCAACTGGTACTTTTTTTGCTGAACTTCAGTCAGTGCTTATAATTGAATTAACACTTCAACTTCTTACAGCACTTTCTTTTGAACTATTATTTCAGCTTTCACTTTTGTGTTTTGAATTCCACTTTAACTATTACTTCAACTGAGTATCTCAACTATTCTCAGTGTTCAAACTGCAAATTTCCAGCAGTGAGCAGTGACTTTTATCAACCTTGTTCCTAATGTTCATCCTTGCAGTGACCAGAACTATGTGATCAGCTTTGTGGTTCCCAACCAGAAAAAGTTGACAGAAATGGCCAAACAGAGAGGCATTGTGGGAACATGGGAGGAGATCTGCACTCACCCCGACATGGAAAGAGAAGTTCTGAAGGAGATCAAAGTTGTTGCTGCTAACAGTAAGAGCCGATCATGCACAATCCTTTTATGCATACTTTTTTTATTTCTGTCCTTATCTCCACCTTTAACCTCAAGTTCTTTTTGTGTGTTATGTACCAATGTTTTAGTAGAAAAGAGCAAATTATTCATTCCACTATGCTGTGATAAATTTGGGTGAGTATCACAGTTCTCTTCCTCTTCACTTTTCATCCAGTTAAACTCCAGCGATTTGAGATTCCAGTGAAGGTACATCTCAGTCCAGAGCCGTGGACCCCAGAGACCGGACTTGTGACAGATGCGTTCAAGTTGAAGAGGAAAGAGCTGAAGAACCACTATCTCTACCACATAGAGAGAATGTACGGGGGCAAATAACTTTGACAATTTCACCCAAGAGTCCCAGTTATTATCATAGCCACTGTTCTGATGTGTAGATAATTTTTCCTGGTACCCATTTTGGCTTTTCATGCTATTTGTGTACCACAGACATCCAAATGGAAACGTTGTGAACAGAGAAGCTGAAGCTGTAGATAGTTGTACCTGTTGATCCATATGTGCTGCTTTTTATTTGTGTGTGTTGAAGTTTTGATTGTCAAAGAGATGCACCTATGTGGCAGCTCTTACTCCATGAGAAGGGTTTGAGACCATTATAGCACTCAACTGCCATCCACTCAAATCTCCTGGCACTCTGTAGCTGATAGAGTACCACTGTCCTCCATATATTGCCAACGCTTTGTTATTACTTCCATTGAAAATATTAACTGTAATCATCGCAGTCGCTTTTAAAGTTGCTTTGTTAAGTTGGAGTACTGATGTTACTGTGCCTTCAGTCTGCAGTACTTGTGTAGTCAAGCAGAAGTAAGTGGCATCTATATAAAAACAAATAGTTTGTGTTTATTACAAAAATGGCTAAACTGCCATGTTAATGTTTACTTTAGGCTTTAGGAAAAATATCCCAACGCAGAGATAAACCAACATGGATCATAGAGAAAGTTACTCATGATCATGTCTGCTTATCCTTTTTTTTTTTGACCAATGTTTTATTTATTCAGTTGTTATTGTGTCAGTTTATTGAGAAAGTAAGACCAAAATGTGTAAACATAAATGACTCAGGAAGATAAGCAAATGTTTTAATATATGAAATCGTCAAATAGTGGGTTGCTCGCGTAGAAAGCACTTCCGTCAAAATTGTGGGCACCTTATTTATTTGAGCGCAGGATTGCTTAACTACTAACTAGTTACTAAAAATGCTTCTAAGCTAAAGTCAGACCTGGCATACTGTAATACTGTACGTATTTTACCTCAGTTAACAGGTTAATGTACAATTTGGTATCAAATGGTTAAGTCTGTGCATTTTAATATTATAGGAGTGTTTTCTATGTATTTTTCAAAGTGTTGTGTTGATGTATTTGCACCACTAAACCTTTAAGGAAGCAGACATTGACAGTCACTTTACAGTTGGTTGTTCGGTGATCCTATTTGTATTTATTACTCCATCATTATGATCACATGCCTTGGTCAACATTTCAAAAATAAAAAACATTTTTTCGTAATCAGTGTTGTGTATGACTGTTTTTTATTTTATTACAAAAAACATAGAAATAAACCATGCTAATTTTTCAACATTAGCATAAAGGAGGAGAGCCTCAGTTGTTCCAGTCTTGAAATCGGAAACAGTCACTAGCGATCTTCCAAACAGGCTGGTCATTGTTGGGTGAAGCCTGAGCTGTTAAAAGGAAATTCTGGTTGAAGAAACGTGGTTTGTTCCCTTCAAACTTGACTGTACCACCAGTCACCACGAGCAGAGTAGTCTGACCTTGGGTTGCTTGTTCTGAGAATGAAGAAAGGATATATTGATGAGTGATTACTACATCACAATCACACCTTCAGTAGAAAAACATCACATGTTGATATCTTCACACTTCAATTTGATAGATTTAATCCACTGCATCATTTGTACACGGCTCTCTTCTATTCTGGGGAACAGAGGGGAAAATCCACCTAACTTGCACTCATGTACAGTCTATTACAGAATACTTCTACTACTGTACAGTGCATGTCCGGCACATAGTATAGCTATAGATCTATCTTTAGTCTCTATTTTCATTTATGTTTAGTTTTCTACTTCATACAGGTATTTTACATAATTTATCCTTTAAATGTATTGTTTGTTACCTCGGTCATTGTCTGTTGCAACACTGCAGTATCCCCTTAGGAGAATCAATCTAAACATATTTGAGAATGACCATTAGCACTTGAAAGGGCTTTGTGTTTGTCCCACTAACCGTGAACTGGCTGACAGTCCAGTGTGTGAACTTGGAACTCGCTTGATGGCAGCGACTCAAAAAACTCTCCCAGAGAGTCCTGTCCTGACACTGCATTGCCGTTCCACACCAACGTTGCCTTGTCCAGGTAGAGTCGGGTCAAGTTCTGAGACATAGGAGCCAGTAAATAATGACAGTTAAGAACAGGAATAACAGCAACATATGACTTCAACCACAAGCAGAACATAGTGTACACTGGTATTTATATTTGAGAATTTAAAAAAAAACATCAGTTAACAATTTATCAGATGAGATTATTTTTTGATACAAACAAAATATTCATGAGGATCCCTTAAATTTCATTACTACAGAAATGTGACCAAGCTAAAGACATGGCCAAAAGTTTTAATACCCTTACACCTCAATTAAACAATGCTGCGTTCTTCCTGGAAAGTGTTCAAAGTAAAATCTCTTTCATCATGCATATCTGCATGTCTTTGGTAAAATGGCTTGGACAGAATTATTGGTACCTCTGAGAAGTGTTGATAAAAGTGGACTATAATAATATTTTAAGCAGCCTTGTCATCAATTAGTATCACAGGTGTCTTCTATCTTACAAACAGTCTGCCATCCCATTTAAATGTAAAAAGTGCTCATTGTGCTGTTTGGTATGATTGTGTGCACCACACTGAGCGTGGACATAAAAAAAGAAGAGACTGCAAAATAGATATAAGCTGATCTCCACAACCAAGGTACAACAGCCCTGTCTCAGCTGCAAGTCTTGGCTCCTCCAACAGGTTAATCACCCAAAAACTTACATCTAAAAGCTGCCAAGAATGGATAAGAGGAAGACAGGACTGTTATGATGTGGCCTGTTATGAGTCAAGAATCTTAATCCAAATGAATGTCTATGGAAAGAGCTGAAACTGCAGTGGGGATAAGGCGCCCATCAAACCTGAGAAAACTAGAGCAGTTTTATCAAGAAGAGAAGTGTAGAAGTCTCATTAAGTAGTACTTGATTGGTTAACAGGATGTGCTACAAAATATTAGGTCCCAATTTCTTTGTCCATGCCATTTTCATTTGTAGTATAATTTTAAAAAATATGTTGCATCAAAAATCACATGTGGCGTCTATTCTACAAAACACAACAGAGAAGAAAAGAAAACTGTTTTTTCTTTTTGAAATGAAAAGGAACCATGGTATACTTTTAGCCACGTCTGTATATGGTGACTGAGACATTTTAAGTTGTCACTGCTCTCTAGTGAGCAAACAGTGCATTACTATTACTGTCTGACACCTCAATCACACTGGTTATTGTTGTTTTATTTGTCAGATGTATACATACCAATAGTGATACAGTAACCTAAATCAGCCGATAATATTGGTCATATTGGCTCAATGGTGCTCATTACAAATAACTGGAGAAAAAAAAACACCCAACACAGACCATTACTCACCCTTCTTTTCTTGTCCATGCAGTCGTAGTAAATGTTAACAAATTCCTCTGAATATCTGCATGACTGGTCGACATGGGTCCTGAAATCCTGTTGTGACAATTACTTATTAAATGCTGACCACGATCGTGAAAGACAACAAGTGAAGTTATTTGCGACTGTTTATTGTAAAAGGCGCACATTGGAAACTGGCTAGCTAGCAAAACACTGCGTTAGCTGGTTGATTTCAGTATAAACGTGTAGTGAAAGTTTCAAACTTACCAGCGTGCTAGTCATGACTACAGATATACCGATGAAAACAGTGGCACTACCATCAGCTGGATAGTAGTAAGTCTTTTCTTGCATCAAGTTCAGGTGGCTTTCTTGTTCACTTCGTACCCAACGCAGCCATTTTGTGGCATGTATTACTTCCTCCGGGCACCAGCTCCACCTACCAAAATAAAATATTTGTAAGGCGGACATGCTTCTATTTTGAGGTTTATTATATATATATACATATATACATTAATATATACATTAATATATGAATATATAATATATTCAAATATAAAAATAAAAAAACCGTATATCCTCTCAATCAAATTACTCAATTTAAGATTGAAATAGGATTTGGTAGCACTCATATCTTGAGTTATTTTGTAGAATATTATTAATTAAAAGTGTAGGCTACTTTTATGTTTTTATCTTTCTTTATGCCTCATATGATGATGACCCTGTCTGAATGGCTTTCCATATTTCCTGTTTTAATCAGTGATTCAGGAAAAATTATAGTATAATGATTGAATGAATAATCAGGTTTACAGTGGTCGACAGTATGTACTTTTAATTTTATAATGTACTTAAGTACAGTTCATTAAGTATTTCATTTTATATTACTTGTACTCCACTACGTTTTATTTTACTGGGCTTCATATATGTTACAACTAAAGCTTGTTACTTTGCAAATGAAGACAGAAAAACACATTAAGCTTATAAAATAGGCTACATTAGTCAAGATGAAATATTTTCTAAGCTCTAAGCTACACAAAGAGGTACAGTTCTACATTGTTTTACTAAATAAATAATAGAGATAAGTTGACTCAAGAAAACAAACAAAATAAAAAAGCTGCTGTAAATTTGTATAATCTGTATGAAGTAACAACCCGTCCGATTTATCTAGTGATCCTTTGAAGGGGCATGGACTAAAATGCAGATAATGTAGTTAAAACTAGCTCCACTTTAAGTTTTAACAGTCTCTTTATATAATGTATGGCTTTCTACAGAATCAGATTTTCAGCCCAATGAGTACTTTTGGTTTTGATACTTAAAGTACATTTTGTTGATAATACTTTTATACTTTAACATAGGTGGGATTTTTTAAAGAGGACTTTTACTTGTAACAAAGTGTTTTTACATTGTGGTATATTTTTTGTCTCATTGTGAGGTAACACCACTGACGGTATTTTAATTTGAAGAGCAAAAATATCTAGCTATGCGGAAGTAGAGTTCATTATTTCCTGAGTCATTGCTCCTCTGGTTCAAAACTGAAACGAAACAACTCTAAAGCAGTCACACTGTTGGCTGTTGTCTATTTAGTTTGACACTTTGTTTGAGTATATTTAAAAATGGAGGGTTCTGTATCAAATGTGGAGGTCTGTAATTTTGCTTACACGGGGCAGTTTGAGAAATTAAAACAGTGTATTCTGTCAGATAAAACGCTTGCCTGCAAAACGGACCAGGTAAGAATGCACGACCCAGCAAACCCAAGCGGCATTTGCTTATATTAGCCTGCTAATACTTTAATAATAACAAATGCCAAGGGAAAATTTCTACGTCTTCATTCTCGACTTTCTGTATTTTCAGGACCGTAGAACCGCCCTTCACTGGGCTTGTTCTGCTGGACACACCAACATTGTGGAGTTTCTGCTTGACCTGGGAGTTGAAGTGAATCTGCAAGATGATGTACAACTATTTTTTCTGTAAAATGTTTTTATTTTTTCTGTGTAAAACCAAGTGTGATACCGTGGTTTTGTCCTCTAATGTGGTGAATGGGATGATAGGTCATACTAGACAGGTGCACCCCACAATTGAATCACTCCTACAATAACAACAACCACCCAAATTGAGACTTAAAAATAGCACTTTTTTTTTTATAGTAGCCATATAAAAATGTTTAATCTAATTCTGTTTTTTTTCTTAATGTCAAAGTCTAATTTGTATTGACATTTAATTTCACATAATGTCTTTTTTCATGCTTTAATTTTTATTACATTATTGAGTAATCTAAAGATTATCCAATTCCTTTTGTTTTGTGAAATGACCATATGTGATGTGTCACTTCCCAGGCTTCGTGGACTCCTCTTCACATTGCTGCATCTGCAGGCAGAGAAGACATAGTGAGATCTCTAATATCCAAAGGAGCTCAGCTGAATTCAGTTAATCAGAATGGATGCACCCCTCTGCACTATGCCGCCTCTAAAGACAGATATGAGGTAAATTTCCCACTTTGCAGTAATATTAGCTAATACTTTGAGCCATATAATGCCACATGACTGTACTATATGCTTGTAATCTTACATTTGTATTCTGTGTCTGCAGTGTCTTTTAAGTAGCTTTATAAATGTAATTTTTATTATATTTTATTCATAATAGTGATATATTTCCAATATATAGATCAATGTATTTCTAGATATATTTAGTCATATTTTTAGAATAGCAACAAATTGTTTATTAATCAAGTGTTAAATCAACAGAGCAGTAGTAGGAAACTTTTTTTATAATCCATTAATTTTTTAAGACATTTTAAGCAATATATTTTAAATATTCTTTATATACTTAACAGGATGTTAAATTAGATAGTGTTAGATTTTGGACCTTGAGCATTTTTAATTGTTTTCTTATATTATATTGGCCAAAGTATTAATAGAAGAAATAATCAGTAGATTAATTGATTTTCTCTTGAGGTAGAATTATCACTCTGATAATAGCTACAATGGGAAGTTCCCACTTGTACTCTTTTACTCTTTCCATTTATTTGAAACCGAAACCAGAACCAAACCATATCTTACATCATCATGATGATGACATCACAGATTTAGGAAAGAGCGAGAAAGCCACACAGAAAGTGGGCATCCCCACCTTTATCTTAAGTCTTTAATAAAGATTGAAAGAAGTGTCCAATTTATTGCCACATTTAAGTTAGTGTGTCAGTACCTTCTTATACTGAGAGAAAATTAGTTTAAAAAGACCATGAGAGTTTAGATTATTTTGTTTTCAAATTTTTTGTATTTTATGTATTATACATTTTCAAGGCATTATGAGGAAAGTTAAGTTGTTAAAATCAAACACTGACTTTACCTATTCAAGAGAGGTTTATGTTGTCAATTTTATTCCAGATGTTATTATAGTCAGTGACATATGGTCTAAAAAACTTGCACTGACATTAATATTAACTTCTCTAAATGCTAACCCTTTTAGCTTTGTATTTATTTAGCTATATAACTGTGTGTTTCTGTCACACCTAACATGCATACACACACAGCAAGAAACATTATTTAGCTAACCTTTGGGACTTCCCCCTTGCTATCAGCTATCAGCTAATAAGCATCATTTTAACAGTACTTGTAAGTCTGGTGTGTAAAAATGCCAAAGAAAGAAATGCACCTCTCTCCTGAGTACCCTGCAGTCATCCTTTTGGCTAGCACACCTCTCGCCACTACAGAGGAGGACAATGTGCAGAAAGTCACAAAAACACTAGACATCTGAATGGTAAATGTATTTGTTGGATGAAACAAGCAACTTTACATTATTTTCCATAAGTTTAAAAATATGTTTTCATTTGAGATTAAAACAGACATTATTCCACCCACAGTGTTTCCAGTAATATCAGGGACTCTAGGCCTAAGTTTTAGTGTCTCTTCCTAACCAATACTGGAACTGTGGCCTGCCTTTCCAGGAACTGAAAACGTGTATTTCATGTAGATGGAAAATCACAGAATTTAAAATAAGGATGCCTGTTAGTGACTCCTGAGTAAAGCAGCTTTGACTTTTTATAGATTGCTTTGCTGTTGTTGGAAAACGGAGCAGACCCCAATGCCACCGACAAGTTGGAGTCCACTCCCCTTCACAGAGCATCCGCCAAGGGCAACTACCGTCTCATCCAGCTGCTTCTCAAACAGAGCGCCTCAACTAACATCCAAGACTCACAGGGCAACACACCACTGTAAGTGTGAATAAAATATTTGTGTAATACAGTATTGATGCTGCTGGAATAAAGCCTTAAGGGGTCAATTCACCTAAATTAAAAACATGCTTTCTCATTTCCTTTCATTTAATTTTAGTGGTATCCAGCCATGTTTGTGGTTGTTGTTTCTGTTTTATTTGCTTTGAATTTGAGGTATCAGTCTCAGAGATTTTTACCTCCGCCTTAATTTAAAAATTAAAAGTATTCTTGTATTTACAATTCTGCATGCATTTATTTTTTTCACCAGCCACCTAGCATGCGATGAGGAGCGTGTGGAAGCAGCCAAGTTGCTGGTAGAACACGGAGCCAGCATCTACATTGAGAACAAAGAGGAGAAGACCCCCCTCCAGATAGCCAAGGGTGGTCTAGGCAACATACTTCGTCGGATTGTGGAGGGGTGATGCATTTACTGACCTACAAGTCCTATTCGAGCTTGATTCCCCACCATTGCCAAGTTACATAATGAGAATTCAGAGCCCAGTCAATCCTCTTTGAGCGGCCTGGTGTGACACATTTAGATGTGTAACGTGTGGAAGATGAGACAGAAAGGGAGAAAAGTTGGGCTGAACTGCTGAGTCCAACAGCTCCTCAGCATGGGATTTGAAGCTGAGCAGACCTTAGATGTCTGAGCAAAAAGACTGTCCTGCACTAAGCGCAGTCTAACACTGCAGCCTATTTTCTGTGAAGTCTGAATTGGTCACAAAAATGACTCAATAAAAATGAGCTAATGTTGTTTGCTGTCTGTCTTTTGACCTATTGTCAGGTTTGATGGTTTAAGCAATAGTTGCCCTCTATGCAGAGGGCAATGTTTACTCACTCCCACTGCGAATGGTGTGCCATTTGTGCCATTAATGCAGAGTTGAATAGGAGCAGGCATACATTGAAAGGGTTTAGGAAAATAGTTATGGCAAAAATGCGAGTCACTGTGGAATAGCACAGGTCATAGGAAGGAGCTCCAGCAGGCTTTGAGGACTAATTACAAGCCAGAATTATAGCCTCGGCTGTATTCTTTGAACGGTAACTTAAGACAGGCTGAAAATCTTGTTTTCAAAGACCTTCAGTGGTCTAAACTCTCCCCTTATTGCGGGGATGTACAGGAGTGCTCCAGTACCCTGTGATATCATTGTTGAGTGTGGTTACAGGTGCAGCAAAGCTCACTTGTAATTACTTGTTATATTCCACCACTGTCAACAAATGTGAAGGGCAATACAAGCATAGCATAGATATATACCTGTCCTGGAACAGCAGATGTTAATGAAAAATAAAATTAAAATGAAAGTAACCTGTTAAACCATTAAACATGGGTTTTTATGGATTTGATTTTATTGGGAAAACCCAAAAATGTTATTTTATTGGGAAAACCCCCACCTTAACCCTGCTAAAGGTCTAGTTTTCATGACCTTACTGTAGTGATGTACAGGTGTGCTGCAGTACCCTGTGATATCACAGTTGTGTGTGGTTGCAGGTGCTATTAAGCACACTTTTGACCACACTTAACCATCAGTGATGTTGTAGTGGACTTTAAGATTTGGATTATTTTTAAAGCATGTCTCAGTTTTCCACCTTTCCATTTATCTCTTTATGGACCTGGACATAGCCTTAAGATTCTCAAGCAAGGCAGGTATTCAGTTCAATTTTGAAATTGTAAAAGTACAAAATAATTATCAGTAAACTTTACTTAAAAGTAAAAGTACCCATTATACAAGTGGTTTCTGTCAGAGTAACAGTATATTATAATAATGGAAAATGATTAATGATGTATTAGCATGTAAAAAGCATTGTAATGTAACAAGCCAAGGTGGAGCATCATTTTACTATCTCATTTAAAAGTAATTATAGCTTTCAAATAAATAAGTAAGTAAAAAGTATTTCCTTCATTAATGTATAATAATAATAATAATAATATAATAGGAAATTTATAGTAGCAAAAAAATTTAAACTGCTCAAGCAGCATACACGTACCTCAGTATTGTACTTAAGTAAATGTAGCTACTTTGTTTTATTCCACAACTGACTACAAATGTGAAGGGCAATACAAGCATGGCAAAGAAAGTAAACTGTTGAGTAAAAACGAGCGGGGTTTATGGGTTTTATTGGGAAACCCCCCACCTAGACCCCGCGAAAGGTCTAATTTCGGTGACGTCACAATTGGGTCAGCCCACGACGAGAAGATGCGCATTTTCAGCCCCGATGCTCTCACTTCCTGAAACCGAGGTCACCTATAAGAAGGAGTTCTCTTTAATCATTGGTGTCTCCTGTAGGCGGTGTCCACACCAAAGACTGACGGGAATTAGAAACGGAGGAAGCTGGCTGTAAGGTATTAAAAGGTTATTATTGAAGTTTTGCAATGATAAAAAGTAACTTTTTGACCTAACGTTGCGTAGAATATGTAAGCTATCCTTGCTAGCTAACGGTTGTCGCTAGCGTGAGATGATAGCTTGAAACTCCTGCTTATTAACCTAACATTACAGTGTTGAGAGCACCGATCAAAGTCTAAAACAGTTGTTTTAGACCCTACTGAGCTAACACCGAACCCATGTTATTGCTAAAAGTACGCCACTGAGGTAATGCAGTGTGTGCCTGGTTAGCTAAATGCTAGCTGTCAGATGAAAGCAGCAGTCAGTTTGCTTTCGTCGACGCTTACCCACCAGAGACTATGGGCTGTTTTGTCGCTATTGTTAAACACAAAGCTGCGTGACTGCGTTTCTCGAGTTTTCGGGGCCAGTATATGCAGTCTAAACTTTAATAAGTTAACGCTAAGTCAAGATAGTTCGTGGGATTCTAAGTTATGACTTGTTATCACATGGTTAAATGCCTCTGACAGCAAAAAAATGAGTTGGCACTGAATCCAGATCTAGGAAGTGTGTTTACAAAAGCCTCAGCTGTTACCTTACACAAATTTATACCTAAACGTTGCTGTTTGTTTAGGTGACTAGTTTTAGAAAAATGGCGATGCGTAACATAGTACAAAGATCACAAGCTTCACTCCACTCAGTCCACTCAATAAAGTTAAGAAACCGGTAGATCAATAAATAGTGGCTTAATCAGTGCTGCTATACTGTGGGTATAATGTCCTGTGTATAAAGATGTCATATTGCCTAATGCTTATGATTTTATTGCTCTGAGCGTTTGGTTTAGTTGATAGATAGCCTCCCATACACAGATTTTGGGAGAACAAATACACACTGTCATACTTAAGTTATCTTCTTCTTCGGTTGACAATGCAGCATATGCACTCTAAGATAAAGAGAAAACATTATGCTATTATGCTATGTGACACCAATGCAGTGATGAAAACATTTTCCCCTCTGGGGAAATATTTATAAGAGGGAGTGTGACATGCTTTCCCATGATGTGTTGCAACATAATTTCACTGAGACACCACACCATGAACCTCTGCTTATTAAACTATTGTGGCACACCTCAATTATGCTTATCTTTTTAGTTGTACGTCCTAAATATTGTATTCGTTTGTTATTGTATGTTTTTTATTGTATTTGGTTGCCAGTGAATGCAGAACTGTCTCACATCTTTATGGTATTCTTTGGCATAGGTTGTGTTGTTGGACTGCCAAGGGATACACCCTGTTTAATACTACCATATTACAGTTTACCTAGCTTGTAGAAAATCCTGCCTCTCTGGTGCCCATCCCTCACATGGAATATCCAATGCTTACATGTGATTACAGTATGGCTGCTTTTCTTAAAGGCACAGTGACCCTCTAAGACCCTATTCTACAAGTGCATTGTAGGCTGTTAGCTACTTTTTCTCTTGTCCCATGTTAAATGCTCATAAGAACAGCAAGGCAATTTTTCTCATTATTTGGCCCCTTTTTTATACATTTGCTTAACTTTCTATTTCTGTTTTGTCTGCAGAAATTCTGTCCTTCAAGTGATCTCACTCAGCAAGTTCCATCATGTGTGATCTCAGACAAGATGGCAATTTGGAGACAGATCACTTGGCTGATTTTTCTCTGATGAACAGTCGTCTGGACTCATTCCGTGGCTCCAGCCTGGCCCAGCAGGTCCCAGCAGAAAGATTGGCTCGGGCCGGCTTCTACTTCACCGGCCAAGCTGACCGTGTCCGCTGTTTCTGCTGTAAGAAGACTGTGGAAAACTGGTGCATGGGAGACACACCTGTGGAGAGGCATAAAGAGGTGATCATAATAGTGATGAAAAACAAATGTGACTAAATTTTTAGTTTTCATTCTGTTCCTAATAGCTAAATACAATCCCGCTGTTACAGGTTTCCCCATCGTGCACATTTCTAAGCTGCACCCACCGCACCAGTTTTAACCCAAGTTCTGATACCACACTCACTAATGGTTCCATCTACAATGAAGCAGCAGAAGACCTAGAATATCGTTTGAGAACAGGAGAGGTGGTTGATGAGTCCACCTACCCTATGGCTCCTCACATGAAGAGTGAGGAGGCCCGGCTTCAGACCTTCTCTTCTTGGCCATCTACTGCACCTGTGACCCCCCAGGATCTGGCCCAAGCCGGGCTCTACTACTTGGGGGAGAGCGACCGGGTGCAGTGTTTCTGCTGTGGTGGCATGCTGGGTGGTTGGGAAGCAGGGGACACCGCCTGGGGAGAACATACCAAACATTTTCCCAACTGCTTCTTCATCCTCGGGCACGATGTGGGCAACATACCATTCCTGGGGGGTACAGAGGAGGAGGAGGAGAGCAGCAGTAGACAACACAGAAACACTCAAGTCCTTATGGGCAGTTTTGAGGAGAGGCTCGGCAGTTTCGCAGGTGTCCAGCACCCTATTGACCACGAGAGACTTGCCAGAGCTGGTTTCTACAGCACAGGTGGGGCAACATTGAAAACTTTGAGTGATTTTTACATTTTGTTGGTATTTGATCGTAGCTATGAATGCAAGCAGGTCTAAATTGTGTGTATGTTACAGGGACAGGAGACAGGGTGTTGTGTTTCCGCTGTGGTGGAGGTTTGAAAGGCTGGCAGCCTGAGGAAGATCCTTGGGAAGAACATGCCAAACACTACCCTGGGTAAGAGCAACCCTGATGTTACATTTAAATGTAAATGTTTTTCTTTTTGCTTTTGCATTTCTTTTTGTTTTAATTAAATTACATTTTTTAAATCAGATGCAGCTTCCTATTGGTGGAAAAAGGACAAGAATTTGTCAACAGCATCCAGCTGCAAGACCCACGACGAAATGGAGCTGTAAGCTTTCAGTAATTTCACACATAATTAAATAACCAGGTTGTTGTTGTTGACTTTGCCAAGTAAGCCGATTTTGTAAACCTGCATATAAACATGATGCTGGATTTCTTTAATCAGACTAAAGACGAAGATAAATCTGATGAACACCTGATTTCCTGCCCAATGATATGCTTTACTTGGTTTCTAATTATCTGTTTACATGTGGCATATGTGCATAATAATGGAAGCAAAAGTATTGCTGTGACAGCAGTGAGTTGAGATTAAAGGAAATAAAATGATTAATTGTTGCTACCTTGTATCCAAAGCATTTAAATCCAAAATTTGGGTGAAACTGAAATTAATAAAAAAGTCAGTCTTCATAACTCTTTCGGGACAGATTTGGACAGATATGCACAGTAAGGAAAAGAAAAAAAGGTTAAAACACACCAGTCTTTGTTAAAAATAGTCTATAGGTAGTCTGATAATCAACCAGCTGAATGGCTTTTAGAGCACTCTTGTTATTTCAGTGCATGAAACACTTTCCACAATTTTCTACCTTAATCTGAGTTCTCTCAGTGGGCTGTTTACTTCTGTGCATGTAAGGAAAATCAGCCTGATTTATATCTTCCATCCATTTAACTGCGTCCTGTGACACATGGCAGTATTATAATTTTATTATTTTCCGTCAATCTAAAAAAATTGGAAAAGAATGCATGCTTACAGTGTTGAAATGAAATTATTTGGCATGCCTTCTGTTGTTTTCTGCACAAAAATGCATTGGTTTTGTTTGTAGTGATATCACTCATAGGCTTTTGTTTTACTTAAATTACACTGAAAATAACTATATGACCATGTTTGTTTCCAGACTTCAAGTCATCAGAATGGATTTTCAGGACATACGAATGGTAAATATTTTATTCTGACAATCCTTTATTTGAAAATATAAATCTAAAACATTTCAAGTTCTTGATGAAAATGACAAGAAGTACAATTGTATTGGAAACAAACTAAAATAAAATAACTGGATTGAAAAAAGTAGTTGCACACACTGATATTTCCTCTTTGTGTTCAGAAGTACTCCAGTCTGACATGGCTCAGAATGCCATAGGGATGGGTCTAGAGCCCTGTGTGGTGGAAAAGACCATCTTGATGAAGATCAGAAGGACAGGCTCAGGCTACTCCAGCCTGGAAGCGCTTTTGGAGGATTGCTTTAACAACACACCAGAGAGTGCTACTGCCATGACAGAGCAACAAGGTACTTTACTCCCTGTGTACTGTGCCACATTCATAGCATAAACAAATACAATTGTTGACTTTATCAAGCAAAGCGGGAGCAGCAGTGAATTTATATTTATTATATGTTTTTATATTTCCCTGTCTTTCTCTGTCTTTCAGATGAGGACCCACTGGAGAAACTAATGAAGCTGCAGAGGGAAAAACAATGTAAAATATGTATGGACAAAGATATTTCTATTGTCTTCATCCCGTGTGGTCATCTGGTCACTTGCGAAACGTGTTCAAAGAAACTCGTCAAGTGTCCAATCTGCTGTGGAGCCATATTACAGAAGCTCAAGACCTATATCTCTTAAGGACACACAGACTCTTGCTAAACTTGAATGCTGCTCTCTCACTTTGTAATATTGTAATTTAATATTAAAGGTAAATTGCCTGTAATATATTTAAGGACCATGTTGTTTGTATGAGTATGAGAATGTCATAAGAAGATAATATTTTGACAATCACAGAGATGGTAAATGGATGTTAATAATGAGATGAGATTGTAAATAGCTGATGTTGGTTTTCATTAATGACTACACCTGTTAATACACTAAAATTTCCCATTTTGCAACACTTTCTTACCAGAGGTGCCTTTCTATAGGTTTATGTACTTGCGTCATGTTTTGTTGTTTCATTTAGGACATTTAACACAATGAACTGGACATGGGATGTAATATTTCATTAGTTTCATTATAATTTCATACATTTCTGTGCTAATTTATTTAGTCTGGTGTGCTTAATGTTTTAAACTCAATTTTCTCAATGTTTGCTGCTCTGTGTGGACATTTAAAATGGTAGATTAGTAAATCCATTAAGACTTTTACTTTGTAATCGACAAAATCAGCTCTAGTTGAGGGCCTGGAATAAATCAGTGTGGTGTGAAATTATTTTACCATTTCATCATGCAATCTGTTGTGTCATCAAGAGTGAATAAATTTGAATAATTGGACTTGGGACATGTTTATTTACTATTACATTTTGATATTTTTAACTACAACTGGATAAGTATCATGAATTTTCCTCATGACTTGTTCCAGTTTTACAGACTTTATAAAATGTTATCAGCTGGAAACATTTCTTTTTCTCAGGTGAAGTTTGATGTGACTTTTGCAAAGAGCCTGTGTAGATATTAATCCATATGCATTTAGATTTAGGGATTGATTGATTGATTGATTGATTGTTTAATAGGGTGTAAGGTGGCCAAATAAAAATATCTAAGGATGAATTATATTACCTGTGTCACAAAAAGGATTCAAATTAATTTTGGTGTTAGGTTATACCTCACTCACTATCTAACATAAAACTTGAAGGAAGCGAAGGACCTATTTATGGTGTTAATGAGTTAGTATAGAAAATCTCCTGTCTCCTCCCCTTTTTAAAAATAATGGGAGTGGGATAAATTTAACTCAGTGTTCGACAGAAATAGACAGAAATAATTCAGATTTCTGGACTTAATTTTTGTTTCTCCTGTCGTTTTCCACAGAAGGTTGTAAGAGAGGACAGTGCACATAAAGCAGCAACCCTCATATGTAGTACCCATAAGTGACCACTAGATGTCAGATCGTCAACGGTTTATCTAATACGGGTATTGTGGCCGCTAGGTGGTAGCTCTGCACCAGGATTTCCTCCTCCCAGGTCGTCGAAACAACAAACCGAACTACGGAGCAAGCGGGGTGAGAGAACGTCCGAAACCGCCTCTGACCGCGACTTTTAAACTCTTTTTACCGAATTGTAGTGGAATTCAGACGGAGGCTGTATAAGAATAATAAAAGTTACGATTCTAGCGGGACTACATTTCACAACAAGGTAAGTTAGCTGTAAAATGGCGGAGAGCTATCTGGAAGTTAGTTGATTTGTATTTTGCTAGCCGTCTCGCTAGCCAGGCTAGCTTTAGATGAGCCCAGAGCGCGGATGTCTGCCTGAACCAAGTCGCTTCGCTAGCTCGCGGTACATGGCTACTTCGGTTGTTAGCAAGCTAACGAACTGGATTTTTGGCACACTAGCTCAAAATATTTAGTTCGTAAGCAAAAGAATCGTTTTATTGTTTCAAGCGACTTACTTGCACTTTATATATTTGTAAACAAAGTGTTTGTTGCTTATGCAATACGGTACTGGAACTCCCAAGGCAAGATGGAGGACGCAAGGACGTGATGTTTTTTTAAGGTAACGTTAGCAGTAGCAGTTAGCATAGATAACTAGTGGGAGTTATTCTTAGCTCATTATTTGCAGTATATTAACTACAGTTAGTTGCTCCATCTTCGAGTGAGCACTGGATACGATCAATGTGAAAACAGGGGTGGGTTATTGTCCTTGGAAATATTAGTGACTAGCGTTATTGTGTATTGGCTAATATTAGCTTGCGCTAGTACAGTAGGGCTTGCGTTGTTTTGTTATTATGGTCTAACTACGATAGCGTTAGTAAGCGCTGGCATGTTCCCGATATCTAACGTTAATGCGTTGTATGGGACTGTTGCCTTTCTTGTTCAGTGAATCACAGTTTGTTTGTGCTTGAGTACTGCACGCTTACTTTATCAAATTTCAACTAGCCGACGCTGGGGAAAGACGCCAAAATCCTCGGTTGCTTAGCTAGTGGCGCTAGCACCAGCAGCGCACCGGTGTCAATTTTGACAGGAACCGACCAAGAGCATAGCCGTGCCGGCGTTGTTGGAGGGAACTGAGGCGGCACTTTGTGGAGTCGTTGACTTGCAGCAATCCACACGGTTGAGTTTCTCAATTTCGTTTTATCTAAAATCGTCTAGTCTAGCTTCGCAGTTACAAGTTTATGAGATACACTGCTCGATTTGGCGCCACTTTTTTCAGTCTACACCCATAGAATCCCGTCGTCTTGTCATGCAGTAACCCCACACTATCAAGGAAATAGGCACGTAAACAGTTTTTTAAACCAATAAATATCCCAGTTAACTTTTAACTCACAAAGTCATAACTAACCCATACATAGAGTTGATGTTGAATTGGTCTACGCTGACTGAGTGCATGATGGTGCGGGGAATTTCACGTAGATTTTTGTATACAAATAAAAAAATTGGCTTGATAAGACCCCCATTTGACATATTTGGGCTATCATTTGCAGGATACTGTGAGGGAGAGGATCCTGTGACTGACATTAAATAGGAATTATGTCGGAGAGTTACCTTGAAAGTCTACACACTACTCATAAATGTTATTATAATGAAAGAATGACACACTTTTATGTCATCACTGCGTGTACTAGGAGTGAAAGACGCACCTATGGCATCTAGATTGGGTATATGATGGGTGGAGTTTATGTTTGCCTTTTCAAGGCACAACAGTTGTCCCTGGAGTGCTTTTATTGACTTTCCTGAATGCTACATTTGTCTTTGAATAATGGATAAAGTAAGAATCCGTATTTCAAAAGTTAGGTATACTCTTCCCTTTGATGTATATGCTATTAATTTACACATCACAACCATGCAATAGTTTCTCTGTGGCCTGCGGTATCTTGTTGATGTTGATACTGTCTTTTGATTGGCTGAGATATGAATGGGGCGGATAGGGTAGTGCCATATTTGGCCATTGAGGAAGACACTCCAATCTTCGTTGCATGACGTTGTCTGTAAACCAAGGGGAGCAGAGAAAGAGAGGGAGCCAATGGCTAGACAGCTGAGTGTGACAGGAGCATTTGTTTCCGCCCCCTGTTACCATGTGAAACCGTTTTTTTTTCCCTCTGAATAGCATCAAAGAAGCATTTGCTCACAACAGAGGATGAGATTTCAGTGAACATACACATATTTGATGTTTGCTTTTGTAACATTTATTGTTTCTGCGGTGCTGAAATGTGAAATAAATCTTCATGTGTAGCTCTGTAAATGACTCTTTCATTTTCTAGGTCACATGCAACCTCTCCTGTCTTGTATTTTCTGAAGATCTCAAGTCAGTCATAAGTTGAAGTTATCCAGAAGATGTTACAGAAATGATAGCAGCACCAGAAATACCAACAGAGTTCTCCTATACTCAGTAAGTGCATGACTCTACGCATGTGATATTTACTGTTATGGTTGAAGTTGATATGAATTTTCATTCTAATGTCTGCTTGTGTCTACCAGGGATACAGATACTCGATTCTCTTCAGATACAGACTTTTCTGAGGATCCTGATGGAAGGAGCGCAAACTCAGCTAAAGGAAAGGTATATAAAGCACAAATGGCTCTACACTTATGGCCTGCATCAGGACACATCCTGGTCATATCACAGTATTTTTTGCATTTATAGATCATTGTAACATTTATAAAATTAAGTTTGTCTTCTCGTAATCCCTGCAATGATACACATACATAGTGCTCATGCTCTTCTATGCTGTTCCAGGGTGGAAAGAAGGGGAAGAAGGCGGCAGGGGAGAAGGGCAAAGGAGGGAAGGGAGCAGGTCGGTTAAATGGCCACCACCAGGAGAATGGCATGGAAAACATGATGCTGTTTGAGGTGGTGAAGCTGGGCAGGAGTGCAATGCAGGTATGAATGGCAAGATGTGTAAGATTGCCACTTTGTAAAAAATAATAATAATAATAAAAAAAAATGTCAGTAATTTTTTTAAAATGATGGTCTGCAATGATCTGCATTATTTATTGATTTCTTATTTTAAATGTGTCTATTACGATCTTCCCGCAGTCTGTTGTTGATGACTGGATTGAGTCTTACAAACATGATAGAGATGTTGCACTACTAGATCTCATCAATTTCTTCATCCAGTGCTCAGGATGTAAAGGTATGTATGTGTGTCCGTTTAGGTCACCCTACATTGTGACTGGCCCCTTTTATAATGTATCAAGGAAAATGTTTGATTCTGTGTGTCCTACAGAACCACACAGTCAAATGTGGTACCATCTAGTTGGTCTTTTTGACCACTTAGAACTTAAATTGTCTTCTGTCTAACCCCTCTGTATTTATCAGGTGTGGTCAGTGGTGAAATGTTTCGCAACATGCAGAACTCTGAGATCATCCGACGAATGACAGAGGAATTTGATGAGGTAACTCAACTTTTTCCAGTATAATGATTGCCATACAAAGCTGTCATTTTAGATTAAATGTCAACTTTAGTACCTGCAAAGGACAATGGAACCAGCTAACTTTTTAGCAGGATAGAGATGGTAACTAACTGTAGTAGCATCTCATCATTACATTTACTGATTTTGTTCCCATTTGGCCTCTGTAGGACAGTGGAGACTACCCTTTAACCATAGCAGGGCCCCAGTGGAAGAAGTTCAAATCAAGCTTTTGTGAATTCATTTCGGTGCTAGTGCGCCAGTGTCAATACAGTATCATCTATGATGAGTACATGATGGACACAGTCATCTCTCTTCTCACCGGACTATCAGACTCCCAAGTCCGAGCCTTCAGACACACCTCAACACTGGCAGGTAAGATTAATTGTGTGCGTGTTGGTGTGTGAGGGGTACATTTGATTTTCAGTATTGTGCAATGTTATTATGTTTTCACAGTATAGTGTCATTGGTGAAACTAATTTTGCCTGGTCCAAAAAAAATATTTTTTTGTAGTGTTATATGTAAACGACTGAATTAATACAACCAATGATAAAGCTACTAAACTCCTATGGCACACCCACACGTGTGTCTTTTTTTTTGCTGATTAGACTTTCTTTTAGTTTTGTTACATATGTAAGAGTAGAACAACTTCCACCTATATTGTTGGCTGTGTTATGTACACAAGGGTGCTCGGATTTCAGCAATGTAGGTAGATTTACCCACTAAAATAAAGTACCAAAGGCACCTGGTGGGGGCAGATCATGTGTTCTGTAATAGCCATAGGTATGCAGACTAGGCAGCAAATATTGTTTATGCTGCATCAACAGCACTGTACATTTTACAACAGTTTTTAATTGAGTAGATGGGTGGTGTAACTAAAAAATATTAATGTATACAGTGTTGCAAGAATGAGTCTTAAAACACGGAACTAAGTTAACATTTCTGCACATCCAGTTCCCTTGTCCCAAAGTCTATGGGTTTTTTAAAAATAGGTTTTAGGTTAGATGCCTGAAATAAGTTTTGTTCTGCAACATTAAATAAATAAATACGATTTTTTAAAAAGCTTTTACATCTTTAAAAAGGCGCTTGCGAACAAGTGGCCAAATGAGACTACAGAGGTTGGAAAGATTCCATTGGCTTTTTTTTCAAGGTAAATTCTGGCCAGGTGATGCTAACTTCTGGGTTGGCCTACAAAAATACACCATCCCTGTAGCTCTCATTATTTGTTTTGGAAACCATTTTTGTCCTTACCTGTCAGTTTTCAACTGTAACATGTGGGCTTATGTTTTGGTGTCTGTGCTGGTCAAGACATCCAGATAACTCTTAATGTTGTAAGGTTTTTACTTGGTGTTACTTGTACTTTTAACAGCCATGAAGCTGATGACAGCCCTGGTGAATGTAGCTCTGAACCTGAGCATCAACATGGACAACACCCAGCGCCAGTATGAGGCAGAGAGGAATAAAGCGGTGCCTAAAAGGGCCAATGACAGGCTAGAGCTTCTCCTGCAGAAACGCAAAGAGGTAAGGGTGGCCACATGGCACTTTGCTGTCTTTGCTCTTACCTCTTACCTAAGCAAATGCCTTTTGCATTTAGACACTTGCACATTGGATGATTCAAATTGTAACTGGATTGTAGATCGTCAGTAAGTTCTGACTAGATGCAGGTGATTTTGGACAGTTCTTTTATCAGGTTCAGCAGCCAATGTAGCATGCTCCAAACTAGAGAAAAGCTTTGCCTCACTTTGGCAGAAAGTTACAACAACAGACACCATTTCTTCTTCTTTTTTTTTCCTCTCAAGCAAACAGGGGTAGTAGAAAAAAAATAGTTCACTTAAGAATTGTGATTCTGTGATTCTGAATTGATTCTCAGATTTCTGAAAATTGATTTTTTTTTAATTGATTTTTTTTGTACATCATTAAAGTTATGTTGACTCTGAAAAATGTGGAACTTGGATGTGATAGCACAGTGATGATGTACAGCATGCACACGCTAGAGTTGCTTTGTTGTTTACTTGCAAAGAAGGAAGGCCTTCGGTGAATTTTGGTTTTAATAACTTACTTAGCTGTGCAAGACGAGTGCAGTGCAGTATTTTGTAAAAACTACATATCCATCATCCGAAGACTAGAATTAGCGGAGTGGAGCTCCAAACTGCAGGTACAGCTCGCAAGCTGACCAACTAACACACACTGCAGCATTTCACAAAACCTTCAGCAAACTCTGGCTAGTGAAAAAAAAAAAAAACTCTCGCACCCAAGAGTTAGGGAAACAATTGATTTCACCGGTGCTAGTATTGCATTTGAGTGTACTTTGCTGCTGGAGACAGAGCGTAAGTAACAACGCAGTGGAGGGCTCTGCTTGTTTCTACTCCAGAACATAAAGACTAACTTCTGTTTTACAAAATATATTTAGCCAGTGATGTTGGTCGGTAAATTGCATTTTAATTTCGTTATCCTCATGCTGGCAGAAGACTGCAACATTCCTCTAAATTTATCCAAATAACATTTCAAAGAAAAAAAGCTGTTTGCTTTCAAACTTTCTCTGCTTTTTATGTTCAGCGGACAACGAGTTTAATCTAGATTGGTTTGCTTAACTACCAATTATATATTCATACTGCAATTTAGTTGACTAAGGACACAAATTAATGGTTTGGCACCGAGCGAACTAGAGTAAGCACCTGAAATGAGTGCCAGTCTCCCTGATTATTCAATCAAGGATCAATTCTTACTGAGATAATGCCAAGAATTAAAAATTAATCATAAGATTCCCAAAGATTACCACCACTAGTAAACAATGAATTAAGCAGCCTTAGCATCCACGACATCAGTTTACCTTATCATGCTGGAAAGAGTGTCTGACTATGGTTTTACAGTTATGAAGTGGAGATAGTGACTGTAAAAAAAAAAAAAAAAAAAAGTTGGTTTAATTTATAATTCTACTGGACATCCCATGTGATGAGACATGTCACACTGGAGAATTTCCACACCTGTGTATGTTGTGGAGCATCAGCAAACTAGATCAGCTGTATCTAAAGTTTTGCTTTTCACATCTGGTATTGAGCCTGATGACAGTATAATAGTCCTGACATTCCACATGAAGCATTCAGAACCCATCCACTCCTTTCCCTGCCAGATAAAGCGTGCACAGTGTGCATTGACTGCAGGTTTATAATTGCAGAGAGAATTAGATGTCAGCGGTCATAATCTGATTTGAAGAAAATTTTAACAATGTCCTACGCAATATCAATGTCTAATAAAAACATCACTCAGCCCTTTATGGCAGCTTTTCTTTTTGTATTCAATCATGACAAGAATCTGAGCTTGAATTTAATAAGAACTATAACTGAAATCAGAATTGATCAAATATAACCATTGTCTAACCTGCAGGCGACATCCTCCAACAGGCTGTGTTGTCCAGGCAAATCATGAAAACCACATGCACACAGCCACCTTGCCATTCAGACAAAACAAAGTTACACACATAAGTGTAAATACTTGTGAATTACTCTAGCTTGTGACCATAAATCTGTTCCATTTTTAGAACTGCAACATCTCTTTAGGTGGTGGACCCGCAGTGACTGTGTTAGGGCTGAGTGTTATTCAGCTAGCATTGTCAGTTTATTAGGTTATATAACAGCGGGTCCCACCGGGCATCCATCTGTTAGTTCACTGTGCAGCCACACCACAGCATGGTGGCATAGTTGGCTGTCACACATGTCTTGTTATGTTAACAATGCCTCTTGGTCACCTCTTACGGTAACATTCTTGTCAGTTAGGCTTTATGTTTGACCAAATAAATGTGCTCATGTGTTTTGTCTTGTCTTTCATTTCAGCTCCAAGAAAATCAGGATGAGATTGAAAACATGATGAATGCAATATTCAAAGGAGTGTTTGTTCACAGATATCGGTATGGCTTCACTTAAAGCACATCTATTGTCGAAAAATGTTGATTTCAGTACTGTCTTGGCGCTCATTCTTGTATACTGTTTAACAAAGAGTTATGTTTCAACAGTGATTCGATAGCAGAAATCAGGGCAATCTGTATAGAAGAGATTGGAGTGTGGATGAAACTCTATAGCGATGCCTTCCTCAACGACAGCTATCTGAAGTATGTGGGATGGACAATGCATGATAAGGTAAGTTAGAGAAAGGTTTCTTTAGTTCCGTTTTGTAGTGTCTTTAAAGCCCCTACACGCTCATGGTCCACAGGAGTTTTCACTTAATTTTCCTCATTAGACCTCTTCTCATGACTGTGTGGGCATACACAGACCGAGTCTGATTGACATCTCCCTCACTCTCCTGTTAGTTTTGTTGTGTCTGTTAGTGTAGGACGTCTTAAACCTTTCAGTTTTTATTATTATACAGATTTCTAATCAGCCAGTAAAAGTGAAAACACCTGTGTGGGTGTGCATGGCTGTTAAAGCCACAATCAATGACTCAATTGCAAACAATGTGAGGCCACAAAAATTCAGAACTCAGGACTGAAACCTACTGTTATTCCAGCAGTGATTGACATGTCTAATAGCCAATCAAAAATAAAAGCAGTTGAAATTTTGTTATTCATTTTTTTCCTCTGCTGTTTAAAATGAGTTTATTTCAGTTATTTTTGTGAGCACAAGAAAAACAGTTCTATATTTTGATCAGTTCACTCAAAGACCTCTTATATGTATAATGATTATATGTATAATTTACATGGATTAAAAAAATGACTGATTGCTGTTGGTCCCTGCAATAACCAATAACTGATAAATGACTGCTTTTTTAATTCCCTATTCCAGCAAGGCGAGGTACGTTTGAAGTGTCTGACAGCTCTGCAGGGTCTCTACTACAACAGAGAGCTCAATGCCAGATTGGAACTCTTCACCAGTCGCTTCAAGGTCAGCACCACCTGCTGGAAAAGTTAAACACAACAGCTCAGACTTTATTGTTTCGCACTCTTAAACAGCAACAAACACTGGGCTTCACTATGCATTCGGCATTGTACTGACATAATTTCACACACTAATCAAATTACTCCTTTTAGCCCAATAACTCATTCAGTCTGTTCTCTCTCTTTGCTCAGGACCGTATTGTCTCCATGACTCTTGATAAAGAGTATGATGTTGCTGTACAAGCAATTAAACTACTCACTCTAGTGTTGAAGTAAGTGGCTGTTTCTTTGATGTAATGATTAATTCTGTTGTTGTCCCAACTTTGAAGTTGCTTACCACATATCAGTGGGACGTAGTCTGCGTGTCAAGGGCAAGACCTTGTACATAGTTTTACTTGGAACTTCATTTGTAACTTTAGTTGACTGACTCTTTGTGTTTGTCTCTGCAGTAGTACGGATGAGGTGTTGACCCCTGAGGACTGTGAGAGTGTCTATCACTTGGTCTACTCAGCACACAGGCCTGTTGCTATTGCAGCTGGAGAATTCCTCTTTAAGAAGTATGTCAGACATAAATGAAACTAAACACTGAATACTGACTAAAGCTGAAAACAGAGGTTCAGAAGCATTAATGTAGAGTCAGGCTAGGGACGGAGGAGAAAAAACAAAGGAATGGAAGTGAGAATTTGAGATTGTTAATGAGACTAAAATTGTAGCCTCAGCATCACAAAGTTTTTCTCAGGTTCATCCTGGCTATAATTCTGTAGGGAACCTACCTAACCTTCTGAAGTCTAGTTTGAAAAGTTGTTCAATGATCAGCCTCTGTTGGAAGTTGAATTATACAAGTCAGTCAGTTGTCAGCCTAGCTTATGAGTTTTAATTTTGAAAGCCCTCTGCTGTTTCTAAGAAATGTAGTCGAAAGGATTATGTGGGGGTTGCTTCTGCATGATACCCAACTAATGATTAATATTTTCAAAGATTGTTCAGCCAACGGGAAACAGAGGAGGAAGGTGCCCCCAAGAGAAGAGGCAGACAAAGCCCCAATGCCAACCTCATTAAGACCACTGTCTTCTTCTTCCTGGAGAGTGAGGTATATTATCATATTTTCTTTGATCCTCAGACATAGGGTGTAATTTCTGTCTTTATTGGCAGTATGTAAGCAGACTGAATCATCCATCCTTTGTGTGAACATCTCTCTTTAGCTCCATGAGCATGCAGCCTACCTAGTGGACTCTCTCTGGGAATGTGGTGCAGAGCTACTGAAGGACTGGGAGTGTATGATCAGCTTACTGCTAGATGAACCATTACCAGGCGAGGAAGGTATGTCTCTGGATTCTTGCAAGTCCATATTCAACATACATTGGTATGCACAAATGTAATATAGAGTAGGGCTGAAAGTGTTGGTACCCTTACACTTCACTGAAATAATGCTCTGTTCTTCCTGTAAATGTTAACATTAAAAGTTCTTTTGTCACGCATAGCTGCATGCCATTAGTTTTCCATAGAATAAAACAAAGAAGCTGTGGAAAGAGCAACAAGAAGTACAACAACAGTGTCCAGTTGCACCATACATCGCTTTCTGAATGAAAGTGTGCTTCACTAAGATGACCCAGCAGAAACAATAAAAATCCTGACTCTAGTTTGCTAAAATGCAGTGTTGACAAGCCACAATGTATCTGCGAGAATGTCTTTTGAACAGATAAAACAAAATTAGAGCTTTTTAGTGGGTCACATCAGCTTCAGCTATAAGTTCACAGCATTTTGATTGTAACCGGTGTAGCTTTTGCAACCTTTACAGCACAGGTCACGTGATGCTACTCAGCCAATCATTGCGACTTGAGTTGGTAAATGAGCTGCGCACACACATTGCGAGACAAGACGAGAGTTGGAGAGATAAATTGGAGGGTGGTTTAGAAGAGAGAAAGAAAGGATGTGAAATGGAGTTAACAAAAAAGGGGGAAAGTAAAGCTACACTTTTTTCAAAAATTAAGCAATTTATTTTAAGAAACAATTCTCAAAAGCTCCCTGTTATATAGTTATTACAGCCATTATTATTCTTAAAAAGAGAAAAGAACATATAATTATTATAGACTTCCCCACCAAGCATTCTGCACAGTTTGTAATACTGATTGAAACTGATATACTGATATCAGTCATCAAGGATCAGCAGGAAGTAATTGAACATCAAAATTATATGCATTTTGAGTGAGTGAGTAAGGTTTATGTATTGGCACTACTGTGAATTGAAAAGGGTAAAATTAGAACAAAAACGGAAATAGTAGCTATATATAGGTGTATCCACAAACTGAAAATATCATGAACATATCATGTAACATGAAAATTGCATGAAGTGCTCATATTGAGGGCAAGGTGCATTAAGTTAAGTTAATTCGTAGTGTTTGGCAAATCTGCCCCCTGTGAAAGATGGATTAGACTCATTTGTGTTATGGGGTTACTTTGCTGTGTCTGGCACAGGGTGTCTTGAATCTGTGCAGGGCAGGTCATGGCTCCCCCAATAGGATAATGACCCAAAACATACATCTAAAATCAGCCAAGAATGGATGAGATGAAAACATTGGACCGTTTTGAAGTGGCCTGCTATGAGTCAAGAATCTTAATCCAATTGAACATCTATGAAAAGAGCTGAAACTCGCGGTGGGGAGTAGGCACCCTCCAAACCTGAGAGAACTGGAGCAGTTTGTTCAAGAAGAGAGGGCCAAACTACCAGCTGAGAAGTGTCTTGAAGTCTCCCTGTTCAGACCTGGCATTAACATGCGTCTCGAGTGAACACTTGTGATTAGATCTCACTTCCCCACTCTATATGCAAATAAACACGTATGTGTTGTTGTTTTTAGCCACTCCGACTATGACAGATGGGTCTCTGGTCAATGTGTTTGTGAGAGAAAGCGGGGCAAAGAGGGGTTGAGGGAATCATTGTACTGCGTACAGCTCTATAATAAAATACAGTTTTAGCCATTTGAAATGGTAAAATGTTTTCAATTCTTTATGAAACTGGTAGGACTAATTAGACTGTGGCAGAGGACTTCAGTTGAGTAGGTGCTCCCAGGACACATTTGCATTCACACTGCTAAAAGAATGTGGCCACATGTGGCCCAGACCACTTCTAAATGTGGTCTGAGTGATCGGATCTCAGATCTCAAATGTGGTCTGAACAAGGCATAAGATCTACAAAAGTCACTTGATTGCAGCGATTGCCACAAAAATGCGTTTTATGAAATATCAGCTAAAGGGTTCCAATATTTTTGCCCATGACAATTTGTTAATTATTATTATAATTTAAGATAATTTGTTACATTAAAAATCAAAAGCTGTGTGTCTGTTCTATTAAATATTGAATAGATAAAAGTGGACGCCAAATAGTTTAGTCAGTTTCAAATTACTTCTGCAAAAGTTAGTTTTTCTTTTTTTTTTTAAGTGGAAGGGTACTAACCCTTTCAGTCACATCTGTTGGTGTACCTTGATTGTTTTGTGTTTTTTTTTATAGCTCTTACAGACAGACAAGAAACGGCCTTGATAGAAATCATGCTGTGCACTGTACGTCAGGCTGCTGAATGCCACCCACCTGTTGGAAGAGGCACAGGGAAGAGGGTAAGAGTGGCTAACACACTTTGAATAGTGGTCCAAGATTGTTTAAATGATAATTCAGGTTGAACATTGATCATTGACTTAACTTTAGAGCTGGCTCAGAGCAAGCTGAACCCAAACTCAGTTGAAATATATTCTTCTAACAGCACTTACACTTAAGTTAAAAGAATTGTTTGCTGTGTGTGGTTGATTGTATTTATGCATTGTATTAGAGAAATTTAGGTTATTGACTAAATTATATGGTGAATATGCTGCAGTGTTTATGAGGTATATAGAGCCTGCAAAACATTAAGGGTTGATATGTAGTGATTTTAGTGACAGTTTCATTTCTTGAAATCTGACATTACGAGGGCATTCACAATATACTAGACACTGCAAGACATTATTGTGCTGAGCTGTCACTGTTATTTCTCATTGGGTTTAACTGGACCTGGCTTTGGCCCTTAAGTGTGTACTTTAACTAAGCACTTAGGTTCAAAAGACCTGTTCTGGGATATAAATTTATCCTGAAAAACTGAGATAAATATGTCGATAATTTAAAACAAAAAAACATAGAGGTAGAAATTAATCAGAAATGGTGATGTCAAAGAATAAAGTTTACAAAAAGAAAGTAAAAGAGTAGACTTTTTGCATGCATGAATGCAAACTAGTTGTGCGAACAAAGCATGTAACTGGCTGCCTCTATGATCAGGTGATGACAGCTAAAGAGAAGAAGACTCAGCTGGATGACAGAACCAGAATGACAGAGCTCTTTGCTGTGGCTTTGCCCCCTCTACTGGCCAAGGTTTGTTACATCCACTCAATGTTTTCAACAAGCACTCCTTGATAGAGCGGTTGGCTTCAAGTGTGTATTCATCAATCAGAAAATATGATATGGTTGAATTTTGTTCTACAGTACGCTGTGGATGCAGAGAAGGTGACCAATTTGTTACAGCTGCCTCAGTTCTTTGACCTGGAAATTTATACCACAGGACGTCTGGAGAAGGTAAGACAGTTATGAGACAGCAGCAATCAAATCAGAAAGAATAAATCATTTTATTTAACATAATAAAGTTGTTTATCTTCCTCATTGATTATCACACATGATTTGTCATTCTCTCTCTCTAATCCAGCACCTGGAATCCCTTATGCGTCAGATCAGGGAAATTGTGGAGAAGCACACAGACACTGAAGTTTTGGAGGCTTGCTCCAAAACTTACCATGCCCTCTGCAATGAGGAGTTCACAATCTTTAATAGGGTGGACATTGCCCGCTCCCAGCTGCTGGATGAGTTGGTTGACAAGTTCAACAGACTACTGGAGGATTTTCTGCAAGAGGTAGGAGTAACAGAATGCAAATGTCAGCACTCCTGAGCATGCATGTTTATTCTCATTGCTCTTGTGGAAAAGTGGGCCTAATCCTCTTACACCCAACATCTGCAACGCTGAGTAGTATCACGAATTACCTTTTGTTGCCATGAGTTGTTGCATAAACCTCTGTTGTGGCTTTTTTTGTACTCCCATTGTTGCTATAAATTCAAACTTTGATTCATCTGCAAATAAGACATACTTTCAATCTCAAACTGTGATTTAGTTTCAGTAGTTGTTCATTAAGAAAGGCAGTGTACCTTCAAAGTTGTTTGGCCATATTTATTCTGAATAGTCAGACCATACCTTACAGGGATGTTTATGCCGAAAAACTAAACTAGCCTCATTCCATTTTCTTTGTTTTAGCCTCATTGCATTATAAAATTCAAAATGGCATTAGACTTTGGATTTTGGCTGTTTTCAGAGGAAGTCTTTTTCCTCTAGCAGTAGGGATGATGATGCACAGAGCATTAAATTAACTGGTCCAGCATCTTGTGTCTATAAAGACCAATTATTTCTGTACATTAACAGCAAACATGCATAAATAACATACTATATATGAAACAGTTGAAAATTTTATCCAATTGTGTGTGAAGAAGCTCATATATATTTTAATTTTATCTGAAGACTGACAACTTGAATTTGTATCTGCTCTAGATCATTCAATATTTATCATATGAGAAATCATCTTGATCCATAAAATTCAACTAGGGTTGGGATCATATGCTTATCTCCCGATTTGACGCTACTAAGAAGTTGTAGAACTACTACTGTTACGATTAAAAAAGTTAAATAAAGTACTGTTATAGTTAAGGTAAATACAGTTAAGTAAAATACTATTATAATGAAATGAATCAAAGCAGAACCACTGGTGCTTTTATTCTGACGCGCCAAACTCGTAAGCCCATAACTGTTAGATGACTTAGTTGTTGTGAATTTGAAGCTTCCGGTCAACAGACTGTTGGACAATAGCATTTAGCTGTTTGCATTTAGCAGAAATGAAACAGTTACTGGTCAGCGGTGCTGCTAAACATGACAAATTACTCACTGTGAGTAATAAACCCTTCAAACAAACAAACAGCTCTCTGGTTCATGCACTGATGATAACAGGCTAACCAGCTAGCTCCCAGGCTACCTGTTGGCTGCTAGCTGTTGTTGCTCTAGCTCAGTGTAAATAATAATAATGAAAAAGTTTATTCAGGAATCAGCATAGCAATTAAAAATATTTCAGTAAAATAAAAGAATAATGATACTATAGTGAATAGTTTTTTTTAATGCCTAAATTCAACACAGTGGCACAATTTCTCTTTCCAGGGTGAAGATGCTGATGAAGATGATGCATATCAGGTTTTGTCAACTCTAAAGAGGATCACAGCATTTCACAAGTATGAAATTTATACACTTCATATTCCTCTTTCACATCTCCTGTACCGTCTCCAGTTGGGACAATAATTTGCATGTGTACGTGTGTCTGAACCTGACTGAGACTGCATCAAATCTGTTGCAGTGCACATGACTTGTCGGGATGGGACCTTTTTACCAGCAACTTCAAGCTGCTCAACACAGGCATAGAGAATGGAGACATGCCTGAGCAGGTTATTAAATTATGTTATTATATGATTGTGATGACAAATTGTCAGCTTTTGAGAATACTAATAAATATCGACCTATCTGGAACTGTTTTTTGTTTTTGTTTTTTTCTTTTCTTGTGAGCAGATAGTCATCCATTCGCTGCAGTGTACCCACTATGTGATCTTGTGGCATCTAGCCAAGTTATCTGAGGGCAGTTCCAGGAAGGTGAGGTCTCTTAAAACCAAGTTCACTGTCTCTACTGTTTCTACACTGTTTTGAGGGGAATTTGATGGGCAAAAGGAAGAGTATGTTAACTAAATATCTGACTCTGTTTTGAATCAGGATGACATGGTGACCCTGAGGAAGCAGATGAGGGCATTCTGTATGATGTGTCAGCGCTACCTCACCAATGTCAACACAGCCGTCAAAGAACAGGTGACACAGATATGAGAACAACAAATCTGCTTGTGTAGCAGTAATAATAAAATCTGCTTAAAAGCAAGGATGAAATAGATAAAATGGAGATCATTCACAATTAGGCAAGGTGGCAAAACCTTTTAACGCAGAAGAGGTGTCTTTGCTGCAATCCATTGCTGCAGCAGTATATTTCTAAGCGTCTAAGTGCTAGGAGGAATAGTGTTATCACATAATAAATTAACTTCACTGCATACTCTCTATTTGCTTTGTTCATATATGATGGAAAAGTCTTTGATACAACTTGGTGTCTCACAACTGATGTAAAAAGTCAGATTTTCACAAATTCATGAGGTGTTCTTTGTAATTATACTCATATACTTATACAATGTTTAAAACCTCATTTGGAAGCAGTGCTTTTGTATAATGCTCGTGCAAGCTGTGCTTTAACTTACTGTCCTTTTTTTTTTTTTTTCTGTTCTCCCACAGGCATTCACCATCCTGTGTGATCTCCTGCTCATCTTCAGCCACCAGATGGTGTCCGGAGGCAGGGAACACCTGGAGCCCCTTGTCTATTCCCCGGAGGACTCGCTGCAGTCTGAACTACTCTCCTTCATCCTGAACCATGTCTTCATAGACCAGGACGATGATACAAATAGCACAGGTACAAATGCAAATGTGCAGTTCTAGAAGCTCATTTACTTTCTGCTCTGCTCCACTAGGCAAGGAGAGCAAGTAAGAGGACCATTTTTCAAATCAGCCAATGTGCATCTTATAGAACTACTTTTCTTTTCCTCTCTCTCTCTCTCTGTTTTCAGATGGGCAACAGGACGATGAGGCTGTTAAGATTGAAGCGCTGCACAAGAGGAGAAACCTCCTTGCTGCCTACTGTAAACTGATCATCTACTGTGTGGTAGAAATGAAAACTGGAGCTGACATCTTCAAACAGTACATGCGGGTAAGTTCAGCTTCTCTACATTTTAACCGTACAGTGTACAAAGACTTTTAACTAACAGAATATGCCATTGCAGAGTTTAATGCATGATTTGTCAAAAAAACAAAACAGATATACAATTCTTTTTTTTCTTTCTTTCTTTCTTTCTTTCTTTACAGTATTACAATGATTACGGTGACATCATCAAGGAGACTATGAGTAAGACTCGGCAAATCGACAAGATTCAATGTGCCAAGACACTCATCCTTAGTCTGCAGCAGGTCAGTGTACAAACTCTCTCACTCATTAATTAATTCAGCAGTTCTGTTCATGTGTCCTGTTTTTAACAGGTTGTTGAGGTAATGTTTCCCATCTCTCTTCCTGCTAGCTGTTCAATGAAATGCTGTCTGAGCTGGGTCATGGGTTTGATCGCTCCTCCTCTGCATTCTGTGGAATCAAAGAGTTGGCCCGACGTTTTTCTCTAACCTTTGGTCTCGATCAAGTCAAAACCAGAGATGCCATCGCTATGCTGCACAAGTAAGGTTTCATTCTTCTCTTGTTACATTGCATTGCTCTTTTCACATTTTTGGCCTTGCATCTGGGAACTGCCATCTCAGACAAATTACTCTTTGAATAGTGTGTTTCCTCTGGCCATGTTTTTTTTCTCCTCCGGATTTCAGAGAGGCTTAAGTGATAAAATATTGTAGTTTTTTCTATTCCCATGCACTGAAAGTATTATAGACGAAAATGTACAAAAAATGTCAGGCTCTCACACACAAAGAAGAGAAAAAGTGCTATAAAAACAAAACTTCTCTGTTACATACACGATGTTAAAAAAAACAAAAAAACAATGCAAGCGCTCTTGTCTGGCAAAATATTGGTCTGAAATTTGTAACACAAGACTACTGTCTGCCACTGCATGGTCCTGTTTTTCCCACCACTTTGTATGAACATTAACTGGTGCAGTGGAATAGTAAGAAAACATTGTTCATGCAGTCTTGACCTTTCTGGATGATACATGTTGTTTCTTTTTAGCTGTGATGGAGAGTTAGTGTATAAAATCACACAATCCTTCACATTTGTAATCACCCCATTCATCACAGTGGCTTTGTTTCTCTCATGTGAATTATTAAATTATATTATCAGTCAGGTTCCAAGAAAGCTAGTACATGCACATTTGCTATGTTTGCTTGGGTATCCCCTACACTTGTGCAACATATGGACATACTTTACTTTACTTACTTTATAATAGAATATGCTGGGTGTGTGTTGGGAATTTGAGTAATGAAACGGAGGCTGAAAAATCTGCTTAGTTTCCATCTAGTATTTTTTTTTTTTTTTTTTTTTTTTTTTAACCTTTATTTAACCAGGTAAGTACCATTTAGGTTTAAAACCTCTTTTTCAAGGGAGACCTTGCCGATATAGCATTAGATTATAGCACAATTTAACATGAGTACTGGGTGTAGTAAAGCGGAAAAGACCAGATGTCTTACCACAGTGACAGAGTATGTCCATAAGAGTGTCAGAGCTACAGAGGCCTCTGCAAAAAGGCTTAAATCCCAAGCGTTCATGTAGAAGCAAAAAAATAATTAAAATCCATTATCTTCCATCAGTTTTAGTGCTGGTGCACTTTAAGACTTGGGACTTGTTCAATTTAGAAGAATTCAGTGTAACTTGACATGTTCAAACATTTTCATCATCAACATCAAGTATTGAAGAAGGTTCTATTATTAGAATCGCAATATCCCTAGTTGTACTACAGGACAATATATCTTTCATAAAAAGCTTTGTGATGTCTTAGACTTTAAATTTTCATGACATAGTTTGGATCAACTATTTTTTGGGTTTAATGTCCATGAAACCATTTATTTTCCTCTGCTCACTGTGTTATTGTTCCTCTGTGTCTGCAACTCTCAGGGATGGTATCGAGTTTGCGTTTAAGGATCCTAGTCCCCAGGGAGAAGGAGGCCCTCCCCTCAACCTGGCGTTCTTAGACATCCTCAGCGAGTTCTCCTCCAAGCTTATGAGACAAGACAAGAGGACTGTGTAAGTTTTTTTTTTTTTTTCTGCTTAGCTGACAGGTGGGAGGCCTCAGAGTGTCAGTGCAACAGGTGTTTGTGACAACTGGTGCAACTGGTGTTTCTGATGTATGTGGGTTTGCTCTGAGGCTTTTTTTTACCCTCCAGTTGGAATGTGCACCTGGTTTTGTGTGTAAAGTTTGTTCTCTCCATGCATGGATGCATGGTTTTGTTCATCTTGTCTGTGTGACCTCCTGCTTCTCCCCAGCCACATGTACCTGGAGCGCTTCATGACGTTCCAGATGGCACTGCAGCGAGAAGACTGCTGGCTCCCCCTCATCTCCTACAGGAATTCCCTGCAGGCTGGTGGTGATGACGATACCATGTCAGTGATGAGTGGCTACTCCAGCAGAGGCTCCTCCATTCGCTCCAAGAAGACCAAGCCTCCCGCTGCTGCAGCTGGAACTTCAGCAGCCAAGAGGAAGCTGCCAGAAGGTATAGCACGCTTGGGAATCAACAAAATCATTAATAATGTTTAATATCTGGGTTAATAGTGTTTTCTTTGCTTTTTTCATTTCCAAGGAAAAACGGACATTAACTTCATTTTAGATAGCGGTGACAACTCCCATTTTTTTTAAAGCTTTAAAATTGGACATCAGCAGTTTCCTGTTGTTAACAATAAACATCCATCAGTTCAACTCCTCAGCGACCACCAATGCACAAACACACTGAGAACTGGTCTTCATGAGAATCACATACATTATAACCCAACCCAACCATGATATTACAAAAGCAGAGACAGAGCCGAGATTAACCCAAATGCGTTTCTACTGGCCTGGCTCAGCCAGTGGAGCTGATGGGTGAGGAGATTAAACAGCAGATGGTAGGAGAGAGAGAAAAGAGTCAGACTGCTCCTTACCAATCACAGTGTCACTTAAATCTGTGTCCATGTATTTGCTGAAGACTTTTTCATGACGAATGAATTCTCTAGAATATTAAACATTAGAGCTTTCATAGCATTCAAAGTGCTATGAATTTTTGAGTACAATTCAGTGTTTGGTGGAGGAAAAAGCAGTGAGCAGGGCTGACGGTATAGTACAGTCAAAATCAAATTGTTTGAAATATCACAGACACTTCAGCGTTTGTAGTTGCGATCCCCTTTGTTGTTATCTTTGGTTTGGATTTCACTGATTATTTCTGGCGTCTCCTCTTTAACCATGAATTGCAAATTCCCTCTGGTGTGAAAGGGCAAACCTCTGGATGCAATGAGTGGATGGCATTTTGCAACCAAAACTGTGTTCTGCATCAGTTGAGAATACACTAAATTTGAGTCTGGAAATACTATACCAATGTTCTGACATCTCTTTAGAAGTCTTCATAAAAACCCCTGCCTCAGTCTCAAGATACATTTTCTTGTTTTGCTATAGTACCCAATAGCAGTCCTGCATTTGCTCACAGTTATGTTTTGAAACTCAACATTGTTAATAGTTGAGGGCCTTTGGAGGGAACTTGGCCCTTAAAACAAGTATAACAAAACAAGAATGTGCACGGTTGTTGTGAGTTTGTTTAACACTTCTGCCCTTCCCCTCCAGAGGAGAGCAGCAGCAGCAGCGAGGTGTGGCAGCAGACCATGCAGACCCCAGTCATGATGCCGTCCCCTCACCTCACCTCAACTGCCATGCGGGACCCTAAGAGGGGCCGTGATGACAGCTACATGGGGGTCTACCCCCTTCCTCATGACCAGCAACAGCCCCACCAACACCCACAGCACCATCAACAGACGCCTCAGCACCACCAGACACCCATGGATTACAAGTAAGTATGCTTCACTGTTGCATTGCAGAGGTGCAACGATGCAGTCAGTTCACAGTTCGATACAATACATGTTGCAGGGGTAGCTGCTCAATGCATACAAGATATTTATTTATCAATGTGGAATATTTATTCATTCTTTCTTGGTCAGAACATTTAAAAACTGTTTTTAACTTCCATTTTTGGGGGCATGATTTATTTGGATATTTCAGTTAATCTTTCAGCTCCACTGTGAACACCGTCAAGCTTTTATATCATTGAATATTCTGCCAAGGCATATTCTCACTCACTAAATTTCACAGTCCAGCATTAACTTTTCTACTCCTCATTTGTTGTGTTGGCCCAGCATTTTCAAAACTCTTTGATGGCCATTTACTTTTAATTAATTATCTGTTATTTTTCAACGCGTCCTTCCACAAGATTTTATAAATACGACTTGGCTTGTATCCAGGCTCATTGCTCAGTTCCATACATCACCTATTCTCTGAGAATGGGATCAGAGGACTGGAACATGAGCCAGAATACATTAGGACAGGGTTCACTGTAATTTCCCATTTGTGTTTTATTAATTTGGAGGGCAAATGGTAGCAAAATGCTTGTACTTAACAGCCTGCCAAGTGTTGGCCCTTCTGGGACAGTGACTGACTAGTTTATTTATCCAACCTGACTTTTCATAGGCACCAGGCCAGTGGCCATCTATATAGTTCTAACTGACATCCTTGTGGTATCGCCATTTAAATCACCAAACAACATGGCTAATTACTCCTGTGCGTTTAGTTCCCAGGTGACGTGGATGCTGGCTCAGAGACAGCAAGAAGAGGCACGCCAGCAGCAGGAAAGAGCCATGAACTACGCCAAGCTCAGAACCAACCTGCAGCATGCTATGTAAGACAAACTCACCTACGCACAGATGTGCTTGTGAAAATCTCATTAAAAGCATAATTCCATACTTACATAATGGCTTTTCTTTTTTCTTCTTTTTTGCAGTCGTCGCGGCACTGGGCTTATGGAAGAAGACGAAGAGCCGATTGTGGAGGACGTGATGATGTCATCTGAGGGCCGTATGGATGACCTCAATGAAGGCATGGACTTTGACACCATGGACATTGATCTGGTGAGATACACATTTAATTCTTTGATGTTTATTTCTGACTAGCACATTTAAATCTCAGGGATTCCCACCAATCAAGTTAGTTGGTGTACCCCCTTTCACAGTTCCATCAGTGTGATTTTAATTACAACTTAACTAAATAAGCTATAGTTCTCATAACTATTACCATATCCTGATTTAATACAAAAAACATACATATATATATAAATATCCTGGTTTCACATGAATACTCTTTCTGTATTGGGGCAGATCAGTCAGTTATTTTAAGAAAAGACTGATTTGTTTAGCATGCAACAGTTAATAACGAGAATCTTAAATGTAACTTCAAAAGAGCAAAGAAGACAAAAGAAATCATCAAAAAGAATTGTGGCCGGGGGGGGAGGATATATCTGCTCTTTGGGTTTTAAAAATATGATGAAACATACTCTGTCGACAGGGCCCTGCAACTGTTGGTACAACACGAGGCAACATGACAAATTTATTTGACCATTTTACACCAACGCCACAGAACCATGTATGATGAGTGTAAAGCCAGAACTAAATTTTATCCAAGACAAATGTCTATTTTGGATGCTTCCTCTGGTGCTGGACTCCGTAAGACAGGCTCCAAATGTCATGTTGAATCAACCAGAAAATTGAACAACTGCCCTAGTTCCTCTAAATTCACTCGATTTGTTGCATGTGTGATACATTTTTTTCCAAATTGAGCTACAGGAGTTCAATGCTGCAAATATCTGCTGAAATTATGCATTTTCTTTTTTTAATTATTCTAATTCATATCGCAAAACTTGATGTCAACAGTTTGTTTATTTTCTCAGTACAGTTCAACTCTAATTTTTAGTATGAGCAAAGATTGTTTAAACATTCATTGGTTGTCTGCCAAAGCAGCTGTTAGAGCAAGAAACATTATTGGAGTATCTGTTCTGAGTGCCTCTTCTTTCTCTTCCAGCCACCCTCTAAGAACCGTCGTGAGAGGTCTGAGCTTAAGCCAGACTATTTTGACCCTGCTTCTATCATGGATGAATCGGTAAGGAGCATCTCCACTGAATCATTGAGATATGTTTAACCTTGTACATCACCTCCATTCAAAATTCAGTTTTCCTCTTAAACTACTGTTATCTGGAGCACTACAAACAAATACCAGCATGCTTATGGAGACTCCAGGTGTGTTTGCGTCATGGCCTGCTGGAGAAGCTTGTGAGGCACAGTGAGAGTAGACGCAACCTGTGATTCCCTTCAAAGAAAGTAAACACTAAAATTAGTGTAACTCTATGGAAGTAATTTGAAAATAGATGGCTTACAACCAGTCGCATTACATGGACCACTTGCAAGTGTGTTGTATTTGGGGCACTGAATGAGACATCAAAACATTTAGACAAGTTCAGCGCACCAGGTTGAACGCACAGCAGCCAAATGCAACATTTCTTATTGGTTGCAAGGCTGCTATTTTTGCCTGTATAAACACGCCAAATTTTACTTATGCCAGAGTTTACTGCCAGCCTTAAAATCTTGTTTCAATGTGTCCCAACCTTAAGAAACCCTGAGGATATGCCTTGAAATGCAGGATTCTTCAGACACTGTCTCACTGTCTAGAGCACTGTGTGGCAGTTTTGTGTCAACTTTAAATCATTTAATTGTCATAAAAATATCAAAAGAGAAGACACTTAACTACTTGTTCCGTTAACCTTTTTCCAAGCTAAGATACAATGCAGCAGTTGCTCAGCTTATGACACTACCGACTGCACCCCAGCTCAGAACAAGTCTGGTTCAGGGCCATTTTTTCCACTCTGAATTACTTTTCCACAAAGTTAAAAATTGATGTGGCTGTAGATAAGATTATATTTTGTAACAGCAGACAGAAAGTCAAATCCACTCAATGCAGCACGATGTCAGAAATGTTGAAAACAGACAGCAATTGTCATAGTACATTTTTGCTGTGAGCTGGCTTTAGTCAAAGCCTTGTTACATTGTCACTTTCAGTTCCAGCATCTTATGTTGTCTGATTTTAGACAATCAGACAAAGTACTTTTTTGGCCTGTATTTTAATATTAAATTGTCGGGTAGATCACTTCCTCCATATGACACCCTGGCAGCAACTGCTGTAATGATGTAACCACTCATGTTAGGAGATCCAACCAGTTTTGCTTTAGCCAAATATGACCTTATAACTTCACCTCATTACCAAAACACTTTATACTTTGGTTTGTATCAGACTTGCATCACAATTCTTGTACATTTTCATACTGTACATGAGCAAGAGACAGGGTCATTTTAATTTTTTTTTTTGTTTTTCAATATCAGAATCTCATGTACTGATCAATTTCTTTCATATAAAATGTGTGTGTTTGTCTTAATAATTGTTATTAAAGCATGTTTTTTTGTTTCCTCTAGGTTCTTGGGGTGTCCATGTTTTAAGCTAATATCCAGATGATTTTGACGCTGGGATAACAGAAGAGGCGCTTTGTATTTAAAGAGAATTTTAGATGCGAAAACAGAAGCGTTTTCTCTAAGAAAAAGCAAAAACAAGACAAAAAAAAATTCTGGCTTGTACTCCACGTGGACCAATGACAACCCACACTCAGTGTTGCTTGCTCAGAGAGGACTTTGTTTCAAATATTTACTTTTATAATCTTGGGTAAGCTCTTCCTGTTCAGAAATAGTGTAACAGGCCACTTCCAAACCTATTAGAAATGAGACATGTCTGAAGAAAAATCCATAATAGCTTTTTTTTTTTTTTTTTTTTTTCCTTTCTTTACTTTTTTCTTTCCTGTTTTTTCTTTTTTTAAACGGGGATGAATTGGTGTGTTTAACTTAAGAAACATTTTTTTGTTTATGTCTAACCCTTTTTACAATTGTAGTAAGTTACCAGGTGTGAAGTAGTAATTTATAAACAGACTGTAGTAGCTTGCTTGTACTGTGTTAGCCAAGTGGATGGAGGTCTTTATGTTTCTGTGCTCTTTCTTTTTTTTCCTCCCTCTATCTCTTAAGTTTCTTTTCCCTGTTGTTGGGCCTGAGTTGAGGTCCTGATAAACCACTGGTGGTTAAGATGGTGAGACGTCACATAGAATCAGTCAGGATCTCTTTATGCTGTGAAGATTCCCAGAGTCCACTGAATGCTCCACACTGTTAAGCAGTAAATCCTAGAGCTTACCCCAAGATCTGGACCACTCCTTAACCACCATCTACTAGGGAAACGTGTCCCCCCGACAATGAGCAGAGTTTAATCCCAGTAGTGCCACTGTGTGGGCTCTGGAAGGAAGAAGCTCAGTCAAAGAAAATCACAGCAAACTCCAGCAGCATAATGTTGAAATGGGTATCTCTACATTTTAAATAAAAGTTATATATGAATCGGTGCTGATTTTATATATGTGCTTTTGGTTTTCTTATTTTCAACTTTTCAACCTACAGTCACAAAGTTTGAGAAATGTGTAAGTAAAACTTAAAAAATGAAAGCATGTGAAGCCATGCATCAAGGAAGATTTTTAAATTTGTATTTTTATGTTTTTTTCTCTTTTTTTTTTTCTTTTTTTTTTCTTTTTGTCTTGATAATGTCTTCGGGTTTCTACCTTTTTTCCTACATGTAAATTAGTTTGGATAAAACTAATGAAAAGACTTGTGAAATTCAGCTTTAAGGTTTTCTCAACATGAAAAGTCCTGTCACAAAATACTTAAAGATTTCAAATGTTAAAAGTGAAAGGTAGTCATTCAGACAATACTGAAGATGAAAGTTATTCAGCAGCGCTGTGGCAGCTAGACAAAGCTTAGATTTTGACATATATTTGTCACACACAAGTTTTAATGAAATGTTTTGTCTACTGAGGTTTTTATTTTGTAGTCATTCCATGCTTAAGCCTTAAACATGCTTGTGAAGGTCACCTTCTCTCACAGTAATCTTCCATGTCAGAGGATCAGTCATGTTTAAAGGTGGATAATTGGCTTCTTAGAACATGAAACATGAGGTGGTCAGATGTAATGTGATAAAGTAGATGAACAGCCTATATGTGTTTTGCCTAATTATTTTATGTAAGTAAAAAAGAAAATTCTTTTAAGGAAAAAGTACTGTTTATTGTTTGTTACTTACCACTACATTGGTATAAATTCTTATTAGATCATGTGTATATATACAAAATTTAATTTCTTTCCTTCCTTCCTTTTGGCCATGTCTGTGTTTTGTTTTTTTTGTTTTTTTTTTGTTTTTCATTTTTTTCATGCACTCTTGCCTACACTCTAAGTTGTTGTCTATTATCCCATCCTCCTTCAGTCACTCTGTTTTCTGATTTGTACTTGTCTGGAGACAGTAACTTTTGAATAAAAATCAACACATTTCACCTGTGGTACTTTTTACTGACCACACTGTGATTAATACTGGTGTTACACACGTCCAGGCTGCACAGTACACCTGTAGTCTTTCTCCTTTGCAGATTTATGCTATTTGTGGTAAAATATAGTCAGTTGTCATGATATTCACTTAAGATGCATTCACTTTAACAGCACAAGGGGGCAGTATAGTCCACAGCGGATACCTAATTTCCCCACAATGGCAGTGCTATTACTCTGTATGGTGTCATGCTGTGTAATATATGTATCTTTTTCACTGTGCTGAAAAGGCTATGAATATGTATTCTCGGGCCTCTGTATCTTCAATGCACATATCTCACTGTATGCGACAGCTTTTACATTTGTGTTGACTATCAAAAGAGCCCATTGTGGCGAGAGTAATGTCTTGTTCTGTGGAGACAAAGCATGCCATAGTTGCTGTAATGATAAAAGTGAGGAAGCGGAGGAAGGGATGAAAGCATCACAGACTTCTGTGTTAAGTGCATGATTAATAAAGAGGAGCTCAGATCAATGCGGTCCTATCAGAATAGGACCTGGCAGAGAGCTCCCCTTCATGTCCAGCCTGTGATACATGAAGAGACTCATCTATCACTATGTCAGTCTGCTTGTCACATGTCGGCTGTCAGAATAATGTGCAGAAAAGCACTTACCTCGGCAGCCCCGCTTGGTTCTCTTTTGAGCTGTCAGCCCTTTCTGTAACACACTGTTCGTGGTGTTCCTGCAGAAGGAGACCAAAGTGAAATTTTAGATTAGTGTATAGCTGTTGTCAAACCAGTTTTATGAAAGTTGAGGAGGGTGTTTTATGTCCACATCGCACACTTCTGTGCCAAAACCATAATTCTCCCTTTACTTTTCTCTTTGATTTGTTCTCTCTGTGCATCTATATGGGCTGACTTAGGTTAAGTTGTGTTGCTGAGGTCAGGGCTGCTGAGTTTAAATCAGAGCCACAGCCTCTGTGGGGCTTCCACCTTCTATTTACCTCTGATAACCCAAAGGCCTCCAGGGGCCCTATCAGTTTAGCTGGTGTTGAGACCTCAAAGAGGGTCAAGGAGGACTGGGAACTGTGATTCATACATACATGTGCAGAGTTCGCTGGGAGACTCGTCTAACAAGATCTGAAAAAATATTTCATGGCAATTTAAAATATACTCGTTTGCTGTACATCTTTAATTGATTACAACTCTCAGAAGAGCTGTTATATATGGAGGACGAGGCTTTGCCAGAGTTTTGGGAGAAGATAAACCCATAGAATTTTAATTCCGTGGATAAATCATTAATGAGAGCGTTGGATGTAATCTCCTTGGTTTGTAAGGGCAGAGGAAAGCAGCTGACCCTGGAAAATCATTTACCAGAACCTGCCTCAGATTAGGCACAGGGACACACGCACAGAGACGGACCAGCTTCCAGGCCACTGACACTCAAATGTCCAGACTTCATCTTCCAGAGCCTTGCACTACAGTACACCCCATCCTTGACATTTCCGAGCCACATCATTCCAACAATGCACCGCGCATTCAATAAAATATCTGGTAACCAAATAAAGGGAAGGAATCTCTCCTGGATTAAGAGGAGATGCTCTGTGGGCTGTAACAGAGATGTCAAGGTGAATGTGAAATGAGAAAAAGGATCAATGCCCTTCATTATGAGGAGCAGGTTTCATGAGACAGGCCAGAACAGGTCAGAGATTCCAGTGGAAAAAGCTATGAATAGAGTGCCGTGGGAACCTACTGTCTGCCTCCTGTCGATTTTCTTCGTATTGACACACAGGCAGAGCAGCTAAAGGTATTCTGAATGAGTGAACGAGTGACAGGACTATTGTACTTGCAGGACAGAAGCAGGAGGATTAGTCTCCCTTTAGCACTGATGGTCCAGTGTGCGGAGGGAATCTGTCATCAGCAGGACTGCAGGTGGTCCAGAGGTCTGGGCAGGGCAAGCGAGAAAACAAGACGAGTTTTCAGCAGGGAGCAGAGTGATATTTACCCCGGGTTACCCTGGAATCTGATTCTCTACACCTTCTCTCTTCACCTCACATTCATTGTTGTGGAGCCACTTTCGCTCGTCTCAGTGGGCCTGAGCTGTGCAGCTAGGATAATAATGTTTTCCCTGCAGGAAGAGGAAACAAGATTATGGTTTTTCAATTAGGTGGGGGGGGGGGGACTCTGGAAAACATGCAAGCTAGTGAGGTAGCACAATGTTGCCACACAAAGCCTACATTTCTACGCTTCCATTTTCAAATCCCTTGAAGCTCATTCAAAGGTGACCTGCCGATGACTGAACGAATTTCTGGGCCAAGCCAGCTCTGCTAAATCATGAGTCTCAGTAAAGTTTGGATGAGTGTCTTATAAGGGCGTGATGAGACAGGTCTCATAAAGATGACAGAGAGCTCTGCATGTCACCAGCCCCTGCCAGGAAACCCCAGTGATTAACGAGGGCCAGGACACCTCTGCTAATAATACTCATCTCTTTAATTGGCTCTATGATATGACTGTGCAAATGGCCCAGGGTATGGGGGTGTATGTGTGTGTGCGCGTGTGTGTGTGTGTGTGTGTGTGTGTGAGAGAGAGAGCGTGCGTGCGTCCGTCCGTGCGTGCATGCGTGCGCGTGTCAAATACATGTGCAATGTTCACGTCTGTGTTATGTCCATTGGTGCATGTATATTGTGCATGTGGGGGGCATGTGTATGCAGGGGGTGATGGGGAGGGGGGGGGGCAGGTGGCTCATGCATGTACCTGTTATTAGCTTTCTCACTTCCCTTCAGCACGGATACGAGCCAGAGACGAGGCAGGGGAGCCTCATTAGAAAGAGAGCACTTCTATTGCTGGCCAAGATTTAACACCTCACCCAATAATAATTTATTCAATCTATTCTTAAGTATTGCATGCGCTGGTAGATAGGGGTTAGGTTATGTAAGAGTGCGACAGTGCCTAGTTTGAATGTGATATGATGGTAATTTTAAATCCAGGGGAGACGACAGATGGCGAGGTACTTTAAAGGTTCAGCAGGTATAAGTATTGCTACTCTGCTTCTGCCAGATCAGTTCCCAGGAGAGTGGAGGTGGAGGGGGGGGGGGAATTAGAGGTAGTCAAAGACAAGAAGAGAGAGTGCAGACACAGTAAGAGAGAGAGCTGGTCCCCGTTAACACACTATTCATCAGTCTTGTGAGGTCAGGGTTCAGGGAGCCCTGAGGGGTGGTGTGTGACCCGTCACCTCTCACCCCTGACCCCCCCCCCCCCAGCCGGCACCTGGAGCTGAGGTATTTCCTCATAACATTAACTTGTAATATTTTGTCTCTATTACCGAAGTTGAACTGAGCAGCTTCGGATTGGTTGTAAATTTGGCTCCAGCGTATATCGCATACCAGCCAAGCTCTGTGGCTGTGTGTTGGGGAGAGCAGGGAGTGGCTGACCCAGGGGGCGAATGGGAGTGGACGACACGGGACAGGAAGGAGGAAAGACAGAGAGGACAGGGAGGTACAGGAGAGAGAAGTGGGTGGATGAGGTTTGAGGAGGGAGGTCAGGGTCACAGCTGCGATAAAGAGGTCAGAATGAAAGATGTTGCTTCAGTCCGGTCGCGAGGAAAATAAACATCCTCCTAAAAATACTTTTGAGACCCGTTCCTCTTGTCGTCGCTGTGGCTTCAGCCAGGTGTGAGCAACTTTGCTCTCCGTAACAGACCTGGAATCTGCCGACCTCTCTGCGCAAACTGGGTTAATCATGTAAAAAATGTGTCTGTGAAGCCTTGATCCTAACATCTCCGGAGTTCATAGGCCCTTTGAGAGTCAGAGTCAGTGATTATCTTAACCCCTCCAATAAATATGACAAGCCAGTCTTAACTTCATATCTGCCCCTGCCCACTAAATCTTCAACTCTGACCTTTTACCCCAACCAGAGCTGTTGACCTTCCTTCTCTTCATATGTCTTAATTTCCTGAGAAGATTTTATCCTGAGCCAAGAAAAGCTGCTTGGAAATCAGGTTTTTTTTTTTGGTCTGGCTGGCTGATTGACAGATTGCAGTGTGAATGAGCTCAAATGCTCAAGGCAAATAAGACAAGCAGAAACACACACCCCTGCACCTCCCTCTACCTATCTTTCATTGTCTGTTTTTCTCTACGCCCCCCCACCCCGCTACCCTTCCTTGCTTCTTCCGGTGCCCCTCCTTCCTTTATTTATGCCTGCAGAGCCACTTTGTTGTGCTTTTAGTGGCTGGGTTTGTAGATGGAGCAGATGCTGGAGCTGATATTCCCTGATCCTGCAGCGAGCCGAGATAAGAGCAGATTTATGCCAGAGTGAGGGAGCATGGGAGTAATTGCTGAGGCTTTGATGATGCGGCTGAGAGCACTCGTGCACCCTCAGCTGCTTACCAACAAGGACACCCTCAGATTTAGGAGTTTGTCTCCCTGGGTTTAAAGTGTGTTTTTTTTGGTGTATACCGTTGGTTGCCAAAGGTGTGTTTGTGTGTTTCCCTCTGCAACAGTGCGTGCTAGGGTGCGGCCCTTCCCTTTTCGTATCACAGTGTGTATTTCAGGCATGTGCACATTAGCTGTGTGTACATTAGCTGTGATTATTCTTGCGTCTTTGTTTTACAGGCGTGTCACAATTACTGCATTGTGTATGTGTATGTGTGTATGTGCGCGCGTGTGTGGGCATTACACATTACAGATCTCCTCCAGGATTTTTACGGCCTCTTTATTTATAGCTGCACAGAATAACGCTCAGCTGAAAACACATGACATAATCAGGATGACTGATAACATTCTATCTGCAGATAAGGTTATCTCAATTTTTTTTTTTCTATAGTTCAAATATAAGCGTATTTTCCCAGAGACAGATGACGGCAACTGCTGGATTTAACGATTTAAAGGCATAATCAGAGGATGTTCCTCATCATGGGGACTATGCCTGTATGCAGGACTACTGTTCTGTCTCTTAAAATATAAATATATGATCAAAGCTGCGGCAGCCTACGCCACCGCGCTGCACCTGCCAGGGTAGGCTACTTTATTCTGTACTCTGATTAGAGGTGGATTCTAATGGCTCTTCAGCTTTGCACTGAATAGAGATGAATCATCTGTTCTGTGTCCCCAGGTGATGATGTCACTGAGGACATGTCAGTGACACCCGGCAGCAACAATGACACGTTGATACCAGGGGCTTTGGAGCCTGACCTGACTCTTGACTGGTGCAAGTGGGCTCGGACAGGACAGATACCTTCACGAGGCGTGCAAACACACACACACACACACACATACACACACACACACACACACACACACACACACACACACACACACACACACACACATGATCACGAAAATGCCAAAGCCGACACTACACTTACACAAATCTTATCTTTCTGCCTGACCTGGCCATCACCCCGTGGTCTTCCTGTTTTTCTCAGGGGCCCAGAAAGATTCTCTGCAGCAGTCATCAGAGTCGTGTTAGGCTATTAGCTGTGCTGGGAGAGACACTTGGAAGAGTATCTACTGTAGAGAGAGAGGGGTGATAAGTGGTGGATCATTAGAAGCCCTGAGCCGCAGCCAAATAGAATTAGATGACGCACACCACAAGATCATAACACAGGCCAAAATCAGTAAGGACACTGGGATCAAATTAGACGCTTAATCCCTCTGTATCATTTAGCAACAATAATTTCTTCAGCACGTCAGCACTGTGGGCTACTTGTTTCAATTCCAGCCCCGCCAAAGAGAGCCAGCGCTCAGTTCAGAGAGGGAGAGCAATGAGTCAGATCCCCAGCTCCAATTATATCTGCATCCTGCAGTCTGCTCTTTAAAGCAAACACACACATACTCGCATAAGAAAGGAGCACACACGGGCAGACCAACACACTTGAAATCCACACTGCACGCATAGCTGCCAAGAAATCCATGTAGCAGTCAGAAAATAACAGGCTCACACAGACCGTGCGCACGCGCACACACACACACACCCAGACACACACCACTTGAGCAGAAGCTTGTTGACCATCACACAGCCAAGGGACTGTGAAGAAGAGGTGGTGGTGGTGAGGGGGTGAGCTCACAGAGGTCGCTTTGAAGTTTCTATTCAGGTCTTTGTCCCATTCAGGCTGCTGGCAGTAGACATCTCTACTAGAGGCCTGGCCCCTCCCATCGTCACACCGTCCACAGAAGCACTCGCTCGCTCTCTCTCTCTCTCTCTCTCTCTCTCACACACACACACACACACACACGCACACACACTCAAATTGAAAAGAAGGCACGTCCGCAGGTCCTGTCCATCACACATCACACAGGCCTTGATTAGAGTGGATTCGAATGCACCCCTTTGTACCCCTCTCACTCTCTCCTCTTTCTTTAACCCCCCACCCTCACTCATTTCACCTTCTCTTTCACCCGCTCCCACCCTCTCTTTTTCACCCAGTCCTCCCTCTCTCCCCTAACCCTCTTTCACTTTTGTTGCCCTCCTTTTCTTGGCAGGGAGTGAGGCACCTCTCAAGACGTTTTCTTCTCTATGCCTTGAGCCCCCTTCAACCACACCACACCACCACCCCCCCCACCGCCCCATCCGAGCGTGGAAGCTGAGTGTGACCTAATGTTTGACAGACAAGTAGCCTTGGAGAAAAGACTCATCTATCAGAGGATGGTAATTCCATTAGAATGGACAGATCACCCCCCGAGGGCCAGCATTTGGCATATTCTCTCCATCAATTTAGCTCCTCTCTAAACCCTCCGGGCCACCGGCCTACAAAATGCAGTTTACGCTAACAAATAATCAAAGGGAGTTAATAACATGTGTGTCTGTGTGCGTGCATGTCCTAACTTTCTGCCCATTTTTTTTTCAAGGGGAATTGTTGAGCGTCAAGTTCTTTGATATTAAGCATCAAAGAACAGTTTCTCTTTTCAAATTCTAATCTCATCTGAGAGGCTAAAAAGGTATAATGCAGGGAGCTGTGGTGAGTGAAGATGGAAGGATCACAACTAGCTACTAGTCAGGATTGTTATCAAGATTCCACAATGTTTATATGTAGACAAAGATGGTTACAGCAAACATCTATTGTCTAGGCTTGTTATCAGACCTAATTACTGATTTGAGAGACGTGGAAAGGAGAAGAGAAGAAGGAGGTTTTGCTTACATCACCTGCTGGGATGTTAAATCGAGGACATGTTTTTTAGCGCAGTGTGTTATTTGTCTGTAATCAGCGCTTTCCTGTCAGTCGTGATGGCTGAGATGAGTAAAGGAGAGGAGGAAGAGTGGAGAAGCAGAACGAGATGAGAGAGGAGGAAGACGTCTGGACAGCAATCAGCCACAAACAGGAAATGTACGTCTGCGGATGCCCCCAGCTGCGGTGTTTGGCCTCGCTGCTGTTACTGTTAAATCAAAGCAGCATGAATAGCTCATACAACAATTCCTCAAGTGTCTGCCTCTGAAAATAGTCGGTTTACATTAACAGAGTTTTCCCACTGTTTCAGTCGGCTCAGTGTTTGGAGTGAGTCCATGTTGTTTGCGTTTGTGCCCTTGTGTTTCCTTTAGTGAACACTTTGGAGTGCGTGAGACGGACGGGAAACATGTGCTGCTAAGTGCTTGTGTGTGTGTGTGTGTGTGTGTGTGTGTGTGTGTGTGTGTGTGTGTGTGTGTGTGTATGTGTGTATGTGTGTGTTTGTGAGGACGTGTTGTCTCAGTGGTTAATGGCTGTTCGATATTGATTACAGCTGGAACGTCTGAGTCACATGTTCCTTGTCCTCTCCAGATAACGAGGGTTAACCACTTGACCCCGTGCATGCCAAAGGGGTTCCGCTCATACCTGGATCCATATAGCCCCGGCTGAAGCCACATCTCCCACAGCTCAACCGAGGCCGCAGCCCTCTGGTCTCCAGCCTGGCCCGTAGATCACGGCCGTGTCATGGAGCCACACCAGAGGGAAATGTGCCAGACTTCATTAAGGGCAGATTAAAAGCAAGAGGAGGCCACTTTAACTGTGATTTATTTTCACTGTGAGGTTGCTGGACTGACTGCGGGCCCACAGCGGCTTCATCCCGGAATGATGATGTCATGGTTTCAGTGTTTGCTGAGTGTAAATATCAGATTGGGAAGGAGCTATGTCCTCGGCACCAAGGTTCATCTTGGAGTTTCAGAGAGAAGAAAACAAAAGCTACAGCGAATGACTAACTATTCTCCATTTTAGAGCTGAAACAAACAATTAGACGATGAAGGAAATAATAGTCTGCAACAATTTTGATAATCGCTTAATCATTTCAGTCATTTATCAAGCAAGAATGCTAAACATTCTCTGGTTTCAGCCTCCTTAACGAAAGGATTTCCTGCTTCGCAGTATAAACAGAATATTTTTAGCCGTGCCAGTGGCGTGTTGGTCTGTTGATCCAACACTTTGGTCCGCACTGCTTCATCTCGATTACTGCATGAATTGCTATGAAATATTGTTCAGACATTCACTGTTCCCAGAGGATGAATCCTTAAATGGCCAATATGCTTCTTCACCACTGCATGTTGAATGGCTGAATAGTTTCAGCAACCCCCTCCCTTCACACCCTCCTGACAGCAGATTAGGGGGAACTATGTCCAACCATTTCTGGGAATTTCCAAAAAACCGACAATCTGACACTCACACCCTGTTCAAGCTGTGAGTGGTCAGCTTTGCAGAGGTAGACAGTAAGATGGCTTTGAACTTCTCTCTCCTGCCCTTTCTTTTTACTCTTAACATAGCTATTTCTGTCACTTTTCATGTACAAAGCCATTAATGCCTTTCAGGAGAGGCTGTCTGAAAATGTGCATCATTATCCCTGTGTTTAAAAAATATCACATCTCCCTGCTCTCTCTGACAGGCTTTTTATTCCACCTTTCAGCTTGACTTTTCAGCACAACTACAAACACTTTTGATTTCTGACGTGGTCTGACCGCACATTAAATGAACTAGTTCTTATCGAGTATTAACTGACCCTTTATGACTAGGATGATCCCCTGACTTTTGCTCTAGCACCACCATGATGTGGTTTCACCTGAAACGTCTGCACAACTATTGTATGGATCGCCATAAAAGTTTGATGCAGACATTCATACCCTACTCAGGATGAGCTGCAATAACATTGGTGCCCCCTGACCTTTCCTTTAGTGCCTTCATCAGGTCAAAATTTCAATTTGTGATACTTGCTAAACTAACTCCATTCCAATCAACCTCAGCTGTGCTTTGTGGCTAATGCTAATTAGCAAACATTAGCATGCTAACAAGCTGATGGTGTACATGGCAAAAGTTATATCTGCTTAGCAGCAGCACTGTAGCATTGTCATTGTCAACATGTTAGCATGCTGACGTTAGCATTGAGCTCAAAGCACCACTGTGCCGACAACCTCACAGAGCTGCTGGCATAGAGGTGTCACATTAAAAATGGAGCATTTTCTGAAATATTTTAATGGATCAAAACAATTATCAGTGATGAAAATAATCTTTAGTCACAGCCCCACATTCTGATGCAAAGGAGGAATGTGTGTGTATGAGCTTCTGAGGTATCAAAGTACGTTCAGGCTATTTATAGAAGCACTAATCAGCCACCTATACAGATTAACATGATGACCTCATTACTTGAAAATGCCAGTATTTTATAGGTGGCTGTCTGAGGGGGAGGGGGGGAATCAGATTGCCTTCCATGGAGAGTGTGAGCAAACATGAATGCTATGACCAATATAGTCCTTTGTCCTTACATGTAGCTACTGCACTGTGACACAATGCATAAGGTTTTTGTGTTTATAGAGTAATGTGGACAGTCCATCATCTGCTACGTATCCACTACACTCCCTCTGTGCTGTATACACCGTTTTTTTCTTGTACCACATGTACTGGTACATACTGTCAGAGAAGATTAGTTTTGATTGCTTCCCAAGGCAAATATCTGTATAGTGTAGTACTTGGCTAATAAAGTGTTTTTGATTCTGCTGATCCCAGACTGTGGTCTGATCACACTCTTACAACAACAGCTTGGTATGTCCGCCATCATTGTCCTGCAGCCATTGGTCAGTCAGGCTTGGCCACAGCTGTGGCAGCCGTCAAACTTGTACACAGAAGGCGTCTCATTGGCTCGCAGCAGATCAGGTATCTATCTGTGGCCACATGATTGGCTGTTAAGGTATCAGGTATCCCATAGGCTACGTCCTGGCCATCAGACGGGACATGCCAGCTCTGTGGCAACTGGCCCGTGTTTGCTGTTACTATGACAACACTGTGATAGTCTTGTAGCCAGGCTCCTGAGGACGCAGCTATGGCACTCCAACTTCTGTGGCCTCTATTATCACACACACACACACACACAGACACAGACACACACACACACACACACAGACACAAAGACACACACACAAAACCCATACAAACATAAATACACTCAGATAATTAGAATGTATAATCATTTGGGTGTGAAGCTGATAGTGAGCTTACTGTTCCATAAAGATTTATGGGCTGTCAACCCACAACAGGATGTAATACAAATAATTTAAGGAACCAAAGGACATGTCTGTAAATGTCTGTTATCTCTCCTTTCCAATTACGCTGAATCCCCCTCCTGTACTCTGTGAATCGGTTTCATCACAACCATTAGGGGGCGGCATTGATTGAATAAATGCAAGGAAATTAAGGGAAACTCTTCCCCTCTTTCTCTCTCTCTCACACACACACTCTCACACACACATACACACACATATACACACACAAAGGGGGCACAGACATGGACATGATCAATTATGTGTCAAGCGTTTCTTCCTCAATGAATGAATGGCCCGATGACTATAGGCTACCGACCGTCTATTGTCTATTGACACTGGAGACTAAGTTCTCATGCAGTTCATTATCCCAGAAGGGGACAACTAGGAAGAGATCCAAAGAGACCATTAATCATCATTCCCTTCAAAGAGGAAAAAAGAAAGGACCAGAATAACATACTGTAACCCTACACGGTTAAGTATAGAATATTTCTTTAAATAATCAAAACATTAAAAATTCACTTATCCTACCTACCACAGACTTAATTATAATTCCCTATAGAGGAGGTTTTGATAGGCTTAAATTATAGAAATTTTATGGCATAAAGTGAAGTTAGGGATCTGCAGGGTCATTCAGGTTCTGGATTTAAAGGGGCCAAACTTTTGCCCCTGTAAGCACTTTCACGCACGCTCCAGCAGCCTATCACGCTCGTTTTCCTCACCAAAGCTTTCAGTATGACGAATAACTCCAAAGTCCATTTCAATTTGGGTCGAGGCTCGGGCCGAGGTGGTGGGGGTGGAGATGTGGGGTCAACCCAATAACAGCCCCCCCCCCCACACACACACACACCACCACCACCAACACTACCCCTCCCTCTCCCTACCCACCATCCACCCCTCCACGTCCCCATAAATGCCTTCGCTTCCTGCTTCCAAGTTCGGACAGAGCACTGTGATTGGCCGCGGCTCGCACTGTGGGCTGCCCCCCCTCCCCTCCTCTCTCTCCCCCCTCCCCCCGCCTTCGCTTTGCTCGGCTCGGGTTACAGTTGAGCTCGAGCTGCTGCACACACCGGAGCACGGAGAGTTTTACAGACGATTAACAAGGGTACACCGGCATGGAAATGTTGGCGAGCGGATTTAGAGGCACCGAGCGGGCTGGTGAGCAGGTCTAACCGTCCATCGGCACTTTTTGTGTCCGCGCGGCAGAGCGAAAAAGGAGGAGACGGGCAGTTGTATTTACGCACCGGCCACGCAGCATGCCCGAGTTGGACTAGAGGCATACCCCTGCTGGAGCGCAACACGCACGCGGAACGGCGCTGAGAGCCGGGAGGAATATTTACAATAGAAACTCAATTCCTTTGCGGAGAAGAATAGCAAAGGGGAGGGAGGAGTGAAAGATAACACTGGAATGAAGTGGACCTCGGGATTCCCAGCGTGCTGCGGAGTTGTGACTGATGGATGAATGTGGTCATCTGTAGGGTAGCTATATACAGCGACAGGTACAGACACCATCAGGGGAGCTTTGACAAAAGGCACGGCGCAGCGCTTCATCGGGCAGCCGCATCGCCAGATTGTGTCTCCAAAAACTGAACGACTGGTTAGATCTGTGTCATCGCACATCAGATCGCACCGTCGAGTTGTCTCTTTAGAGTAAAAAAAAAAGAAAAGAAGGTCGCGAAGGGCTGTTTTTGTCTCAGCCACAGGTCAATCAGGACACTCGGGGGCTGCTTCCCTTCCAGATCCTACCAAGAAGCGAGGGGTGTCTTCTCATTCTCACGTCCTGCGGACAGTTCAGTCAAGGACACCGGGGTCCGGAGCATTTTTTAAAAGAAGTTGGATAGAGGGACATGTATCTGATATCGACCTCACATGCTCCCGACTGATCGTAGCTCACCTTCCCACCGGGCGAACCACAGATAAAGGCTGCCAGGCGCACAGTCCGACGCTCTGAGTAATCGGCTCACAGTCTGTACATTTATCAGAATGGCGGGACTCGGTTGTTGGAAGTATTACCTCTGGATCTTTATTTTAATGTGCAGGTCGGCGTTACCTTCGGCGAAATCGCTGGAGACTATAATTTGGAGCTCGCAGAATCCCAAGTAAGTCTCGTATTTCATTTGTACAAGCATGCCAAACTAGCTGGGTGTGTGCGTAATGGAGGACTAACATTACTGGAAAAGTTGCCATTGTGTGCAAGCTGGGTTAAATGTTCTGTTAAATGTGGCAATTATCTCAAAAAGAACAGAATTTATTTCGTTTTAATTGTCACTCCTGCGCCGCAGAGTTTGGTGCTGATTTATTCCTCAGTGGGGAATTTCCCAACACCAAAGAAACACAGAAGGCACAGGCTTATACATAATACAGTAGGCCTCACTTCAATCACAATAATAGTTAATTATAGCAATTCATAACTAACATTACATGCACTTATACGTCGCCAGAGGGAAGGTCTTCTTGGACACTTAAATCTGGGAGTTGTGAGAGTTTGTCCGCTCCTTTCTTACAATTTCCTTGTAGCTGATGTCATTTGTTGTGTAAAGATTGAAAGAGAAAAGACAGGTAAAGCATGCCAAGCGTGTCAAGTTGTAACCCAGGATGTCTCTCCTCTCAGTCCCTCTCTCAGGAGCGCTGAACATGGGGCTCTTGTCTGGCCTCTGAAAGGGCCAGGCCACACTGCTGTTCCAGCTCTTCCAAGTTTGAATTCAGCCCCCCCTCACAAAAAAGAAAAAGAAAAATGTGTGATAAGATGCTTTCAGATATCAGAGGAATAACTGCCTGAAATGAATTTAATTTTTTCTTAATTGCCCTGGCTTGCATCCAGCATCATTTCTTTCTCAACATCAAATCAAGTTTCTCAAAAGCAAGCAGCTGAAGCAAGGCAAATTTTTTTTTGTCCTGTAAATTTATATTATTCCCATCAAAACAAGCAGAGTGAGCCCAGACTGCTGATAATAAAACACACTCTGGTAACAATTATCACCCACTTAGACTTGACTCCCACATTTGCATGATGTTGGAAAGCATACATAAGGGGAAAATAAACTAAAAGAGGGAGGGGAGAAGAAAGAAGAAAAAAAAAACCCCAATCTTCTGAATTTCTGTGTGGTTGTAGCTGAGGAGTTGACCTTCATTTGAGTTCACAGCACCTAGGGGAAATGGAGAGTAGCTCGACCAGCTTATAACTAGAACTTATTCATTCAAGTGAATCCATGATTTATCCCCCAAATGTCAGATGTCATAGGAGCTCGTTGTGCAGTCAGCGAGTATGAATATTGCTGCCATGTTCATTGGAGTGTGGGTAGATACGTGTGTGTGTGTGTGTGTGTGTGTGTGTGTGTGTGTGTGTGTGTGTGTGTGTGTGTGGCCCGGTCCTAATGGTAAGACTTACGGCCCATCAGCTTTTATTTGACTATAGCTGCAGAGGTAGTGGAACAATGAGCATCATCAGACAGAGATATATATATATACACACACATATTACCCCTGCACAAAAACCCACACCTTGTGTCAGCCATAAGAAGACAAATGATAAAAAAAAAAAAAAAAAAATGGGGGAGACATTTATTGATTGATGATGTCACCTGGAGGGAATGTCTTAGAAGGTTACCACGCTGGGTTTAGGGATTGGAAGATCATTTCTCCATCTGTTCCTCCACTCTGCTCCTTGTAAAAAATCCCCATGCCGGCCGAATATTTCATAAAGTTCACAGTGGAACAATAATGCACTCTGCTCTGTGTTCTCGCAACCTAATTATCCTGCTGCTCTGCACTTAGAAAACAATAGACAATTATCTTGCTGCGTGCAGGCTTTGCAATAACAAAAGACAAACCTGTTTTTCGGTGTCTGATTGGCAATAAAAAAGGAATATTTGTCCGTCTTCACTGTTTGTTGTTTTTAAACTGCATCTCTCTGTCTTGGCCTATATTGCTCCACAGTAATAACAGAAAGAGAGGCCTATAGAAATGTACAGTACACTATCTGGTGACTTATCTAGATTTACGATGTCTTACTTCCTGTTCCTACTTTGGGGAGCACTGCTGCCTCAGCTAATAAATTAATCTGGCCCTCTGCTTGCACACTGTACCACATACACACAATATATAACAATACCAGTGCCTCCCTACAGGCCATGAGTTATGAGACAAAGTATAGGAAACCAGCAGGTTTGGGCCACTATGGTGTGTGTGTGTTTGTGTGTGTGGTTTTTTCTGTGTGTGTGTGTGCGTGTGCTTGTGCAGGTTTATGTGCGGGTCCCTCTGAGCGTTCTCTGTTATGGATTTCCATGTGAGGATGCTATCACTCCCGCTCCTGCATTATCAATAACTGGGGTTTGCTTAATTGATTTCCTCCCAGCATGCTTGAACAGGCAACATACATCATTGCTGTAGCGCCCGGAAATCTGGAAAGAAGAAGAAGAAGAAAACATCCCTTAAGTGCTTAGCTTTGCTGCAGGATGTATCAGACCTTTTTTGATATTTAATTTGAGGCTGGATGAGTGCGGGGTGGGGCTGGTGGTGGAGGAGGTGGTGGTGGGAGGGAGGGGTGGGGGGGTCAACTGTGCAGAAGAAGGCTTGATGTGTCAACGTCCCCAGCCCTGTAAAGAACTGCCTAACATTTGATCAGAGCAAATCGGATTAGTTCTCATTTAGCTGAGTGGGATTATGCCAGAAAATGTCACTTTGTTATGACTGATCACGTCCCGTCGGTTTGGCTGAAGCCAGCGCCGCAACGTACAGGCAGACTCCATACATACACTCACACATGCACCCTCAACACTGCGCTCAGGAATGCTGCAGTGATGCCATTTTAATGACAATCTGACAAGGTTGTTTTGAGTGGTTCCCGCACGTCCTCTAACCCTCCTTAGCTAATATTTACCTCATGACCTGTAGCTACCACAGCCTGTTTGCAGCGGCTCAGGAGACAAACAAGATGATGGGAGAGGGATGGAAAACATGCTGGCACGTCTGAAAGCGCAAAGCGAGGAAACAGCCACAGGCCGGCCAGGAGTCTGCTGGACTAGTGTTGAACTCATTGCATTTTGGTGAGGCTTGGAAACAGTTTGTAGACATTTTTCTGGCCTCAGTCAGTTTTGAGGCCCACAAAAGAACACAAAATAGCCTAAGAGAGAGAGAGAGGCGTTTGTGTTGATAAAAGTCCACTAAAGCCTCTGCTGCTGTGGGTCTTTTACTTACTCATCTTATTTTGCTCTCCGTTGACCTCAGCTGCCTGGCTCCCAGTTTAACAGTTGACTGATTTGGTTTATAACGTGCTTGCGTGGTTTAAAGGTTCAGTGAGTTTGATGATGATTACACTGGATTTGATTACCACTGTGATATTTAGCAAACAAGGTTATTTTTTCCAAAATAGAGAGGCAATTTAATGTTGTAATTCTTAAGGGGGGGGAAAAGGCCCTGTACTTTCACATGATGAGGTGGCAAGTTTATTGTTAAATACCTTCTGAAAACAACATAATGTTATTTGTCTGCTATTAGTGGAATAGCAGCACAGAACGCCTAATTAAAGTTCAAGTTTTATTTTCCTGATTTTCCTTTTCTGGTAAGATAATTGGAGTAAAAAAAAAAAAAAAAACATGAGGTAATTAGGACAAAACAAACTTCTGCCTTATCTTTGCTTTTAGAAGCTGCTGTTATCAGAGGAAATGTATTAAAGGTTTTTTCTCGAACACAGAGAAATCTTTGGCTCCTGCAAAGTGACGTTCACAGTAGCTCTACAACGCTGACATTTAAATGTGACCAGGATTTCAGAAGGAGGTTTAAAAAAAACAAGCTGCAACTGCAAAACTCGAATCTGCCGCAACCTGTTGAACAAGAGGCCGGATGAAACTTCAGGACTTAGACCAGAAACAGGATTTGGTTCCTTGCAAAGAGTCGACTGAACGCTCCCCTCTGCTGCTCGCTGCACTGCGGGTCACTGCTGAGAGGGTCAGAGGCCTGTTTTTGTTTCTTGCCTGCCCCGCGCCCTGCTGCTTGCCCCCTTTACCCCTTTGCGATATACACCTTCTCTCTCCTTGCCTCCCCGAGTCCCCCCTCTCTCCCCCCTATAGACTCTGATCATGTTTCCCTCTGATACAGATCTCATTACACACAGAGAGGACTTAGAGCCTGAGCCCCACTCAGAGAGACAGAGAGAGGGCCAACCAATAAGAAATACTTGTGGAAAGCAACTGGCCCGTGGTGCTGTAAAGGCACCCTGTGTCTCGCTATAAGGACAGCTGCGTTTGCTTTTATGTGTGTGCACTTCTGTGTCGACATGGCTGTTGTTTCAGCGGTGTGTAACGACGAGATTCTTCATTTGGTTATCTACGTGAGGCACCTGGGCTCAGAAAGGGGCTGCAGTGCTTTAGGATATTTCATGGAAAAAATGCAGTTCTTTTCCATCATGGTTTCGCTCCAGATGGACTCACTTTATCCGCTGGTGGTTTGGCTGCCACATCACTGAAAACTGATCATTGTGCTTTTTGTGTGTTATTGATGCGTTCATGTCTTTATATGCAAGCAGTGGTGCACATGAAACCGAGCTTCATTACCCCGGCTTGCAACTAATTTTTTTAGGCGTTTTTTTTTTTTTCCTTCATGTTCTGTTCCTCATGAGTCGGAGTTACAGTCAATTTTCTTTCAAGGCATATTATAGGGACTGAATCACAACTGGGACAACAGCTGAATGCAATGAATCACTTGGGAGAGCCGAGTTTTGAAAAGATTAATCTATTAATCAGTTGGTGGCCAAACACAATCACCAGCAACTTTAAAAATCCATCACGTATTGATAAGATCTTCTGTCACGGCACATTTAATGTTGTCACAGTATCAGTATTTATTTTAATATACTGGCTCTGTTTCTTAGAACTTCAGCTGAGAAACTAACCAGACAGGAATGTCTGAGGTTTTTTTTTTTTTTTTTTGTTTACCCAGGGAATTAAAAAACCTGACAGATCAAGATACTTCATCACACTGGTGCAACCATCTTATACACCTGGGAATGTGAAGAGGATAGAAACCAATATAAAGAAAATAACATTTTCTGACGGTTGACAAATTGATATTGTCTCATGGTATATATATATCTTCATATTGCTGACACTTAAAACTGATGAATTGCTTGTAATTTATCAAACACAAACTCTGTGTTTCCTGCTTCTTAGGCGTGAGAATTTCCTACTTTTCTGATTTGTATCATTTGAAATTCAAATCTTAGTGTTTTGGAGTCAGCCCAAAAAAAGTAAAAGGCAAATCCATTGATAATGAAAATAATAGCCCCTTAATAGCTCTTGAATAGACGACTGATAAATATCTTGACAATCAGAGAATGAAACTACTTGATACTCACATAGGTGTGACAGACATGGGCAGGGTGTCTGTGTGAGTCATAAACACTATGACAAAAGCTGTTGAAACTTTACGTTACTCAACATAGTTTTTGTTTTCTTTCTTTCTTTCTTTTTTCTTTCTTTCTTTCTTTCTTTCTTTCTTTCTTTCTTATTCTTCTTCCCTTTTTTTTAAATAGAAAACCGCATTAATTTAAGAGCTAAGTGAGCCAAAACAAACACATAGTATTAGATATTCAGTCTTTATGGTCCAATAATTGCTAGTCCAATTATTTTGTAAAATAAATTGCAAATCAATATGAGTATTGTTTATTTTTACTCAGTTTCTGTGTTCACACTGCAATTAAACACTAAGGCTCATATGAAAAGGACAAGTATAGGCTTATGGGAGTGAATGAGTGCTTGAGAGTGCATGTCGGTGTGCTATTGTTCTTTGTCCAGCCACAGTGGAGCATTAAGGAAGTGTTAGGAGCGTGCCAGTGTGCCCCTGTGAAAGTGTTGAGGGCCGAGCGGTGGACGAGTGTGGAGTGGCTGAACAGTGGCTTCCTTACAGGCAGTTAGCGACCGGGCTTCATTAGACGGAGGCCTGGCATGCAGCAACCAGGAAGTTCCCATCAGCTCCAGCTCTGCCAAGCAGAGGCACAGGCGCTGGTGCTGGAAAGCTTCCCTCTAGATTTCTACACGCCGCCTCGACTGCGCTTTAGCTGAATCAAGAGAAAATGTAGCGATGCACAGTTACAGGAAGTGGGGAAAAAAGTTGAATGGGCAAAGTCTGCCTTTTGTTTGCCATCTTAGTTCTTTTACATAAGAGCAGTTGAAAATAAGGGGATTAAACAGGAGAGGAAAGGAAGCTAATGTAGAGCGTTGAAACGCAGTCCTGGGCTCAACCGCACATCCTTTCAGTCCAGCATAGAGCTCCCAGATTACTTCCATGTGTCAGTGCGAGAGGGAAAGAGAGGGAGAAAAGAAGAAAAGGGTACAGGGAGAGAGAAGTTGAGCGATTGAAAAGCAAGCGGACTCGGATTGGTGGAGATCAGCGGCGGTGTTGGACAGTGGAACGGATCTGTGTGACAGCCATCTCTAAAACCATTACCCCTGCGGCTCCGACTCGGGAACTCGTAACCTCCTCCTCCGGACTGACCTCATAGACTTAACTCTTTCTCAGAGAACCCCTCTGTGCAGTGGAGGCAGACCTCATCAGTCGCCAGGCCCAAACAGCGGGCAGGCAACCTTAACAGCCAGCTGCACTACAAGTTCTTTAAGACGTCATGAGTTGTCACCAGCATACAGGCAGCGAGGGATCTGTTTTCCCCCAGTCTGTGGCACTCCAAAGACTTTTGTGGGAAAGTTTGAATTTAATTCGCCCGGACTTTAGGGAAGGGGATGACGGATCCCAACAAATAATGACCAAAAAAAAAAATGAATAGGACAGAGCTAGGAGTCCTGTTGTGGTTTTACTGAGAAACCGAGGAACAGAAATTCTGATGCAATTGTAGACAATTTTTCTTCCTTTGTTGGTGCTGAAAAACAAAGAAAGAAAAATCTTAACTCAAGGGGCAATTTCTTGTCTTATTAGTAAATTCACTAGCTTTTTCAGGAGCTTTCAGCTGCATCTAAAAATATTACAAACATATATTAAAATTATGAAAATGTTACACTAATCTACTTTCTAGCTTTACTAGCTATTTTAAGAACTTTTTCCAGAACTTTTAACCCTAACCGTAACCCTAACCCTGCATCTACAAAATTATAAGAAATTTAGTATCAACTCAATGTCCTCTTACTGGCTTTAGTAGTTATTTTATATATAACTTTTATAACTTTATAACTTTTTCTGGAAGTTTCAACCATATCTCAAAGACTACAAAAAATGTATATCTTAACCCACTACTAGTAATTTTTACCAGCTTTTTCTGGAGCTTTCAATCACATCTACAGCATTACAAAAGTATTAAAAGTAATTTAAAAGGTATTTTAAAAAACTCCTCAAACCTACATACTTGCTTCATGAGTAATTTTACTAGCTTTTTCTGGAACTTTTTAAGTACATATATAAAATTGAGAAAAATATATTAGACCAAAAGTCTTGACTCAAGGTCTGCTTACAAGCTTTAGCACCAATTTTACTGGCTTTTTGTGGAACTTAATCACATGCCCAAAACTACAAAAAATACAGTAGACTAAAGACAAAAAATCTCAAGATTCACTTACTAGCTTTATTAATAATTGTAATTCTACCTTTTTTTTGGTTTCTCTCATGAAACATACTCCATCTGCCGAGGAAGACCTTGACAAATGCTCTTAAAAAAAGCTAGTAAGTTGACCTTGAGTTATTTCTTACTGTCAAACATCTGTCAAAGTAAAAAAAATATGAATGGAATTTTCTGGTATTTTTTCCTGTTCCACAATAATTTGTTAACACACAGCATTTATAATATAATGTAATATAATATAATGTAATGTAATGTAATATAATGTAATATAATATACAGTTCTTGTGGGGGCAGTTGAAGTTCTCCTCTTACCTGTGGCTCCCTCAGTGGAACCACAGTGAGTTTTACTTTTGTAACAGGTAATATTTTACTGTATGAAGCATGACCGTACCCAACCAGCCCCGAACATATCATTTATGATCATCATGGAGCTCTTTGTTCACTGTTATGAGTACACTAATGGAGTGACAGTGTAATTGAATGGAGTGGTAGGATAATAGAATGATAGAATGATAAAGTAATGGAATAGTGTGGTAGCAGCCCCCTTTTCCCAAGGGATACCCCCCGTAAGTGTGTCAGCATGGCAGATGGGCGGTCTGTAACAACCCCCCTCCCCCATGTTAATTATAAAGCATCATAATCCATCTATGGCATACAGAGGCAGGACATGGAGACTATTAGGGGGAGCATGGAAATGGCACAGTGTATAATCCTCAGGACTTTACCACTATTAGGCTCCCCAGGCATTGAGCAAAAACCACTAATTTCTCTGGTAATCTAGCTTGAACAGACCCTTTCTTGCCCATTCTCGGTGTGTTTCTCTGTAAATGCGTGTCCCAAATTTTCAGATGTTAACTGGAGGTTTGATTTATCTTTGATTTTTTTTTTTTTTTCCTCTACTTCGTCTTTTTTTTTCCCACCATGCCCACAGGCAAGACAGACAGCCCAAAAAACATTGGAGTGTATGTGTGTGTGTATGTGTGTGTGTGAGAGAGTGTGTGTGTGTGTGTGAGAGTGTGTGTGAGTGTGTATGCATGCCTCCGTTAACCCATTCTGCCAAGTTTTGGCTCAGCCTTTTCTAAGCAAACTCCCAGCATGATCCCAGTCTCCCTTGTGCTGGTGAGAGGAGTTGGAAGAAAAGGCCTGTGGGACTCCTGCTGCTCCCAGGCCTGGCCCCGGCCCCTCTGCCTGCGAGGGCCGGGCCTGGGATTTGCTGCGCGCCGGGGCTCTGTGTGGCAGCTGTGACTGACGCTTCAATCGCCTCTCCCTGGGACACCCCAGTGCAACCCTGCATTCCCTTTCACACCTCGGAAACGGGGGGAAAAAGACAATTACACACATATTCAGCAACCTCCCTCTCCCAGTCTCTCCACAATCCTGCATCTCTGATGTACGGCCATTTACTAGACCTATAAAAAACATTTCTAAAGTTTCTTGTGTTTTGCAAGTCTCCTTCTAAACAAATTGCAAATTAGTTTAGCTGTCTGGACAGCCTGTCTGCAATTTCATTATGTATTAGAAGTTGGTCTTGTTTATTTAATTTTTTCTGAGTTGTCCTCTTCCTAAGTAAACAATATAACTCAGCTATTTCCTTTGCATTCCCCTTGATATTTAGAAAATGTAAGTAATGGAAAAAGATTTGAGCCTTAAAGTGGAGTTAATGCTATCATGTATGGATTGTCAGTAAATTGAGTTTGTCTCTGGGCTATTGGAGCAGGAACTCGTAAGCCAGCGGGATTTAAGTCTCTTAATTGAATTATTTTGATTGCTGACTTGATTGATGGAGTCAGATGTGGTGCGTTTTCCATGCGTTTTTGTCTGACTAATTCTTCTTCCAATAGAGCCATACCAGACAGATACAAAAGGAACCTGCAATCAATCACAACTGCAACCCCGAGCATTTTGTTTGGAGAGAAATGTGCCTGCCATCAGGTCCGAGTTCCACAAGCCATCCAGACAACGTAAAACCAACAATGACATCAGATAGTAGAGCACTCTAAAGTCTAATCTTCCCATAATGCCATGCTAAACCCCACAGAGACCCACGGCAGGGAGAAAGGCTTTTTTATGCCCCAGCGCTGCTCCTCCTCCCATGGCCTCTGGCTCTGTGTGAGTGTGTGTGTGTGTGTGTGTGAGTGCATGTGTGTGTCCATGCATGTTGGGAAGAGAAAAAGAATTCAAGAGTGAATGGAGATGTCACTGTCAGACCCCGGCCTCCACATGAATCCGCTCCAGAATGGCCATATTGGCAGTTTGTGTGTGTTGAGTGAGAGAGCCTGTCGGGGGTCTGCCGTTTCCCCTCCACGCCGAGTTCTTACGGCCGTGATTGGAGCACGGCAGGACACAGGTCTATATTTCATCCTATTCATATGAGGGAGGCCGTTTCATCTCCCACACACATGTTTCCCATTAGATGTGTGTTTATTCTCCCCCATGATGTGCTTGGCCATGGAAGCCTCTCATCTCTCGAATATTGGAAATAGGAGTGAAGGTCTGCTAAAGCAAACACAATATCCTAAACCTCACCGGTCGCTTTATGAACTATGCAGAGAATAAGACCGAAGGCTTTGCGTTGACTCGATTTAATGAGTAACCGTGGTAGTTTCTCCTCTAAAAGCTCAGTAATATTATACTTCACACTGTGATTTTAACTCACTAATCTTAATGTGCCGCGCTGTTGTGTGCTGTGCTGTCTCATCTTCCATTTTCCCCCTGCACTGAAAACTTCGACTACTTTTAGCTATTCTCCTCATCTGTCTCTCAAGTCCCCCACCGTGAAACATGACAGCCCGAACCTCCACCACATCACTCCTCTCCTCTCCTCTCCTCTCCTGTCTCTGAGATGAAAGCTTTTCTTTGCAGACAAACCTCTCTGAGTCCTTTCTGCGCACCAGGACCAGGCCTGTGTTGCTGCTTTTAGTAGCTCTGTTTGCTGCATTTTCTGATTTATTTATGCACTTCTGATTGTAGCACCTCGTGCATGTCAAGAATCTCAAAGTCAGAACCTTGCATGTGCATTATGCGGGCTGAGTCAAATTCGTATTTGAAATATACATGAATGCATGAATATATTTATTTTCGAGTTGCCCCTGTGCATCTGGGGGGAGAGTTTCATTTCCTGTGTTGGCCCTGCCCTGGAATGGAGTGGCGTGATCCTTGAAGGCGCCCCACATGCCGCCACCAAACAGAGCCGTTTGGTGCACCTTTCACACAATGGAATAGTAGAGGCAAGGGAAATGATTTGGCTCCCATTGGAGGGACTGGAGCAGTCCCTTCAAAGCAGTATGCCTGGCTGAGGCTTTAACCGGCCTTCTCCCTGCATTAGATGTGCGTCCTGTGATGAGCCTTTGAAGGGTGCGGGCAGCTCTGGCTGGGAGATTGCGATTGCATTGCACGGGTGTTGGGGTTCAGCTTTGCACAGAGACTTGCAAGTCAGTGGCTTCAGCAGGATTGTAGTGCTCCACTCAGCGTTGCTTAAGTAGGCCGGACTAAAACGTGTTGACCTGAAAGCCGCAATGTGACGAGGGAACAGCTGCTGTGTCACGTTTGAATATATACACACACATATGTATCTCACAGCGGAAGGTAGTGTGGATATGTGTGTGTTCACTAGCTCAGGAGTCAGCTGTGGTTGGCTTGTGCAGATTAAGGTTTGAGTGTGCCTTACAGATGGTGGTAATAATGATCAGATAGCCCTTGTAATGGAGACGGCCCAGTTTGTAATGGCTTCCTAAAACAACACATGGAGCGTCTTTTACGAGGCCACAATCCGCCCGGTTATCACAGAACAAACTGTGTGGATGAGAATAGCTTCATGTCAAACAAGCTATTTATTAGCACGCACATCACACACACATTTCATTTTAATACCGACAGCCTGCATCTTGCCCGCGCTCTGCTTGTTAAAGGCGAGTGTTATCAGAGGAGACACAGACTCCCGCTACACCAGTTAGGCCGTCCTCCCCTTTTACATTCACTGTTAATGAGCCTAATGATGTGTGTCTCCGCGATTGCATCAGTCAATATGCTGTTCAATATGGGTTTTAGAAACCCACTGACAACTTAAGCATGTCCGCCTGGATAAGATCTCCCATCCAAGGGAGGAAAGAAAGAGTAACTAATTTGTCTTGGATTGGATGGGACATGTGTAGCTGTCTTTTACAATCATGAGCTGAGATTGTAAGCGCAGAATAGACTTGTCACTCAAATTCTCTGATAAGAAGCTGCTTTTAAGACACAAACGGCAGCTGTGTATTAAAAACACCACGTCCCAGTTATAGCTGCGCCTGCTGCTCTCTCTTATATGAAGATCTGTTGATTGTTCGGTGGAGATAGTTTTCAGCTCTTTTTTTTTTTTCTTTTCTTTTTGTCTTTCTCTTGTGCTCCTTTTTGATTTCAGTGCGAGTTTTGTTTCAGTTTCTATGTTTCACAGGAGGTTTTAGCTGGAGTTTTATTTCAGTTTATGTCGAGAGGTATTTAGTATGTTAGAGATCAGGGACATTTAGCTTTATGCTTTGTCAGAGAGTTGCCGTAGGAGTTTAATGGTCTCCGTATACTGATTACAGATGTGCCTCTTTCATTTCTGCTGAGCCTCTTTTCCACTGGATTTGGCTTATTACCTTTAGTCACATTAGTTTGTGCAGTTTTGAACACAGTTACTGAAGATGCTCTTTCTTTTTTTTTTCTTTTTTTTTTTATTTTAGCTCACTGTGCTAATATTGGTTTCCTTCCTCTGTGAAAAAAGAGCCGGCAGAAGAGACCCCCGTGACACTGCAAAGCTGTTTCTTTTATAAACCACACAGCGTTTGATTGATCTGTCCCGTGTTCTTGATCCCTGAGCTTGGGTGATTAAACCTATCCATCAGCTTCTCTTATCAGCGCCCTAACAGATCGACTGCAGGACACTAAACTAAAACCCCTGTATTGTTGTTACATTGAAAAAGTCAAAGGCTAAGGACAGGGAGGGGAGAGGGTTACCAGAACTCCTCTTTCCAAGGCCTTGTGAACAAAGACAAAAAAAATCCCCACTATGTTGTTTCAAAGAAATGACTTGTGTAAAAAAAGCTTTTGAGATAAGTGTCTGTCATGTTATTGTCATGAGTGTGCTGCACACATAACACACTTTTCTGTTGCGCGTATTGAAATAACCTCCAAATGAGGTTGAACAGTAGCATTGCAGATTGTGACAAGAGTGTTTCCCCTCTAGAGGGAAATCAGAAAGTAATGTTTCCTGTCCGCAGAGTGTCAACTCCCCGCTAGTGATGTGACCCTTCCCTCGGTCACAGCTCACACAGACATCAGCTAGATAATGACATTTCTTTCACTGACAGGCTGTCATTCTCATGCCTGTGCAAGTGTTGACACACACACTTGGACGTATGCATGCAGGCACGCTCACGTGCTCACATGGAAACGAGGGCAGACAAGCACGGTCGCCGTTATGAATCATCTGAATGATTTGCAAGTCAAATAGCCAGTTTCGTAAGATGTGCCTGCTATTTTCTGAAATAAATTTGAGCTTCTCATCTCCGGGTGACTGTTAAAGCAAATACATCAAGGCTACTAAAACGTGGATGATTGCATGTCACTTTGCTCTCATTTATCTGCAAGCATCTATTACCATCATGTTGTCAAGTAAATGAAAACAGCAACGGAAAACCCAGCAGATGGGCTTTTATAATTCACAGATGTATGATTTTGGGACAGTTTTTAAAGATAAAACCCCTCTTATCTCTTCAACTTCTTAAATTGCATTGATTTATCATTCTTAACATCCAGAAAGAGAAAAACTATTTCACATAGTTCAACATAAACACAGACTTTTATGGTGGATAACGATCACATCTCAGCCTGCATGCTGGTTTATAGTCACTTTACAGCATGTCAAAATCAGATAGTGCTGAAGTTTGCAACTTTCGTTCTTATCAAGAAACGATCGACCTGAGTTTACATAGCCAGATTTCACGTTGAAAGAAGATGGTTTATTGAAATCCTGTTGCAGCATGCCCAGCAGAAGCAGGTGTGGACCCGCTAGCCTGCCTATTTGCCACTAGTCATTTCTGTGGAAAAGGGGTGTGAACGCTCCCCAAATGCTAGACGGGGGAAGTTGCCTGCGTGGCACATTCATTAACCTGGTATCTAGCTAATCTCCTGGCTAATTCATTTAGTCCTCCGAGCACTCCTGTGTATTAATATCCTCTCTGTGCTGCCGCTCATGGGCTGCAGTATAGAGCGTAGCCATGGCGATGATTGTGTCATTATTTTGCAGTCAGATGAGTGATATCCCAGAGGGCTGTAGCTGGGTTGTCCGGGCCAGTTGAGAGGGACTGATTAGAATTGCAAATGGACGCCAAGTGTTGTGTTTATTGTGTGTCTCAATATTGGAGACAATCAGGCGAATCAAAGCCCTCAGCTGGAGAGATGGGACTGAGGCACGGTGGGCCTCTCTGGTTGGCACCATGTCCTCAGTGCTTGCACAGTGCCCCCCCCCCCTCGCCTCCCTCCTTCTCTTCTCCTCTCTGTTGCCCCCTCTCTCGGTCGACTCTGTCGTGTGTATAGGTCCTGAAGTACGTGGACACAGCTGGAGAAAGAGAAGGAGAGACGGAGAGAGCCACTAAATCTAGTGCACTCAATCATCTGTAGTGTGGCGCTCCTCTCACACAGCTGAGAAATATTAAACACGCTTTATGATAATGAAAGTGCTGGCGACAGACATAAATATCAGAGGCAAAGTGCTGAAGGATTAAAATGTCTTGTACGTTTGCTCATAACACAAATTTGTCATTGATTTCATGGCTTCCTGAATCGTTAGAGACAGAATTATCAGCTTTTCATCAGGAGAATTTCTTTTTCTCTCTCTCTCTCTCTCTCTGAGGCCTGTCTGTAATGAAGAATATCAAGTCACTGCACATATTAAGGGATCAGGAATATTCAGATATCTGCATGCAGTTCCGTTGTCAAGCCCTGCAAAGGGAACCTATTGGCACCATGCCCTTGTTATGGCTGGGTGACAGACTGCGGTGCAAAGTGCCCCAAACACACATTTTCTCCGCAAATCACTTGTGAATTGTTCTTCTTTAACGATTGCCCATTACCCAGATATTGACTCACTGTTTGTACAAGATTCAGCGAAATCCATCTGAAAGCCCATCCAGTGCTGTTGTGTGAGACAGGAAGCTAGTGTTTTAGCTCAGCGTGTAATTCATTCTGTCAGTCGCACACAGAGAGGCCTACCTTCTCTTGTTTCGCTACTGTTGGCTTTTAGAGAATGTGTGTCTGTGTGCATATAATGTACATGCACACGCAAGAATGTGTGTGTGTGTGTGTGTGTGTGTGTGTGTGTGTGTCTGTGTGCGCTCATGCATGCATATGTCCCTGTTCGAACACAGGATAATTCCTCAGCTCGTACATGCACCCCCATATAGCACCGCATGACCAGTCACAACAGGCATGTGTGGGGCCCAGGTACGGGCATGCACAGTGAACAGATATCGCTACAGGGAAATGACTGTTAAAGCTAAGTTTTATTGCACCACACACGTTCTCTCAAGTTCTGGCCGCTGTAGGCTAAATGAAAAACAACAAAAAAAAAAGTTAAGAGGAATGTGTTCACGCTCTACGGAAATCTCTTAGATTCTCTGTGAGCTTTTACCGTGACTTGCGAGGGAAGAGAAGGCCGGCAGCCATCATAAGACTTACATTTCTGACATGATATGATCAAGAGTCACCGGCCTTGAAAGGCAACAGCAGTCAGTGCATGTGAGGCTGAAGCTGCAGCTCACAGCCTGTTTAGACAGCGCTGTGTGCCATTGAGCTTGACGAGCAGTTGGTGAGAGATCCTTAGAATTGTGTGTGTGTGTATGTGTGTGTGTGTGTGTGTGTGTGTGTGTGTGTGTGTGTGTGTGTGTGTGTAAGGAGAAAAAAGAATGGTTGAGAGGGAGAGTGTGTGTGTCAGATCGCCGACGTGGCTGTTTGTGAGTGTGTGAAACTGAGGAGAGAGTTCATGAGGTGACATCTCATCAGCTGTTTGACTTTCCCAGTTTCCCAGGGAAGCAGTTTCAAGAACAATGTAGAAGAAAAACCACCAACCACCGACAATTGAAATGCCACAAAAAAAACCCCAGTGCTGTTTGTTGGTGACTGAATTATTGCTGTTGCTTGAGACTGGAGACAGGGGAAATGTGTGAGTGACTGCACTGTGCTTGTACCAGACACATATCACCTACCGGACTCCTCTACCCATCCATCTCCCAGCGCTCCTCACAATAACAGGAATACATTAGAAAAGAGTGAGTCAGGAGGGAAGGGGACGCAAGATAAATATTGTGTTAGTATTTTCCCTCCCTCTCCTTTGCAATTGTCTTTCACACTGACAGATGAACAATGAAAGTATTTTGAACTTTGCTGCATGCTATCTTTTACTTCTGGGTTCAGAACCGTGCTGTCAGAGCCAGACGTGTTCTGGCAGAGATTGATTGATTTGCTTTCTGTGCACCATGTCTTCCCTTTGTTCCTCCAGGAAGGCTTTGGTTTCTCTCCAGTATTCCAGACATTCTGTAGCTGTGCCATATTAACACCTGTTTACAACATACAGACTCATAAAATATCGATTCAGCTCCTCTTTGATCGTAAAGTGCTGCCATAAAATTCAGACTGGAAGCAGTTCATTTCTATATTCTGACGGAGACAAACTCAACTCTTTGGGTAGCACACCCCGCTCTTTGGAAGGGGATGGGGCAGGCAAAAAAAAAGATATCCTATCAAGGAAATGCGGGCATTAGCTTTCTTGCCAAGAGTTAGATGAGAAGATTGATATAATTCTCATGTCTGTACGCTAAAGCCAACGCTAGCTTAAAGGAGCTATTTGAAAGTTTTGCTATTGCTACATAGCCAGCGTTAGCATTAACAGCTGTTGCTGCTGTCAAGCTTCATTCCTGTACCAAGAGCTTTGTCCAGCGGTGGAAAGGACCGCTAATGCTAACTGGTGTCTCTTTCACATTTTTTCTTCTACTGAAGTTAGCCTGCTAACCAGCTAGGCCGGGCCTGTCTTGTCACTTTCTGATAGTGACTGACTGTGGCCTCCTGACTGGACGTAGCGCTGCCCAGAGGTTGTATTATAACCTCTTGTCTTGTAAATGCAACAATCACCACCACACACTCTCGGCAAAGGGAAAAAAAGCCCCTTTACAGACTCGAAAAAACAGACATAACAGCGAGCTTGGCTCCGTCAAAAGGGGACAAAATGCACCCACCTACACCTCTAAATCTACTAATTAACATGTTTTATCTTAGTTGTTTAATCTCTATAAAAAAGTGTAAAAATGACTCATTGTGGTGTTAACTCGTAGGCGGATCCTGTTACCTATCGGTGGAGCCAGGCTAGCTGTTTACCCCTGGTTCCTGTCTTTATGCTAAGCTGGCCCCAGCTCCTTTTTTTGTGCTGCACAGATATGAGTGATGTCATTTCTCTCACCTAACTCTTGGGAAGAAAAAACAAATAAACATATTTCCCACAATGTCAAATTATTCCTTCAAGAAAGGCCTCATTAGTAATGGGTGTCAGGTTTGTTTGGGTGATGTCTTTGCTGATTTGATTCCCAGATGTTTCAGTGCCAACATACTGCTGTGCCGGGCAAATAATGCCCCCCACCCTCTCTCTCTCCCTAGCGTGTCTGAGAGCCGACTCATTCGGAGCACGGGTTAGGAAAATTAGCTAACTTTAGCTACAAACCATAGCCTGTCTCTCATCCTGAATGAGCTTGACTTTGCTTCATTATTCAGTCTAAAACTGTGATCCTTCGACTAATTTTTAACCATGCTGAGATAGGAGGCCAATGTTTTTAAAAAAAATTGAATTTAACCATGACTGGCTCTATCTAAGCCAAACAGAATTTAAATAAGTAGTGTGTAATATGGAGCTGTGTGGGCTGTTGGCTGTGCTTGTGTGTGTTTATTAGTACATGTGATGTCCTGATTGAGCAGTGACTTTAAAGGGTAGGTTTTCTGAGAAATGCTTTCTGAGGGCTTATCAATGGGGTTGGAGATATGGAGCAGAAAATGGCCGCTGGTGAACAACCCGGGCAAGCTGCGTGGGTTTGATAATGGTTATGATTCTTTTTCTCTCTAGTTTCGTCTTCGCTCCCCCAAATGGGAGTGAAACACAATCGGGGGAGTGTGAGAGATGCTATTGTTCGTCTCTGAGGTTCTCCTGCTTTCTCTCCCCTCCTGCTCTGCTCGGCACTGATTACAACCTTGCATCCTGGTCCAGCTCTTGACTCTCTGCTCTGGAGCTCTCAGTCCTGTGGGATTCCTCTCTCCAGGACTGTCCAGCTTCTCGACCACCACACGGACGGACACAAACACACACACACACACACACCAACCCTGGCACGTTCAGGGTGTCTGGCTCACTAACACACACACCCACTCAGGCATGTATGGACACACGTATATCTGCACACACAGTCACACAAACACGCTCACACATACAGTGGGCTCGGGCCAGGCGGGTTTGGCAGCGACTGTAGACTGGGCCTGTGGAGAGATCTTTACGGAGCATGCAGAGCCCATCTGTGGCTGCTCCTCAGTGATGGGAGGCAGCTGGCTGTGTGTGTATGTGTTTGTGCATGTGTGTGTGAGTGTGTGTGTGTGTGTGTGTGTGTGTGTGTGTGTTGTGTCGTGGCCAGGGAAGGAACTAGGAGAGGAGGAAAGAGGCTTGTGTGTGTTTGGGTCACAGAGCAACCCCAGAATGAGGGCTAAACTCAAGCTGAAGCTGACCTAAGCTCTCTCGTCTAGCCAAGCCAAGCCAAATCTCCTCTCTTCTCCTCTGCTCTCCTCTCCTCTCCTCTCCTCTCCTCTCCTCTCCTCTCCTCTCCACCCAGCCCTCCAGCTGGAAAAGCTCAGTCCCTGGGCTCCAGGATGAATAAGTGGAGACGCAGAGAGCAACAGTCTGGGCCTTCTCTTGCTGTCAGTGATACCGTGGATGACGTTCAATCACAACCGCATACACCCATGCTCGCTTAACTCCCCTGCTCTTAGAGAGGGATGGGCTCTGCATTGACAGAAACCACAGAGGCCATAAGAAGAAACAGATTATGCTCTTTCTCCTCCCTAATGACTTCTGACACTCCTCTCGCTCAACGGTGCTCTTCAGCATGTTCATCTAGTAACAACGTCCACTTCTGTCCTCCTTGTGGCAAGGCCATCTGGGTGTCATCTTGTTAGCTCATTACAGCCGCCAACGGTGGGATGCTAACCCCTCATGTGACAGTGATCGAGGGCAAGCATACTGAGCTTGTTTGGTGAACATGAGAGGTGTGTGTCAGCCGCTCTCACTCTGTGTGTGTGTGTGTGTGTGTGTGTGTGTGTGTGTGTGTGTGTGTGTGTGTGTGTGTTGTAACTCGTCTGTGCAACTGTTATGAGTCACGCTGAATCTGATTTGCTGTGCATGCCAGCCTGTTGACTGAGCTAACTGAAGCTAGTGTGTTTGTCTGTGTCTGTGTGAGAGGGAGAGAGAGAGAGGGTGTCTGTGTTCACACGTACAAAAGCTGTTCTCTGCAGGGTGGAATTCAGGATATTCTGTCTGTCTTTTTTTTGCCTCTGACATCTTCATTTATGTCCCGCTAATGGGGACAGCCCGGAGGGAAAATACCAAGCTTTCTGCTTTTCAGCAAGTCACTGTTGCCAAGTTTGGCCTACTGGAGTTTAAATGAAACTTGGATTGAGTTTACAGTTTATCCAATACCACTACCCGTTGGCGAGTCTGTCCTGCTTTTCTATAGTCAGGGTCAAATCCTTCCTGCTTTGCTAAACAGTTCTGGAGCCAGATGGGCCTTGTTTCCCTTAATTTCAGGATCCTTGTGTTTGTTCGTGTGTCTCTCTCTATGTGTGTGTGTGTGTGGCCTGCACTAGCATTGAGGCGACTTGTTTACTGTGTTTGACATGTGAGGAAATCAGTGTGTGTACACTCCAGGGCGTGTGTTTATGTATGTGTGTTTATAGCCAGGCCTTCCTTAGAACATCTGCCCCTGCGACAGCCTGACAGAAGCCAGCTATGTATACAAGCGCTGGGGTTGAGCTGCCGGTGACGAGCGTAGACCTGCGACCAGCACACCTTCCCACGGCGAAGCTTCAAACGCAAGAGGGAGACGTTCCGCGCTGGTTTCAGATCTGTTAATCATATAGACGACAGTTCACATGACTTGACAGTATTGTAGATGTGGCGAATTTCTCTATAGCCTTACAAACATGCTGACAGTTTGATGATATGTGCCTTTCTCCTCAAGTATGAAATGATCACACTGTGTCAACAGCGCTCAGTGGATCTTAACCACATATCAAGAGCGAAGCCATTTCAGAAGCTGCTGTTTGAATGTTTCCATTGTGAGCCTGAGCAAGCATGTGGCTCTATCTTGATGGATCTGAAAGTGGTTTAAGGCTGAAACAGTCCCCGCCAGCAGACAATTATTTAATATTGATTGACTTGAATGAGAACAGGATGGGTTTGTAGCCTGTGATTACACAAAACATAGATGGCCTCTGGCGAGTGAAGCTTTAAATCCCCAACGCTACATATATATATTACACAAGAGCTCAACTACAATACCCTTTGCATAACACAGCTTTGTGTTCATTACGGACTTAAGTGTAACCCTTTCATGTGGGTGAATTACTGTAATGTTTCACGAGAAGCCGTAAAATCTGTCCGAACTGTAAGCCTATGCAATATTGATTGAAACGGCTGTAAATATGGCTGCCGTATGGAAAGTGGCATCTGTAATAACAGGAGGGAAGCAGCCACACTGATTTTGTGGATAGTGCAAGAGAGAAATGATAATTGTTGAGGGAACGCTGTTCCTGGCGTGATAATTACCACGCTGATAGCAAGGGGAATAGAGTACCTATTGTGGTGATGATTGTGTGTATGTGTTTGTTTTTACATGGCGCACTCGTGTGCTTTAAAGGCCAGAGAGAAAGAGAGATAGAGAGAGAGAGAGAAAGATCGACTGTTCGGCTGCAGAAAAAAACAGACAGGAGGAAGAAGTAGTACCTGTGACCGGGCCGTTGGCATGTTCCCCTGGTGGAGATGGATTGCCCTGTATACGTAGTTGAGGATAATTGATTTTAATTGATATGTATGGCATGTTCATGCTGCTGCTCAGGAGGAACAAATCAATTTGACACCATTCTGTTGATATGAGCCGTCTCTGCCTCTTTCTCTCACAGTTCCTGTGTCTCGGGTCCATTCATTCGGCGGTCGAGGCTGCCTGCCAGTGCAATGCTCGGGGCAGAGGCCTGAGTTGACTGGACGGGGGTGGAGAACACGGGGGGAAGGGCTGGTTTGAGGCTCTGTAAGGGGCTTTGAGTGGGCCTTAGTGTAGGCGGCGTTTTATATGAAAGTCGGTGAGGGCAAGGCGCTTGAATAGAGGTGGCTGGGAAGTTGGGCTGGGAAGGTCCAGGATGCACCCCACAGTGCTTTTGTGCGCTCTCACATCCATGTGTGTGTGCGTGTATGGGGAGGTGGTGGGGATGGTGGAGGGGCGGGGGTGTAGCATATGTGAGATCATGTGCTCATATTCACCAGTGGAATGTAAAAAGAAAGAGGAGGGGGCTCTCTCCTCTCGCCTCTCTTTTCCACTGCTTCGTTGTTTTCTGTTCTCTCTCCGCTGCGCTGTAGCGTAGGTCTGTTTGTATAAGCTCTTTACAGGATTGAGCACGCTGTGGAGCCATCCAGATGAAACAAAACCAACCTCATTTGGTTGTTTTGAAAATGATTCTCTTTATTTTGTTTGGTTCAGGCAGATCCACCTCGTTTGACATGAGGGGGATAAAGGCTCTCTCACGTTCAGGGTCATTTCCCAGAAACATCGTTTGTATCTGCACGGCTCTTCCTCTGTGCTCTCAAACTTCTTTCATCAACAGGTCTTATAAAGTCTCCAGACAACATGAATGAAAGATGCAATGCAACCTCCCTTTTCCCCCCTTTTTCCCTTTCGACCTCCTCAAAAGTACAATAATCTTCAGTCACTCGTCTCCTCCTCTCCATTGCGTGGCTGTGTGTAGCACCGGAGTGGCGCTGATTAAGCCAACAGAGAGACAAACGGGAGACAAAGTCCCAGCCCACCAGTTTAGTTTCACATCCTGGACTGGAGCTGGGCCGCAGCTTGCCAAGTGGAGGGCTTTTAAACTGGGCTAAACACTAATTGCTGCCCTATTTCTTTTATGTTGCTTCTTTCCCATCTGCGATGGCGCTTCCAGACCTCCACAGCAGCCAGAGCCTCATTATAGCAGACAGTTAACAAAGGCTGGGAAACAGAAGCGGAGAATTCACTTAGGATAGCTATCTAACCGCCAAATAGGAGGCCTGCTCGGAAAATTGAATCAATGACAGGGGCCGGCTTGTGATTAAATCCTTCAGGGATATTAAGATATTATGATTTTGGAAATCTTAATTATTCATCTAAATTGTTGCGGCTCGCTTTGATAATCAAATAAATGGGTTGTAAAACCGGGAAGTGGGGTGTGAGGCACATTGTTTTATTTGAGAGGTGGGCTTTTAAGTACGTTTTTAACACATTTGAAACAAAACATTATGGAAAAAAAAGTTGCCAACAATTTCCCTACTAAGAAACAGAAAATAGAAAACACCTACTTGTTGAGCGAAACAAATCAAGGTTTAATTGTGATGTTTGCATGGTCTTTCGTTTTTTTCCCTCTGGTTTCACGCTTGTTTTTCTGTAGGTGTTTTTTGTGTGTGTAAAGAGAGAGATGAGGGGTGGTGGTGGTGGTGAGGGGGGTGGTGAGGGGGAGGATGGAGAAGGGGAGATGAGAGAAAACCGAACGAGGGAAATGTTGAGGAGGTGAATGAGCGGGAAGGATAAAGCGAGAGGGAATGAGATTGGGGAGTAGAAATAGAGGGGGCTGAGATTGGGGGGGTAGAGGGAGGAATAGAGGGAAGGTGGGGAGGAGAGGGGGTGGTCAGCAACAAAGCCTAATGTTGCCATGGAAACTTGTTTATGCCTCACTGATGCATCTTGTAGATCCAATTAGAGCCTGATTGTGTCCATGTTTTCATAGACGCACGCACGTGTACCAAGGCATGGTGCGCACACACACACACACACACACACACACACACACACACACACACAAAAACACATGAAGACATATGTCAATTATACACACACACACACACACACACACACAAATATACACACACATATATGAGCACATGCAGAGTGTTGCCGCTGAAAACCAGTAAATTGCTGGGAGAGGTAGGACAAAGGATACCCCACATTCTCTCTCTCTTATCGGCCCTTGAATTAGCGCAACCCCTCCCCTCCCCTCACCCCCGCCTCACTCCCATGAGCATCAGACAATAGCGGGGAAATAACGTCTCACCCGCTTCCAATCTTTGTACGAGAGCCCCTGTCCGCACATGCTTTCATGACATCATATCCAGCAAAAAAAAAAAAAAAAAAAAAAAGGTGCGTGTGTGGGCTGACGGGCAGGATTTTGACCGTTTTGCAAATTTCATTTTGCATTTATCGCTTTAGTAAATTAAGTCATTTATTTGGTAATGCCCCTGTCAAAGAAGAATGCCCATGAATGTTGAAAAGGCCTTAATCCAATCATGTTCATTTTCATGGGGGGTATTTCTTCAGAAAATGGGACTTTTTAAATGATCGTTTCTTACAATGGCTGGCCGTTTGCCAGTGTTTAACATCAGAGGAGGAGGGATGGCGATCATAACCCCCCCCTCCTCTTACACTCACACACTACTCTATCAGTTTCTTTCAGGAGGCATCACGGTCCTCCCTTCCCCGGCAAGTCTGAAGAGTCAGTTATTTAGTGGTGAAATGATGTGTGTGATGATGAAATGAGGGGCTGGAGATAAGGTGAGATTACACACTGAGAGAAAAAGAAGGGAGAGGCAGAGAGAGACAGAGAGGGGCCCAGCCCCTGATGTCTTGTTAAAACGTGAGGGATCAGAAAGAACAACAAATGCATTGCGCGCTGCTAAATCCTGCTTAAATCCGCTGGCATGGGCAGATCTAGCAGATAGCCCCGCTGCTGTGCTCACTGTCTGCGACCACAACACATACACACGCACACACACACACACACACACACACACACACACACACACACACACACACACACACACACACGTACACACACGTACACACACTTACATAAACACACCCGTGGTCAGTCCGGCTGTCTGGGTTAATGCTTGGCTAACTGGGACAGCAGAGCTGAACCATGTTGACATTTTAAGCCTCAAACAAGTCCAGAACAATGATTCAGCCCGTCTGCCCCCCCATCAGACCGCAACCTCAGCCCATTTTGCTGACCGACTAGCACACATACACACACATGCAGACCTGCATAAACATACACACCACTGCCCAAACACACTGCAAGTACTCAGTGTACCCCCGCCCCCTCTCTTCACACACACTTACACACGCACACTGGGTCTCCTCCTGTTCCCCACCTTTAGTGAATAATAGAGAACAAGAGCTGATCTGATTGAGTTGGCAGCAGAGAGCGAGGTGGAGAGGTACAGTAAGGCCAGATGGATTATCTTAATCCTCCAGTGGATGATCATGGCAGAGCGAAGATGAACCAGGAAGCCTTAACCTCCCGACCTGTGCTCCTGACTGACCCCTGCGCACTGTTTTCCTCCAGAACTCTGACCTCTGAAACGGAGGCAGTGTTGATATAATGTTGAAGCACCAAAAGTATGAAAAAAAAAAAAAGAAGAAAAGAATCTGTGGCATTCATTGGATGTAATCCTATCTGTAGCCATTTCTGTGGCAGCCATTTTGTGTATGGCCATCTTGTTTCCCTCCTTGCAAACTTTTGGTATGCTTTGATTCGGATCCAAGTATGGAGTAAGAAACTTTAGAGGATTTGTGTGAAACGCTCTGTGGAGTAACACTGAACAATGTCAAGCTGCTACATGCCGTGTTTTTGTGGGGTTAAATTAACTGTGCTCTTCCTAAAAGCCCATGCCAGACAAATCTAAACCCATAACTCCCATAGCTCAAAGTATTAAGACTGTATAAACTACTATTGAATTATGTGGCTGCTTTTCCAGACTGCCTTAATTATGTGTGAGTAACACTTTGTCTTCTTTGTCTCGTCCCTCAGGTTTGTGGCTGGAAAAGGCCTGGTGATCTACCCAGACATCGGGGACAAGCTGGACATCATCTGTCCTAAAGCGGACCAAGGCAGAGAATATGAGTTCTACAAGTTGTACCTGGTGAAGAGGGAGCAGGCGGAGAGCTGCAGTACCGTCCTCGATCCTAATGTCCTGGTCAACTGCAACAAGCCTGAGAAGGACATCAAGTTCACCATCAAGTTCCAGGAGTTCAGCCCCAACTACATGGGCCTGGAGTTCAAGAAGAACGTCAACTACTACATCACCTGTAAGTTTGTCCTGAATTATTATTATTATTATTATTCTTGTTGACATTTCGCTTTTTAGCCTTCATTTAACAAGAGAAGCCGGAACAATCTGAACAATAATCTCTGCTTCACACTCGGTTACTCACAGTCACACCTGGGAGTTTCTTTGTCAAAACTGTATTTTAATGGTCCCTGCAGCAGCTCCATAGCAACAAGTGGCTTGTGACATACCATGCCTTGCTCATGGCACAGTGGCATTGGGTGTTTTTTTTCGTAACTTATAACCACTGTACTGTGGGTAACATTAGTTATACCTCAACCAGCTTTAACATTTAATGCAGCAGTAATAATAGTAATGGAGTTAGCCTATATCTTAAGATGAGGTGTTCTTTCATTTTACGGGTCTGTAATTTAAGAGCAGTTTCTTATCATATCTCAAGCTTACAGAGAAGAACTGTGTGTTTTGGTTCTAATTTAGGGAAAATAAAGACAGGGTCTAGTTGGCACACATTTAATTTCCCAACTTCCAATTAATTGCATGTGTTACCCTGAGAGTCTTTTAGTCAGTGCACAGCAAGTTCAGGTAGATTTGCAAAAATGTAAAATAAGCAACAGGGCAGGACAAGATTTAATATACATGGAGATTTAAGTTTTCCTTTCAGGGAAATTGCTATTTTCCTTGTAAGTAGCACCAAATTATATTGTTCTTTCCTGGAAAACAAATGATTACAAACTGTAAAATGAATGGTGACATAGAAGAACATTTATATAAAGGTTATTCTGTATATTGATCTTCAATTTAGTTTACTATACATTGTACATTATGTACATTTTGCTGATAGTTCTCCTGTTCTTTTACATTTACTTTTAATACAGCATCTTTACTTGTAAGTATTTTGGCTTTGTGATATTACCATATTTACTGAAAGTAAAGGTTCTAAATACGTCCTGTTACAAAACAATATGTAGGCATTCTACACACTTTTTACTTTTTAGATAGAGATTTCTGGGTAATTTATTATTGCTAACTTATTATAGGTAATATTTTGCGTAACCATTGAGTAATACTTTAGCAGTTAAAATTATATTCTTTACCAGTATTTTTGGATTTGCACAAAGTAGATTGTGTTTAACAAGAAAAACAAAAACAATAAAAACCTGAGGCTAGAGTGTTAAATGTTGTATTTACCCTGAGCATTAAATTGTGAATGAAAAAAATATTCCACATTCCAAATCAGTGTTCATACTTTAAACAGTAGAGTATTTAAACAATTTGACATGACCACAATAATTTTATGTTTTAATTAGAATTTATTTATTAAATACAACACATTTAATACATCACAACAGTTAATCAGTTTTTTTGTCTGTGAATAGAAAACAACACCACAGTGGTCGAAGGAAGTTGAGGAAGCTTGTCTCTCTGTTGTTCGTAGACGTGACCTCTGAGTCGCCTGTTGCGATCACCACATGTTCAAAAGGAACTGGTGCAACTCGAACAACAGCAATGTCTGGTTCAATAAAGGGGTTGGGGTCCTCCACCCAGCTGGGTTCTCCCCTGCTCTCCTCTCTGGCCTGAACCTTGAATGCAGGTTCAACAGGTTGTGCCAGTGGTTTTTTAACCACAGCAGTGTCCGGTTCAGTTGAGGGTTTGGGGTCTTTCACCTGGCTGTGTTCTTCAATGACATCCTCCCTGCTCTGAACCTTGGATGCAGGTTCAGCAGGGGCTGTGATCACAGCAGAGTCTGGTGTTTTAGAGAATTTGACGTCCTTTTCCAGGCT
>NW_019525522.1:1892201-1907094 GCF_002814215.2 Seriola lalandi dorsalis | reverse complement strand
GCACTTTAGAGCTGGATGCCTCCTGCTGTCTCTGTCTCAGGATCTTGGCATAGTCTTTTGCCATACTGAGGACTTTAGGATGTCTGTGGGTTACAGTCAATGAAAATACATTTTCAAACCCTTCAGAATATCACAGACATATTAAAACCAATGTAGTTCAGCTGTTAATAGATAATGTGTGTCTAATGTGACTCACTGAAAATTAGGGGGAATTGCCTCTGGGGACTTGAGGAGCATTTTGGCCTCAAACTCAATATCCCTCATTTTGTTGCTGACGTTCATTGCCCACAACTGGACCAACAAATTAGGTATATAGTCCAGTTATTTCATATTTAGAGATTAAAATCAACGTAATAAAACAAATCATTCCAATCTAATTCAAGTGGTCTTGGGATTCTTGTCTTACCAGCATCAGAAGAGGCCTGGCTTCGTTCTCATCGAAATCCTCCAGCTCAAACGCCCAAAGACTTCAAACAGAAACAAAACAGAAGCATTATCTTTACTGTTACACTTCACTGTAGACAGATTGGTGTGACATGAGAAGAGTTCAAGATGTAGTGGTGGACTGTGTGTTTGTGTGTCAGTAACTCACCGTTCTCTCAGCGTATTTCTGCTCCTCTCCAGAATGAGATCAATCATGTCTTCAGCAGTCACCTGAGATGGGATCTGGTTTTTCTGCTGAAGCTTTAGGAGTTCCATCAACAAAGCAATCTGAAAAACACCAAGGAGATATGTCATCTTTAAGTATGACAAGACAAAGTTTATCAGGATTTACCTGGCATTTTGTGTTGGTGTGGGCTTTGAAGGATAGTAGTTCTTACCTGAGACTTGTAGCTCTTTATATGCCAGCAGAGCTGCAGAGCGCGATCATAGATGGTTGTATCAAACAACACCTTTAAACCAAAGAAGATAATGTTAGTTTTTTTTAAAGTAAACTTGAAGATGTTTAAAATCTGCAGTAAAAACCAAACACTCTCAAGAAGGATGCAGCCCTCTTAATTGGGCCTCTGACATACCCTGATGGGTCTGTAGATTCCTCTGCTTCCTTCAAGAAACTCCATGTTTAGTTTCTGTATATCACAATACAGAACAAACAGAACAAACAAAACTTTCAAAGCAGCAACTAAAATTTCACAAAGATAAGTTTGACGATAGGGCTGAGAATACAACTTGGTTGCTCTTCCTGGCACAAATGAACAGAGTGAGCTCAGGGTGAAGAGTTTGCAGGTTTTGATGTAGAATGCTGGTTGTTGTGTCACAGTCTAACTGTTCTAGAGCTCAACTGCTGATGTCACACAGTCTGCCAGGTCCCCATGGAAACGCTTTTAATTAAGTATAAACTGTAAAACCACTTTTAAAACACTACTGTGAAGTAATGCATATATAATACTGTATATAAAATGCTTCAACCCCATTAATTACATGCCCAGGTTGTATACCCAGCTAAATCCACTGCTCTATTGCAGTAAAGGATAAGGCTGATGATGGTATGTATTTTTATAATTGTCAACAAATCCCATGAAAACACCAAAACCATAAGCCCCGCATTTCCTGGAATGACATGAACAGTTTTCTAAAATCATAACATGTGTTGTGGTTGATGTGGTCTGAGGGTACTGACAGCTGGAGGCTCTGCAGCATCTGTAATTGATTCCTCTCTGAATCAATGAAATGATCAGAGATGATCTTGGCATTAGGGATGTAATGTCTAAACTATCATGCAACAAGCTTTTCTTTAAGAGCTGCTGGCACAGTGAGAAATCAATAGAGGCTCTGCGGGCCAGCAGAAAAAAAGAGCCACCACCAGTATTCCCTTATGAAGCTTAATATATAATACTGATACATCTATGACATAATTAACCTTTCAACATGTTAAAGTAGCCATAAAAGTCTTAAGTATTAATCTCCTCACATTGCATTCTTTCCCAAATATGGATATAATGCTTCCCTGGATGATTTAACTTCATGTCCGTTTGAACTGCTCAAGAAGATATGAAGTTACATCTCTCCAATCTTAAAATAAAAACAAGCTACAGTATGTTTTACTCTCATAAAATGGCGTCTTTATATCATCTCTCTGCGAAGGAAAAGTCCACGTTAAATTAAGTCTCACATATGTTTTCCTTTTGATCTGCAGCAGTTCAATCGATATTTGCGAACTCTCCCTCAAAGCCAGAATGCAGGGAAGCATGAAGCTTGTGATGTTATCAAGCAGCAATTTTTTGGGGGGCCGCTCCTGTGGCAACATATCATGTGGACTTTAAGAAATATTTCTTTGAGCTTTATTACACCCATATGTCTTTAGAAAACACCTTGGGCACTTTCGGCGTCTGCTCAAACTCTTCCTAGCCGGCTGTTAGCGGGGCTGCTCCACATATTGTCTCCTGATTACATCATAAATATTTTAACTAACTCTATTCGTGACATGTGCGTGGGCGTGCGTCTTCGCTACAGTGTGATCCGACATCAAAGCCAGAACATCAACTAACTTTACTTTAGGTTGAATTTGCTTTTATACGACGCTCTCTTGTGTCTCCGCTGCATAACGACATTCTTGCTGATGTGTGTATTATGCAAGTGCTAAGAATACTTAACACTCACTACATAGTGTTTCAGGCTGTGAACTCATATCTAGAGTCAGTTGTGAGATCACAAATCCTTCACAGGGGAGGCTGGTCGTGCTGGATCCAGCCTGCTGGTGGATCATTATTAGGCTCATATACTGTAGCGTTCTGGTGTCAGCAGTAATTTGGATGTAGTATTTGTCTCTGTATTATGTTAATGTTGTTGTCCTTTGCAACAGGAAGAGCTCGCTTTATTTATTCCACTCCAGCCTGCATGCACACACACACCACGACACACATCATCTATCATTTAGATAATAGCCATGCGTCTTTGCCGTGTGTGTTTGTAATATGTGTGTGTTTTCTTGTGGGAGCAGGCGACGGAGAGCGAGCACCTCCACTGAACTCACTTTTCCTGCTTTTCTTGTTTAGCAGGATCCACATTGTGTTTGTGTTTGTATTTGTGTGTGTGTGTGTGTGTTGAAGCCCCTTTAGGCCAGCTTATCCCCGCCTAGAAGATGTGAGTGCGTTATCCCACCGTCTCTGCTGTGGATGTGGTCCAGCCGGCCAGCAGAGCGGTGTAAATCTCCTCGGCCTATAAAGACCCGGCTTATCTGACCTGATTAACGGTCGAATGTGGCAGACGCTGTTTGAGACGAGAAGAAGATGCATAGGGAGTGGACATTCCACTGAATCTTCCAGCAGGGTTTTTCTTGTCCCCCGGCCTCCACTCTGACTACACGGCTCCGTTTGTCTTTCATCCCCCACCCCCACCCTTACTTGTGCTTGCTCCTTCCAAGGGGGTGAATAAGCAACAAAAGGTGTGGGGTAAAGTAAGCAACAAATGGTGTGCGTGTGTGTGTGTGTGTGTGTGTGTGTGTGTGTGTTTGTGTGTATACTTGTTTATGTGTGTGTGTCCCGTGCGAGCCGTGTCACAGCAGGGGATCCCGTCCGCTCGGTCCCGTCCATCCCGGCCCTGACTCTTGACAGGAGTCACAGGGAGGGGTGAGGTCAAAGGTCAAAACTCATGCGCAAGAGGTCGCAGAAACACAGCATGGGTTCAGTAATGATAACCCTGCACTGATCTAAACCCCAGACCTAGCACCAGGTTGTGCTGTCCATCAGTACCCTGGACCCCCGATGTGCACACACACACACACACACACACACACACACACACATATATACATACATATATATACATACACCTTCCCAACCCCCCTGTGTATGAGCGGATAAACTGGTTGTATTTCATTGCGTTGTCTAAACACAGGATATGGAATGAGCTGTTTGTGAGGAAAATGGCTGCGCTGTGTTTGGAGGTTAAAGTCAGGAGAGAAGTGATTTTAGACAGGAGGCTTTTAAAGCGAAGGAAATATAATGGAGAAAATGAGCAACAGAGCGGGAAAGAGAGAGAAGGGACAAGCATACATATATATATACAGACAGTCTTTATACGTCCCCAGTGGAGCCAGAAAAAGTCCCTCCATTTTCTCTCCCATTCGCCCCTCATTGAAATAATGTACCATGACTGCTCGGTGATATGCTTTCGGTGGTTAGCCGGGCCGGTGCGTCTCTGTTCTATATAAGGGTAAGGCCATGAGGCAGTAAACAGAGGCAGCCTGTCGTCATGCACCCCTCTTCTCTCTTGATTTCCTGTGTAGCGGGGCAGGGTAAGCCTGATCCTTCCTGACAGCTGTCACTCTCCATCTCAGTGTACCATCGTGGTCTCTGACACACACCGACTTCCCCACCAGAATACTGCTGCAGTGGAGCACATGCTATCTCACCTCCAGAAGATTGCCTTAGTAAAATACATGCAGCAAACAGCCAAGTTGTTTTCATTCTTCGCCACCTAGTTTCTTTGACTTTGCAGGTAAATCCAGCGGAACTCCTTCCACTTTTTTTAGTATGGAAAACACAGAGTGACTGATAAGCACTTCATTGTTCATGGATAAATTGGAAATGGAAAATCTCTATTTATTTCCTGACTCGTTTAAACATGGGTGCTTACCCAGTCTTTGAAAAACAATACCTCAGAATATATCTGACAAATCGCATTTGACACTGTGGGATGATCTTTCTGTGGTGCTCACACCTGACAGGATTAAGGTTAGGAGGTGTGCTGCATATCACTAACATTCATGCTCCTCAGCGTGGGCTCTTCCTCTGCATCGCTGTTATTTTTTCCTCTAGCATCCTACACATTATACACCCCTCCATCCATCAAACAACCCCCCCCAAAGGAGTCCTCTATTCGGCAATATGCATCCAACACTATCTTGCTTTTACTTTCCGACTCAGCTTTTCTACCTTTTATTTGCCCTTGGGAGAGGCTGAAGGTCAAGTTTGAAATCCCTGGCCCGGCTGCAGCGGATCACAAGATCCGCCCTTGCCCTACATTTGTAAGGATGTAAACACTCCAACATATGTGCACACGCGTGCTCCCACGCAGGTACTCGCGGTAATAATGCAAGTGAGCTCAAGACTAAACACACACACACACACACACACACACACACACACACACAAACACACCTAAGTGGAAACTTGTGCAGAGTCAAATAAATATAAACACTGGTAGGCTCATAGCTCGATTTAAGTGCAATAACAGTAATCTGATTAGGAAAAGAAAAAAGTTAAATGTCATGTTTTAGAGTTAACATAAAATTACCATAATCAAATCTCAGCCACTTAGAAAAAAAAAGGCAATTGCGTTTGTCAGCGGCACATTTGAGAAGGACAAAAGGCATTTTGATCGTCAGATTATAGAGATGCAAATAACTCACGCATTTCTTACTCGCAATTACATGAATTTTTGTTGAGGAACAATAACTGTTCACATCTGGTAACCTCCCTCTGTAAAACCACACTGAAATATTTTAATTACAAGCAAGAGACACTGTGCAGGATTTTCCTTTTTCAACAATTATGGACTCTCCCACGTAGTTGCCATCAATAAAGAACAAAGGACACATTGTTTTATTGGGTCAAAAAATCACTTACTTTGTCCATTTTAAATGCTATGGTATATATCATGGGATCAAGAAATATTAAAGCTCAAAAACTGTTTCATCACTTTATTTCCCATGATTGTAGAGGATACTGTTGTATAAAGGTGTGTCACATCATCCTTACCTTTAAGTTTTGTCAGTGCTGTGTTGTTATAGTGTATGTCATGTTTTTCAAAGAGTAAATTATTCAAAAAAAGCTAAATTCTTGAAGAAGTGGATCCACATAGGAAGTCGGTGGTGGATTGACTCGGGAGTATCTGTCACTGATGTTACCTTTTAGAGTTTTAAGTAGCTAATCAGGAAGCCTTAACGGATTTCATTTTCAAAGTAAACCCTGCTAACAGGTCAGGTTAGCGCCGGTGAAGCAGCATGGCCTGGGATAAGGAGATTTACCCCCCACCCAACAACCTCCCAACCCTTCAGCCCCCCAATGAGTGAATATAGCCCAGTGTTTATTAGAGTGCCAGTGTAATATATGACTTTCTGCTTGCTTTGCAAATCTATCCAGGCTGCCTCTGCTACTTCTCCTCTGGATATTTCATTCAGAGAGGGTTAGCAGGCACAGCGTTATTGTCGCTGGTTATTGCCTTTCGTTTATTACAGAGGAGTTTGTTTAGAGTGGAGGGGCGGCGGCAGCGGTGGGGGGGCTGGGTCGGGAGGTGGGGGGGGGGAGGTGGACGGTGGGTAGGAGGGACATGAGGATTTTCCTTTAGAGGGAGGGCTGGTTCACGTGGCTGTACCAGTGAATGGTAACCATTGGTTACGGCTGAACCCGTCGCTGCTAGATGAAGCTGATATATTCATTTATTCATCTCAATTAGTCCGCTCCGTGCATCTCCAAACGCAGACACTCATCCCTCCTCGGCTGTGCTCCATGCTTATCTTATTAGAATATTTTATCCTGCGTGCAAGGCCTCCCTCTTTCTCTCTCTCCCTCTCTCTTCTTCTGTCACCCCTTACTCCTCCAACCATCCTTTTCTCATTCCATTATTCTGCTCTCACGTTTGGAAGTTGTTTGTGTGAGTGTGTGTGTGTGTGTGTGTGTGTGTGTGCGTGTGTGTAGTTTCTGTGGGAAGTCTGTGTTCAAGTCATTTTTGTTAACTGATAGCTTAGATCTCCTCTCAGCACACAGACCACGAGAGACCACAGAGCTAACTCTGCGAAACAACAACACTGTTGATTTTTGTTTTCGTTTTTCTTCTCTCAACTAACACAAACTCATTTGCTGAATGACTCTTGTCTCTATGAGCGATTTTCAATTATTGAAAGCAGCTTCCTGGTTTTCTTTAATTCCATCCGCCATGCAGAAACCAGCTCTGTGGTTTTGCAACCCTAAAATAGCTTCAGGCAAAAGGAGAGGAGACATCTTAAGACTGCTGGAAAGATGCGTGTTTGGAGTAGAGTCCATAGTGATTAGGAAAAGTAAATGTAGGACACGAGAAGATGAGCATCATTGTCCATAAGGCAAATTGTAACGGACAATGGTGTATCGCTGTATAAAAAAACATAAGCGTAGGATAAAACAATGACAGCCCATAATCTAAAACACTCTGGAAATGCATATTTCCCTTTCCATCTGAGATGTCTGAGGTTGTTTGCCCTCTGCTTTGCCAACAACACATATTCTCAGTGTCTTTCTTCTCTGGCCAATAGCTAAGCTCAAATCACAGCTCTCTGTCTGTCAGACTGAGCTCGCTCTCCCTCTCCACCATCCCTAGAACAGTGGTTTCTCTTTTCCAAGGCACACTCTGAAATGGCTTTGTTTTCCGACAGCCATTCAGTGGCACCCTCAACCTGGGCCTGCCAAGAAGTCCGCCTCCCCGAGCTGGAGCCCGGGCTTGTTTACACAAACTCATCGGAGAAATATGGATGTATAATTATAGAGGTTGTTAGTTTTAATGTCGCATCCTTGCTATGGAAACCACTGCATGCTTGGTCAGCTACACTGAGGGGTGGCTGATGAAACCCTGACCGGGGATGGCGTGAACATTTCTGCGGAAAACGTTTTGGGGGAGCAAGAGAGAAAAAGGAGCTTCTTGATGGAATCGAATCAGCGCCGAGCAAAGCAAACAAACATGAATCACAAGGCGGTGATAGAGATTGCTGTGGTTGTCCAACGCATAAATACAGAGTCTAAATACTGCTCTGCAGGCCAGGACCAAGCCCGTTTCTGTGAATTCAGCTCGGTGGCAAAATGTCCATGTTCCATTCCAGCACGACCGCAGGCACACAAACACAGTAACAGGAGCAGACAAACACACAAGAGGCGTGTGTGCGCACAAACACACAGGCATAAATAAGCACAAAGCCACATAAGCAAATTCAAATATATATATACTCATAAGCTCACACAGCATGCAAATAGATGCTCCCAAAAAAAAAAAACACACACAATGCGCTCGCACACGTCCATCCTCCTCTCTGCACAGATTTGCTTGCGTAATAGAAGCTGCTGTATGCATTGTGCATTTGTTAATGCACATTCAAGAGAACTTAGCTGAGCACAAGATGCTCTCAGTCAGCGGTCCCATGGGTACGAATGTGTGTGCTGTAAGTTTGTGCATGCGTACCATGATGGATGCATAGATGGAAGCGTCATGTCTTCAAATAAATGCGTGTTGTGTTTGAGTTCAGGCTGTGCCGCCTCTCACACAGAGTTGATGATTTCGTAGATGGCGACGGAACGATTTTACCTCTCGTTCCAAACCCACAGGTCCAATTTCTTTCTCTCTTTCTGCTCCTCTCTCCCTCTTTTTTCCTTCTGCAACTTAATCTTTTTCTCCCTCTGCCTTTCCATTCCACCTATTTTCTCTCTTCCTTAGATCTTACCCTCCTCCCTCCCTCCCTCGCCTGCCTCCTCTGCCTCTTCTCTCCTGCACAGTGACAGATCCTTCAGGAAATTGTTTCGAGTCTGCCAGACATTTTTGTGTTGTGGCTGTTTATTTGTGCTGGGGGCACAGGGGTCCGGAGCCTCAGTCTCTCTCCGCTCTCGGACTAGAGGTTAAGCTCCCGAACTCTTTCACCGCCCTGCGCCAAAAAACACTGATCCTCGATCAGCGTGGCTTTACCGTGTAACCGATACCAGGGATGAGGATAGAGGAGCACCAGAGAGGATGTAATCAGTGTGTGTACGTGTGTGTGTGTGTGTGTGTGCGTGCGTGTGCGTGTTTGTATATGTGCGTCAGCTGCTGGCTTTGTGTGTATTAGGATGTAATCAGCAGCATTTTTTCTGTGGTCTGCTGTGCTCTCTGATTGGGGTTTTGGCGAATAACAGGGGAAGGGAGGAAGAGTGTGTTTCTTTTCCTGCTTCTTGTGTTGCAGCCTGGCCTCAGAGCTCGGAGGAGCCTTCGCTGTGGTTTGGAGCTGCACTCGGAGCTCTGGCACTTTACACATCAGCTACATCAGAGCCTCAATCTATTATATATCTGTCTGTCTCCATGTCACCATGTGTCTCTCAGTGTGTGTGTGTGTGTGTATCTGTGTGTGTGCGTGCATTAGAGCTGCACTGACTTGTGTCCCATGTTGGCTGCAGTCAGCTTTGTTCAGTCGACTCTATGTTAGCAGGTACAGAGGATTCCCTGAGGGTTTAGGCACACGGGCTCACACATACACACTCACACAAGCATGCACATGCATGGTCACAGGGACACACGCACACCCACACACCTGTGCACTATCCTCTCTCTCTCTCTCTCGCTCTGCGCCCTGGTCGTGTCTCTTGCAGATTTTGATTTTTTCAGACAACAGATGGGCTGACATCGACTCACTCCTCTTTAACAAGTGAAGTCTCTGTCTCTCTGACATCTCTCTCTCTCTCTCTCTCTCTCTATTTGTCCATCTCACTGTCTTTACTGCCTGTCTGCGCTGTAATCTCTCCAGTGCTAAAACGTTTATTCAACCACTCATGAGGCATTTATCAAGCAAAAATCTTAAACGCTCGCTCGTTCCAGCCTCCCAGATGTGAGGGTTTGCTGCTTCTCTGTGTTATACATCACTGTAAATTAAATAGATTTGGGTTTTGAACTGATGGTTTTACATTTGGAAACATCACCATGTGCTCTGGGAGATTATGATAGCCGTTTTTCATTGTTTTCCGTCTTCTTCATGACAAAAATAGTTAGCTGTAGCCCTAAATCTTTCACTTTTTGTTTTCCTCTGACCTGAACATCACACAGGCAGTTTCAATAGCCTGAAGGCAGCTTTCTCACTTGAGCCTTAACGCCTGCTCTGCCTCCCCTCGCACATCACATCACTGTACCGTTCCCTGTCCCTTACTTAGAATAGCCTACCTCCTTGGGTTTGTTTCCATTACCTATTTGAGATGGGAAGTGCTGAGCCTGCGGTAAGAGTTATTGTTTGTTTGTTTGTTTGTTTCCCATCCTTGATGTGTGTTATTGTGCCGAGGAACACAGGGCTGGCTCAGTTGTCATAACTCTCTTCTGGAGGCCAGATTGAAAAGGTCAGTGAAAATGAAGCTCCACAGAGGATGAATGGACACAGTGTAGGAGCTCCACACAGACACAGTCGAGCCTCACACACATGTACACACATCTAAACACATTTGCATAAACTCACACAGAGTGAGACACATGCATACACACATACACACACACACACACACACACACACACACACACACACACACACACACATACACACAGTCCCTGTGAGCACATTTTTTACATGCACCAGCATGAGCAGCGAGTTCTCTGAGGATATATCGGCCTCCGCTGTTCATGTTCGTTAACTTGTTCCAGGGCTTCGGCTCTGATTTCCCTTTGGGGGGAGTTTGCTCACAGATTAGCTCTTTAGTCAGTCTAGTTTTCTGGAGCCTCATGGCCTTTGACATGCCACGACTATCTCCCACCACATTCCGATCTATCCCAGCGCTTCTTTTATCAGGCAGCGCAGGCTGATTTGTGGCTCGTGGACCTTCAGATCGAGCAGGGCGACTCCTCTCTGGAGTCCAGAGTCCCATATCACCTTTGTAGATGACCACAAAGGCCAGAGAGAAGACGGAGAGGATCAGTTTTATCATCTGCTGGGATTTAGCGAGTGAACCATGGTTCACCTCATGTGATTATCAGTGCAAATGAAGCAAGACGAAAACATCAATGAGCCTCCTGCTGAGGAACAAACTCACCAAGAGACTCTCTGTGGGCATCTGTCAGCTGATTACACATGTAACCTGACAATACCAATACCACCCACTAATGTGGATGTTTTTGAGGAAAACTACTGAGATTTATAAAACGCTAAGCTTAACACAAAGGCATTTTTATGGAAACAATAATGGGATAATCAGAGCTCTATAGTCTGTTTTCTCTCTTGACAACCTGTAATTTTGCAAGTTTTATTACAAAGAGAAGGAGCTCAGAACATTGTAGTTTGTTTATTCATTGAGTGTTAGTGAGAGCGTTCTGAATGCATTTGCTTTGGAGGCAAAATAGTTTTCAACAATGAAAATGCAGAAAAATATCACATCATGAAACCAGCGATTCCCAACCAAAGAATGGAGACTCAACAAGTGGTCCTGAGAAAAATCAGAGGGGTCACAAGATTATTAAAGAGGATAAGGGTAAGAAAGAAAAGATAGATTTCCGTTACACAAAAGTGATATTTTGTTACTTTTCTCTTATGAATAATGAGTACTTTCGCCTCTTCAGGCCTCTTATAACGAGACAATCTGAGACGGAAAAATCTCCTATAATTTGTGGTGAGGGGTCACAAGTCAAAAAGGTTGGGAATCGCTGACACAAATCATTTAAGTTGGCTCGCTGCTAAGCTTCGTGTCTAAGGCTGCACTTCCTGTGCAGTAGCTGTGTCACAGTAAGAGTTTCGTTGCTTCGTTTTATATTAATATGATCCATACCATCAAGCCACATGTAACTGCATAATTACAAAATATTTTTTTTCAGTTTGTGAAAAGGGCCTGACACAATATGTAGATCCATTTGTAATAATTAAGAAGCAAGGGAACAGCAACAACTAATTTCATAGATAGATAAATAAATAGATACATACATAACTAAAGCTTCGATTAACGATTAAATAGTAAATAACTCAAAATATTTCATCCACAACAAAAGTTCCCCATGTTTTATCCCCATCCGATACATCAAATTATTTGTCCCTATTTTGTCACAAATGGACATATTTTTGCAGCCATTTGGTAGCAGTAATTTCAGGGCAGTTACTCTTAATATTCTCAACAGATACTTATCTCTTCTCTCAGTTTCTCTTGGCATTCTCCCCAACTCTCTCCAGTATAAAATGATGGTTAATAGAGAATGAAAATTGAATAATATGCTCCATTTCTTTGTGTAGAATTTCCCAGAATGATCTCAACTCTGGGCATGACCAAAGGGTGCGTCTGAGGTAGAGCCTGTATGGCTCTTAATTTGAAGCAGCAGCAGAAAGTGATCAGTCAGTCTCACAGAATCTCCAGAAGAAATTAGGGTAGATGGGGGAACTGGTGAGGGAATACAGGAGCAGAAGAAGTCATGTCGACTGACTGTTGATGTGGATTAATGGGCCGCTGGTCGATGAGTGTGGGCATCTCGCCCACTATCTTCTGTGCTAAGAGAAACACAGGGTCAGTGATGGGATTAATGAAATACTAATGTCTAACTCCCCTTTGTCTTTAACAAGGATAAAACTCTTTGTACTCATTGTTCACTACGCACACAAGCTCACAAACAAGCCCTGCGCGCACACACACACACACACAGACACACACACACACACACCCACACACACACACACACAGACACACACACACACATACACACACACACACACACACACACTGGTTAAGAGCGAGATAAACAGTAACTCCGCAACTCCCACATGTACAATATTAACCTTTAGCTTTAGCGCGTATGTGTGCTTCAGCATGTGTTGCATCTCTTCTAACCTTTAGCTCTGACCAATAGGAAGGTGAAATGCCAGTTTTTTTCTCTCTGACCCAGTTTCCCGCCCGCTTATTTCTCTGAACACGCAACATTTCAGCTGCTATTAGTCAAATGATGCACTGTCTCAGACGAGAGTTCAGAGGCGTGTGTGTGTGTGTGTGTGTGTGTGTGTGTGTGTGTGTGTGTGTGCTGGGTGTTTTGTGTTTGTGTAGCTCTCAGGGCATGTTTGTTCACCTGTTAGTTTTGTGTATTCAAGGGTGTTAATGTGTGTGGGCCTACTAGGGTTGTAGCAGTTGAAATAATTGTCTAATTGATGGTGAGCAACGTTTACAGCGAACAAAGAAAAATAACAGTCAGAACCATCTGAAGGGTTCCTTTTCCTTTTTGTGGTTGAGCATTTAGATGTACACAACGGCTGGTCAGCTGAAGCAAGAAAAGAGCGACTCCAGGCCAGGCTTCGTCTTCTTCAGGCTGTTTTTCCCCCTGCATATGGTTTGTGTAAAATTGCTGAGGTTTTCTGCGGCTGCAGCTCAGTGATATCGGTGAAAAGAGCCATTACAGCCAATTAGCTACTCTGTCATTAGGGAGGGTTGTGTGGGCTACTGGCAACTTCTCCACACAACAGAATACATTATAGCTGGTAAAGTTGAAAAAGCTAATATCTAAAAATGTTCCATATTGAGAACAACAGAGTCACGCTAGGCTTGAATTTCACAGTCACAGTGTGGTTATGAAATTAATATTGGATGCTTTGGCTGCTGTCGTCGCTTCTCATAACTTTAATACTATATGCAACAGCTTATAGTATTATAAACTATAAGTCCCCCCCCCTTCCTCAGGTTACTCTGTTTTATTGTGGCAATCGACTGCATTCAGAATTCTATGATCTGCACTCCCCCGGTGCACACCTGTCAGATTATGTGGGTTTCAGCTTAGAAGCGTGCATGCACATTTTTAACAGGCCTCCTTCATTTTGTGAGTGTTTGTGTGTGTGTGTGTGTGTGTGTGGCGGGCAGGAGGGATGGAGGGGGTGGGGGGTTGGGGGGCAGTGAGTGCAGGAGAAAGGTTCAGGATGCGATGTGCTCGAAGATGAGTCTGTCTACATCTGTCATGTTGGAGTGCGCTCAGTCTGTTCATGTTTGAGACAGATGACTTGCTCTGCTCCCCAAGGTCCTCCTGTTATTCTGCATCCTTTATCTCCTACTGATCCGACAGACGGCCTGCACCGTGTGTGTACTTCTGTTTGTGTGTAGGCGTGGGTGTGTGTGTATGTGAAAAGTCCCCATGTGCGCATCCTGTCTTATGTGTTTCCTTGTGCTCTCGTGTACAGGACAATGTCATCCTCTGTTTTTGTGTGTGTGTTTGTGTGCGGATACACAGAGAAATTTTGTGCTGTGGACAGGAGCACAGGGTTTTGCAACATGCCGATTTGGGAAATAGGGAGTGGAAAGTGCAGCAGTGTAAAAGCTCTGCCCCACTGGATTCACCGGAGAGGTGACACACAGGCACCCGCAGCTAAATGATGCAGAAGCTCTCTGTGTCTGCAAGCTGGGAGTGTTGTACAGACACGCGCACACTCGCTGATACACACACGCAGACACTTTGGGAGCCGCTGACAGGTCCTCTGCAGAGGTTAAAAGCTGTCATAAGTAGTCTTGAAGCACTAGCCCAGTGGTGCAGGCCATGGAAGTCCATAATGCCCAACCTTTGGCTCAGTAATCTGGGACTACTTTGAATGATGTCCAGGAACCACATACACGCACACACACTACGCGCACGAACACACAATAAAAAATCACCAAGGGAAATTCACATACTCCCAAACATTTGTACGCAGGCAGATATCTGTCCAACCAGATACACACACTCCAATAAACACAAATACATACACACAACTCTACACAGAGATGCTCAAATGCACACATTTGCACAGAGGCCAAAATGCACACAAGAGACTCGGGGGACAATGTAACAGAAATGGCGAGGTGAGTGAGAGGGAAGCAAGCTGGCAACCACACACACACAATTCAGCATACACATATGCTTCCTCTGCTTCACAAAGAGAGATCACCTCCCACTTCTTCTTTTTTCCAAACTGAGCTCTCCTCCTCCTCCTCCTCCTCCTCTTCATCTCAACTCCTCACTTCATCACCTCCTTCCATATTCCCCCACTGACATATGCACGCACAGACAGCCCCATCCACCGTCCTACACACACTCACACTCACACACACACACACACACACACACACGTGAGCACACTTCAGACAGATCAAGTCTCACTCCTCCCCGGCTTGCACACTCGCTCGTCTTCAAAAAAAGGAATCTCCCGCTTCCTCTGCCGCCCCTCCTCACCCCACACTCCTCTTTCCATCTACTCTCTAAACACCCCAACCCCCCC
>NW_019525522.1:1879332-1892181 GCF_002814215.2 Seriola lalandi dorsalis | reverse complement strand
CACACACACCTCGCCACTTCACCTCCCTCCCTCACCCCTCTGCAGCACTACCCACCCCTCCTCACCCCGCCCCGCGCTATCCCATAGTGCTCTCTGCTGGGAGGATTTAGAGGTACCCTGTAATTTTGGTGCCGGAGGAGCTCTTAAGTCCTGCCTGATCTTCTGGCTACACAGGCAGCCAACGTGTGTGTGTGTGTGTGTGTACACGTGAATATGTATTTGTGTGTGTGTGCATGCACATATCAGTGTGTGCTTCAGTGTGTGTTTGCTACTGTGGGTCCAAGTGCTTACATGTCTGTATTTTTTTCCTGCAACCATTTCCAAGTGTGGCTGTATTTGTGTGTGTGCAGCCGTGCATGTTGTTGCTTTTTGCTTTTGTGTGTGTGTGTGTGTGCGTGTGTGTGTGTGCATGTGTATGTGTGTGTGTGAGAGAGAGAGAGCAGTCTAATCAGTACACAGGAGAGGAGCTCCCCCTCTGGCTGTATACTGAAGCAGTGAGCTCAGCAACAGTTGTGTGCATTGGGCCGCTAACCATCTTAAACCTTGACACTAATGCTGCTACCTTCTTACCGTACGCGCAGCAAAGCGGCTCCTGGGAACAGGCAGCACGCAGCGATGTTAGTGCAGCTACATGATGATGCTTTGCAAAAAAACAAAATGAGGGGAAAAAAAGCAGTTATTCAACACGAAGATTAGAAAATCATCTGTTTCCATGCACATTACTCAAAACCACATTTATTTTAACCTAAATTCAATATTGGATTTTCAAAAAAGCATGAAAAATGTACGACACTAGTGTCATAGATATGGCTTTTTTTCTATTGTCTGCCGAGTTCTATTATCGAAAAGAAACACGCGAAGAAAACACTGGCTGAGCCGAGTGCGCCTAATTCATCTGAGATGATATGAAAAGTCTGAATGAATTTTCTTTGCCCATGCCAAACCTGGAGGTGGAGGCGGAGGAGGCTACGTGGGAGAGACGGCAAGCGAGGGGTTGAAGGTTGATTACTGATTTCCATTTCTATTTCTAGGACAAAGAAATGGAGGGCTGATGGGCTGGGACATCTATTTAGATCCATTTCATTCTGCCATAATCAGGCTTTAGCCATGCCCTAATACTCAGGATTAGAAAAGGTTCAAAGTGCAAACATCTAGATCCCCTAGTATTATTCCAGTCTGCCAACCTCACTCTGTATGTGTTTGCGCGTGTGTGTGTGTGTGTGTGTGTGTGTGTGTGTGTGTGTGTGTGTGTGTGTTTGCATGCATGCCAGATCTGCTGGGGAGGGTTATCTCTGGAATCAGGCCCATAAACCTAATCTAACCCTCTCTGTGCTCATTCAGGAGTGAAATATTTTGTGCAAATAGGCTCTCTTTTCCTTCTCCCCACTTTGACTCTGGTTCCCTAATGTAAACAAAAACCGAGATAGGAAACGTCGCAGGTATGAGAAATAGCCATTTCTGTTGTGACGCTCTGTTTGGTGCAAGACACACATACCTGACAGGCTGTGTTCAGCTCCCTGCTTTGCCTCAAATGGATGAAACAGTTCTGTGTGCTGGTGTTTTTCCTTGATGCTAAGTGTGAGTGATCAGATCGCGGTTGTGCCTGTTTATGTATTTAGCTTTTTTTTTTTTTTTCTGGTTTGAAAATGTAGACATTATTATTGGCGGTTACTGTGACTACCCGCTGCCTGCTTGGCTCGTCTAAGTGGAAGTCTGAATGCTGTGGAGAATGGGGGGGCGGTGTGTGAAAGGTAGCCAATGAATGTCACCTCTCATCCACTTTCTCATTAAACAACCTGCTCTCTGTCTGTCACATGGGCTGTATCTATCCCCTCGTTCAGTGCTTTGGGCAGATGTTGCGCACGCTGGCACGCACGCGCACGCATAGACACTGGCGCGCATGCACGCCCACACACACACACACACACACACACACGTGCACACAAGCCCATTGCGCTGTATGAAAGCAAAACCCTCCTGGGCTGGACAGGAATAATAAGCAGCAGATGATTCATGATGGAGATGGGGAATGTATTCAGCAGGACCACCTGAGTGACCTCATTTAGCAGACCTGAGAATAAATATAGACCACCGCATCGCACTCTAGCCTTAGCTTGTGTCGTCTCGGCCAGTCAGCACTGCATCTCTCACACATCTCCCACTCTTCTCCTCGGAGCACCTCGGGGAGTAGACCTTCCTCTCTACCCTGAATGTCCTTGTGAAATCTGTGTGCATTTGTGTATATGGAAGTGTGTGCATTCATATATGCATGTTAATGTGTCAGCAGTAGTGGTACGTGTGCAGTGTTGGAGCTGGAGCTTTTGTTGCAGGCCAGCTATTTCCCTTGTATGGCTTTCACTTGGCTGATACATTTGTACTGTAGATATTTCCCAACATCAACATTTGGCACCTGGTTTCTCTTATGACTTCAGCAGCTGTAGATCTTTTGTTCTCTCACTAGTCACTCTGTGGCCAATGATCCACACTCACAAAGAGGGCCTTAAATCACACACAAAAACCCCTCTTTGGAGCCGACCGCTTTATTAAATGAAAAAAAAGCAACATTCCTTCATGCAATGACCAGTTCTTTCGGTATTCTGGACCGCTAACGTTGAACTGGTTTGCTCCACTAAATCATTAGCAGCAGACTGGGAGCTTCTTTGTTCTTGGTCCTGTTGTTGCTTTATCCCCTTGTGTTTTTATCTCCGCTGAGACACACAGGAAGACCCAATTCCCCAGTTTCCTCTTTCCAAAACATGACATGACCGTCGGCCTTTTAATATCTGGAAATCCAGATTTGGATTAACGTCAGTATGCCGGGATGAAACGAGAGAGAGAGGGAGAGAGGGTTAGAGAGGGAGAAAAAATTGAGTGAGAGAAAGAGGAGATAAAGTGAGTGAGAGGCTTTCAGATTAAAAAAAAAAAAAGCTGGCAGTATGTCCTTGTTGTGGAGTAGGGTTTTGGGAGTTTGAGAATCGTGGCTGGCAATCATCTTTTTTTTTTTTTTTTGAGTGAACTCTGACATGATAGATGTAAGTACACTGATACCAGACAGAGGTTAGAATGACAAACACAGGAGAGCATGGTACTTAACAGACTGCAAGACATTTTTTTTTTAGGCACTCAACAGTTGTTCCTGTAGTCGATTTCCATCTTGAATATTGCTTAAAAGATGGATTCACATAAGGAAATGTGGTTAAAATTGGACACGGTTAATCGGATTATGAATTTCCAGCGGTACAGTAAAGGCTTTGAATTATTTGACGTTTTAAATGGCCTGAATACAAACAACGTATAAAGTGGTCATCTCTTTATAAATCCAGCTCTCTTTCAGTTTTTAGCCTAAACAGAGGCCTCCAAGGGCCAACTTATCATCATGCCACATCAGTAATGCAGGAGCCTGTGCAGCCAGCCTGAAGGAATAGTTAATTTAGATGACAGAAGCAAGTTAACACTGAGAAGATTTGCTCTCCGTGAGTGGATAAAATTCATAGCATGACGCTCACTCTTAGTCAGATTATTCAGCGCCTTTGAGCTCGATCTTCAAAGAGCTAATTTTTGTATAACCTTGCCCTGGAAATTTAAAAATTGAAAGAAGAGGAGAAATTGGGTGGAAAATGGCAGGATGAGGTTAGCACGTGTGGCAGCGTCTGGGCCGCTCTTGGCTGAGAGTCAGTGTGCCTTTAAGACTGGAAACAGGCTGTTCACCTCACTGTCTTTGAATGTTCCCTTTAGCAGAGACATGCTCCCTGCATAGACTTTACATAAATCATAAGACTCACTTAGCCTTGAGTGTTCATTCACATTAATGTCCCACGTAAATTTTCAAATCTTTTTGTTCCTGCTCTGCACTCGGGCCCCGCCGGCCCCTCGTATATATATACCCCCGTATATATTTCAGTGTCCGGTTCACTCAGTCATGTTGAGTCTAGGGTGGGGGGAATTTGCCAAAAGAGCTCCTGACACGATGTTATCACAATCATTCTCGCAAATTATCACGTACTCCAGCCGCACTAACAAAATGTTGTGGTTCTCTTTGTAATTTAGAGCTTGAGTATGATCTGATAATGTAACATAATATTAGTGCTATTCATTATTTAGTTTTCTTCAATTTCGCCAGAGAACAAAGCTGAAATCCCACGGGGAAACAAAATGTCAGCATTAATAATGCTTAGGAATGACAAGGCATGAATCAACTAGATGAGCCTTTCCGTAGCTGCAGAGCCAGATTTCCACGCTGCTTGGTACAACATCAGTTTATATCAGGGAAATACATGTAGAAACATCGATACATCGTGCCAGCAAGGCAAGTAACTCAATGTTTGGAGTGCATTGTTTGGACCCCCCCCCCCCCCCCCCCCACACACACACACACACACACACACACACACACACACACACACACACACATCTGTAGCCGAGTCTGCCTCTCATTGTGTCATCATTAGATAAGCACCCTCTCCAAGACTATCTCATCATAATGAGGGTGCCATCTGAAGCAATCACCCAGGGAGATGGTCATTGAGTTAAGAGGGAGGGAAAGGGAGGGGTAGAGCCAGATAGCACAGATAAAAAACTAAATGATGTGAGCGGAAAAACAGGGAGAGAGAGGAAGAGAGGAAAGAGAGAGAGAGAGACCAAGATGGATAATGTGAGGAAGAGAAACAAAAGCATTTCAGAGGAAGGGAGAAGTTAAACCAGCAAAAGCGGAGATGGAGAGCATTTGGGGAATTCCAAAATTAGAGCTGCCATCGCATGCGCCCACACAGACGCACGCCCACACACACACACACACACACACACACACACACACACACACACACACACACACACATATATATACACATACACACATACACATACACAACTGCCTTGTGCTTAGCCGCTCAGTGTAAAGGTCAGAGTCACACTCTGTCTCCCTAGGTCATTATCATGGGCCCTAAAATAGACAGCCAATTGTGTCACAGTGTCTGAAGTGAATGTGACATTGAATAAACAACCCTCGACCCTGAGCTCCTCACTCAAGTCAGAGCTGAACACACACTTTAAAAACAAATGGGGAGAAGCTGACACACACACACACGCACACACACACACACACACACACACACACACATGCTCTAATTTATAAATGTACACACATATATGCACGCACGAACATTAAGGGAGGCATTTAGCTCTCAGCACTACCAGCAAGTAATGACACATGTGGCTCAGAGGGAGTAAGCTGCTGGAGGACTTGGCAAGCAGCTGGAACTCTCGCTGGCATGTCTCACTGCTAAACTATGCACAGACAGAAAACACACACACACACACACACACTCTCTCTCTTTCTCACACTCACACTCACACACACACACATACAGGTCTGTCCATGTTCCTCCTCTCCACCTCAGCGCCCACCCTCCCTCAGTAGCTTCTAATGTTGTTCCATTCATTTGACTTCACTTTATTGTGTTAATGAGAGATACCGTTGAGAGGAGCTGCCGGTTGATTGAGGGTGAGAACGGCTAATCACTGGAACAGCTAATCAGTGCTTGTCGTAAATATTGATTAGTTCTGTGCGTTATGGACGTGCTCATTAACCAGTGTGTCATCTTCTCTCCTCCTCTTTCTCTCGCCTTCCTTCTCTTTACCCTCCATCACCCCTCGTCCTCCACCTTGTCCGCTCTCTCTCCCTTTGTCTCCCACCTCCCCCTCCTCCAGCAACCTCCAACGGCACAGTCGAGGGCCTGGAGAACCGAGAGGGAGGCGTGTGCAAGAGCCGAGCCATGAAAGTCATCATGAAAGTCGGGCAAGGTAAATGTGCACTCACCTCACATGTAGAACACAATACAGCACTGCTGCCTCAAAGCCATGTTTCACTTTGGTGTGACATTTTCATTTATCGCCATGTGTGCCTAGCGTGACTTTGTCCGCCACCGGCCTCTGACGGGAGCCGCTCTCTAGAACTGTTAAGTTGTGTTATGAAATGAACAAGCCACTATCATTGAAGGTTTTGAAGTATTTTTTTCTACTACTTCTTTAGTGGTGTAACCTAGAGCTGGCTTTTTGCAGCTTTCATTGATGTCACATCATAATGACATGTTCAAATCTTCCATCATTTTACAAAGTTATGTCATCAAAATTAAGGAATCCAAGTGTATTCTCAATTTAATTATTTGTATATGTAATTTTGCATTGGATTGACGTGACTTTGAATCTCTGAGGTCCTAAAGTGTTCCTTTATTTTGAAAAAAAACGAACAAAAATTTGTCAACAATTATAACTTCCTATAGCTTCGTCATGAAGCACTTATAACCAGTTTAGGAATGAGTAATTGAAAACACAGTGCAACATTGCTTTAATCATATTAGTATTTGTTGTTGTTTATATACTGACTATGAATGTTAAGTAGGGAGTTTCAAATTGAGTGTTTCCAAAATAGAAAGCAACCCAAAAATAGTTCAAAGTGGGTGCTAAAAAAATTATATGTAGTTTTAAATTTAACTTTCAAATGAGTAAATCTTTAGTTAGTCTTTAAAGCTGGTGATATGGTGATTTCCTCTGTATGATGACAGAGATTCATCTTTCCATACCAGTGACTCTGAGGTAACTGTCCCTTTAATATCTCTAGTTGTACTAGGTCATTGCAGGCAATGCTGCAAATCAATAAGCAGGACTGCTTTATGGACTGCACTATTGGATTTACAGGATTTTTGCTTCAATGTGATGAAGTGCTGTGATTTGTTAGGTGTACGTTTGCCATGAAAGAACATTCCCATCTGGCTAGTTTCTCAATTAAACCATGATATATCTCAATATAATGCTGTAAAATTGCAGATATTGTGATAAAAGATTGTTACCACATTGCCCACCTCTATTAACCATATACAGTAGTTTTGGATACATCTTGTCATATTCAATCTCTGTTTGTGCAAATAATGTAGAAAATTGGATCATTTCTAAGAAATAACATCACATTGAAGAATGGCTCCACTTCATCTTCTGATGTTCCTCAGCTGTTTCTCCACTCGTTTCTTATACAGTCCTCACAGAGTGAAAATGTGTTTGAAATCACAATGTAAGAGCATGGTCGGGGTAAGTCATCTAAAAATGCTGGAAGTAAACAAGAGAGCTTTGTTTAGATATCCTTGGACACAACATTTGGTTTGCATCATACATTTCGCTTTTAGACGCGCTTTTACTCAATATGTGGATGTCTATATCCTGATTTTGACAGGGTACAGTACACAGATGTGTTACTCTGTAAACATTCACCCCTTTCTTAGTGTGGTTGTTTTGACCGAAACAGACACTAACCACCCCTCTCAGAGGAACATCTGCCCGCCACGATGATCTGATTCAGCTTAGAAGCTGGATCTCAACATGTCAGAAATAAACTGACTTGTTGAGGAATCTGCAGAGACAGAGACAGAGACAGAGACAGAGAGAGAGAGAGAGAGAGAGAGAGTTTCCTGGTGGGTTGACAGCAGTGTATCCTGGCAGTCGGTGGGAGAATAGAAGCTAACAAGCTGCTGATGCTAGCTAGATCTGAGTCTGAAAAAATTCAGCAGCTACAGAGAAAAATACCCACAACCATCTCAAAAACAGGCAGGCATCGCATTATCTCTCCATGTAGGTCAATTAGAGCATCCGACAGCCTGGGATTGCAACACCATTGCCAAATGACAACACGTCTGCATGAGTGCAGGCAACATAGACTTTTACACTAAACTATTACCTGGGAGGAAAAAAAAAACAACTCCCTGGGCACGTTAATGAAATTTGAAAGGAAACATCTCATTCGAGGAAAGTTCTAGGAAAGTTCCTCTCAGCTTGCGTCTGTTTCTGTGGCTGCCGGCTGTTCCTCAACCTCGCCAGAGCCATGCACTCATTTCCCAAAACGGTCTGAAGTGAGCTGTCACTCACAATCGATGTGCCCTAAAAACCTTGTTAGAAGAGATGCTGCTGGCCCAGCTGCTACTACTTTTAAATCTATTTCTGTGGGTGGAATTTTTGATGCATAATGTGCCCATCCAACCCAGTAACTATTTGAAGAAGGGCCGTGAGAAATGAGAGCATTGACAGAAAGTTTGCTTTGACTGCTGTGCACCGTTTCTAACTGTTTGTTTTTCCCTGAAAACATAAAGAAGGCACCATTAAGGCTGCAACTAATGACTGTTTTCATTATCGATCGCCAATTATTTTAATTAACATGTGAGAAAATACAGAAAAATGAATTATGTAAATTCCCAGTGCCTAAGATGACACATTTAAATTACTTATTTTATTGTTGTTGTTTACTGTAATTTACCATTTGAATGCATTTACTCAAGTACTGCACTTAAGTACAATTTTGAGGTACTTTTACTTTGCTTGAGTATTTCTGTCCACATTTATTAGACATCTGGTCACTTAAAAATATATAAAGAAATAAATAATAAATTGAGAATATTTTGCATGTCATGTAAATAATGGTGTATGGCTATAGATAAAACAGGTCAACCATGCATAGAATTGTTAAGAATAGCTCCACCTTGACAAACCGCAATGGTACAAAAAATGCTGCTTATACTTGCAGGGCTTTTTTTTTTTTTTTTTTACAATGCAGTGTTGCTACTTCTACTCATGTAAAGGATCAGAATATTTTCTCCACCACTGTGATCCAACAATTTTATGCAAACAGTCCAAAAAAAAAAAAAGATATATAGTTAACAATCATGTATGACATAGAAAAACACCAGTTATTCATTAATCAGCTGATCATTTCTGTGCATGGAAGCAATGTAATTTTCTGTCTCTAAAAAGAGTGATGGTTTTGATTGACTCTGATAGCGCTGAAAGGATTTGCTGATTAATTGGCTGAAGGGTTGACGGAAAATTAATTTGATTGCCATTTATACGAGTCATTTATCAAGCAAAAAATTGGGAACATTTTCTGGTTGTAGCTTCTGAAAATGTGCTGTTTTCTTCTGTTTTTGTTGAATCAAAAATGGAACATATTTTGGCTCGTGGGCTGTTTGTACATCAGCCTTGGGCTCTGGAAAGCTGTGATAGACTATTTTCTGACATTTAAATCAATTTATTAAAGGAAAACCCCTCAAAAGACTGATCAGTGATGAAAACAATCCTTGTTTGCACCATCACACTCGACCTTCTGCAGCCACACTAGGTGTTGTTTCAACAAACACAAGAAAACCTGGGCTCCTCTTGGATCCGCCCCAAGATGCTATTGTGTTTAGGCCACATTTCCTCCGTCTCTGCATCTGAATGCCAACACTTTTCTCTCGCCAAGTCTCCCATATGTCCACTCTTACTCCTTTGCACTTTGCACTATGGACTAGATTTTGGTGACTCATCCCACTGTGCAATATGTGCACATTCTTTTAATGTTACATTTGCATTTTCCTGTTGAGACACTCCCGGGTTTAATCTCGTTGAGTCATCCATTTGTGGGAAGTTATACGCCCTGACATGTTGATATCTAATTATGCTTTAAATACCTCATGTTCCGTCTTTTGTCTTTATATTAAATGTGAAGTAAAAAGGAAGAGAAATTGAATGAACAGGAAATATGGTGAGCCCATATTTTATACATCTATCGCTGTTCAACGCATTCTTTCTCCTCCACCACATCATGTCACTGCGCTCATTAGAAATATGTTGACTCACTGCCTCGCACGCATCTCTACCTTCCCCCCCTCTCGTTTTCTCTCCCTTCTACCTCTCCCTACATATCTGTCTCTCCAGTGTCGCTCGATCACTGTCTCCCTCACTTTTGCTCCTCCACCCCCCCACCCCCGCCTTCTCCCTCCTTCTGGTGGGTTGGCAGTTCTGAGGTAGTTGCTGTCTGCATAGCTAAGGGAAATGTCAGCAGTACACACAGAAAAATGGGTCAGAACATTAGAACGCTCCCTGCACATGCTCAGTGGTTGACACACAGTGCCAGGGCTATATGCATGGAGTGAATCAGATCACTGTGTCCTCTCATATCCTCTGCCATGCGTGAATGTTCCCACTTCTCACTCCTGTCTTTTCTCATCAATTATTGACGCCGCACAACAGCTCACGGCTATGTTCACCACTGCTGCAATCAGTATGGTGCAATGTGGTGGTGGTCTGGACATGGAAGAGATAAAGGACAGGAGAGATCGATCTGTTCAAAGTGTTTTTATGTTCACCAAATACCAAAAAAGGAAGAAAAAAAAGAAAAAAAAAATAGACACTGCCACGAATTTATCTTCCTTTCCTTCTTTGTCTTTCCTCATTTTCCTCTCTCTTTTCTGTCGTTCAGTCTGCCAGACATCCCACACCCGCATCATTTCCCCCCGCGAGTCTCGGCCAAACTGGGGTGGAAATAGAAAATAGACTTCTAGGCTGTCAGGGCCTTTTCACTCACACACACACACACACACACACACACACACACACACACACACACACACACACACACTCACACACACATACATATGCACGACCACACACATGCCACACAAACTTGCCACCAGGGATCCAAATGTAAATTGCTTCCTCACACGCCTCACTCTCTGTTTCTCACACACACGCCTTGAGCAGGCCTTTGGGCAGATGCAGATAAGGCATGATAGAGGAGCGGCATCTGATAGCATACTGTGGAATCCATCTGATCGGCTTCGGTAATAGTTTATAACAGTGCTCTGTCTGCCGGCCCTGCCCTCGTAAAAAGCCACGCCGCGGACCCACCAGTGTTTACCCCACAAAGACTTCAAAGTGCGTGTGCTGAAATCACAACAGACAGACAGATAAACTGTCTGTTTCCTTTGCCTTCCCCTCAGAGCTTATGCAACCCCCTCCCCTCTTCTCCTCTCCTCGCCTCCCCTCTCCTCTTCCTGTCCTCCTATTCTCTCCTCTTCAGAAGTGTGCCTCATTCAGGCAGAGTTAAAGCCAGAGCAATAAATAAGGCATATTATGGCCTTTTAACGTGATGAATAATGTAAAAACAATAAAAAGTTAATATATAACTACTTTACCCTCATTCTGCCATGCCTAAGTATATTGTAAGTATACTCTGGGTGTGTGCATGTGTGTGCACACGTGCGTCTGTGTGTGTGTGTGTGTGTGTGTGTGTGTGTGTGTGTGTGTGTGTGTGTGTGTGAGAGAGTGTCATGCGCTCTCATGAAAGTGTCAGTGTTGGAAATGCCTGTCTGAGTGTTTGCTGAAGGAGTTGCTGATGTAGATGTGAGCTCAGTTTTTACGACAGGACAGGGATACTGGCGTGTTTCACAGACGGTTGCTAACTTGTCCTTCCTCTTTTTGTGCTTTCATCTTCACTTCTGAGATGCTTTCAACACATGCAAAGATAACCTTCTCTGTGTATAAAAGATGTATCAAAAGATAATAAAATATAATCCTTGCCGATGCAGAGGAAGGAGTCATTGTAATTCAGCGGGTGATGCTCGCCAAGGCTGAGTTTCTGTGTGTTTCTTGTTTCCCACAGTTCCAAATGCAGTGAACCCTGTGGCGCCGGACGCTCCGGAAGACAATGCCATACCGGAGTCCAGTCCCAGTCCGCCTGACCAGGGTCGGATTGGACCCGAGATACCAGGAAACCCTGGTGAGCAGATTGACAGAGCAACAGCACACACACACACACACACACACTGCTTCTGGACACTCTTTCCAGAATGCTTTCTAGTTTCACGAGTGCAAATATTTTAGTAAGATAAAGGTTTTTGAAATGTTAAAAAAAAAACAAAAAAAAAAAAACGAATATTCACAGCCTCAAGGGTTCTGCTAATAATTAATCACATTTAGCCTCAAAAGAGAAAATAAAAATTATAGTTGACTCTCCCAAAGTACGTGTTCTCTCACATGGCTCTCTCATGCCGTAGGCGTTCCTCTGATTGCTGGGGGTCAACACGCTGAAATAGGTGTAGAACCAGTGTTGTACAGAATAAAATAATCCTCACCAAAACGCAGCTTGCAATTAAACAATACGGAGCCCCAACCAAAACAAATACAGCTTGCCCTGAGTCACTTCACTTATTCATACTTTACACAAAAGGTGTGCTGCATCCAAGGAGACTCAAAGACATACTTCTTTATTATATATCTTTTTACGCCTCATTAGAATTGCAGATCAATGAAGATTAAAAGCAGAGATAATTGAAGAAGTCACTTGAGCCTCCTCGGATGCTCTGGGCCCTCCTTGTTTCCTGTTTTCACCAGCACCTTTCATAGTTACTTCCCACAGGAGGGACCACTTTCTTCTTCTTCTTCTTCTTTTTTTTAGATCACTCCCTACACCAACTTTTTGACTTACTCCACAACTTTGTATCCCACAAACTTCCTCCTCCAAGTACAGACTGTTCTGCCTGTCCCAATGTGATAAGCCGTCCTCATTTAATAATTGCTTATTTGACATTAGTTGCTCTATAAAAAGATTTCCTAATGTCACTTTTCCCTATTCCGGGGCTTTTACCTGTCTACCATTGTTAGATCAGTGATTATGTCAAGTGAAGAAGTGGAGGGTGGAATGAAGGACGTGTCATTGTGGTTTGAGGGGCTGATATTTCAGGAATGAAATTTCTGACAGCCTCTCTTCGGCTCTCTCCTGCGCCCAGAATGTACAAAATTCCTCACGCCTCTGATTTCACCGATAAGACTGGAATCAGTAGCTTTCAGTGTTGTCATTTAGTCGTGATAAGGCAGAAGGCGCAGCTATTCCCTCCTCAATAAATGGTTAAGTGCAGAGTGGTCAGCCGAGTGCGGAGACACAGTCATTAGTGGGGATGGCAGTCTCCGGAGTTATGAAGCTTTTGTGTGTGCGTGCGTGTGTGTGTGTGTGTGTGTTGGAGGGGGGGCATGGACAGTAAAGAGGTGGTGTTG
>NW_019525522.1:1877763-1879312 GCF_002814215.2 Seriola lalandi dorsalis | reverse complement strand
TGGTGAGTCCAGCTCTTTGGCAGCAGCTGCATGCATACATGGAAAACAGATTTGGTTCTTCTCAGATTTCAGTCACTGGAGGAGCCAGTCATTCTCTCTCCCATCCAGCAACAGCCCCCCCCCACCCCCCATCCTGAACCCTTCAGACAAAAGGATAAATAAAATCAGATGTTCAGATATGCCCTCCTCTATTTTCTCATATCTCACTTGGCCTTTGCCATACAAATGTGGCCTTGACATGTCATACGACTTGCCCACGTTCAATCTTATCAGAGCTAGAATCTTTGTTTTGTTGAGTGATGACTACAGATTTCATTAGGGGGCTATTTTGACTGAGCTAATTCAATTAGATTACATCAATGGGACTGTTAGTCGTGTAGAGCAAACAACAAACGGGGCTGTGATCATAGTTGATTTAGTACCAGAACAGTGAGATCTACATATGACACAGCTGGCTTACTGTAAATGTTATTACTCCTCTGATTGTCCAACAGTCTGTAGGGTACCGTGTGCAATATTTAAAAAATAATATTATTATTTATAATAATAATTATTCAAACTAATGTTGAGAGTACTGCCGCTTTCTGTTTGGAAACTAGAGCTGCTAAATAGTTTGTTTTGAAGAACAGGCGACTGTGCTGAAAGGCTATTGCAGCCCATATTGTCTGCATATGGAAAAATAAAACTCCACATGAGAACTGTCTTTTTGATGTTTTTTTCATATAATAAATCTCAAAAATATAAAATAGAAATATGGGGAAAAAAAAAAAAAAGGGCCCTCCCCTGGTGGACTACCCTCACTTCAGCAAAAATAAATGACAATACCTTCCTTCTCTGACCCTCCCTCCCCCCATAATAACTTTTCCTAACCCCTCTCTCTTTTTATTTCTCTCTCTAGACCACATGAATCAGGACCAGGGTTCCTCGGCAAACTCGGACGGCTTCCTCGGATCCAGAGTGGCCATGTTCTCCGTCATTGGGGCCGGCTGCATCATCTTCCTCCTGCTCATCCTCCTCCTCGTCATCCTGCTCATAAAGATGCGCAAGCGCGCCAGGAAGAACGCCCACTCGCAGCCCCGCCCCTCGGCACTGTCGCTCAGCACGCTGTCCAATCCCAAACTGCCCGGGGGCACGGCTGGCACGGAGCCCAGTGACATCATCATTCCACTGCGGACAGAGAACAACTACTGCCCTCACTATGAGAAGGTGAGCGGCGACTATGGCCACCCCGTCTACATTGTCCAGGAGATGCCCCCGCAGAGCCCTGCCAACATCTACTACAAAGTCTGACACGCTCCACACAGCCAGCGACACAGCCAGGAGAGAGAAAGAGAGGAGCGCTTGATTTATGTTCTTGGGAAGAACACCTTCCTTTGCATTCTGGGGACTTGATGCTTCTTCAAGCCCCTGTTATTACTACCACCTGCTGCACAAATCTGGAGAGATATGCACTGACCAGTAACCAGCGGGGTTGCGAGCTGACTGATGAGAGGTTTATTCTGTTTGTTTGGGTCGTCTGACAATCCCCCCCACCCCCAATCCCCCCACC
>NW_019525522.1:1873468-1877723 GCF_002814215.2 Seriola lalandi dorsalis | reverse complement strand
CCACCCTCATCCTTCCCTCACCTCCCACCTTCTACGTCTCCCTGCTGTGCTCCGACAGGGGGGCGGAGCTGGAGCAAACCAACAGATGGAACTACAGCTTCCTGGTTTGCTGTCCCCTTTTAATGGGCAGGATATAACTTATCTCAGTTCCCTGAAGTACAGTCTGTGCTACACCCAATTAAACACACCATCCTAGCACACGGGCAGGAACGGGCAGACACAGGCCCTGAACGCCACTCAGCCTGCAGTTTGTGTGCAAGCATAAAACATGTGTGTGTGTGTGTGTGTGTGTGTGTGTGTGTGCGTGTGTGTGTTAGTCAGGGCTCGGTGCTGGGCCAGGAAACTCTCCAGATAGCTCAGGTATCAGACACAGTGTGTGAAATAATGTGTTCCTCTCCCTTCGCACCTCTGATGTTTGCCTTACTTACTATTTTTGATGGAGGATTTCCTCGAACCCTGAGTCAGTTCACAAAGCAGTTGTATTTTGTTAGACTTTTCCTACAAGTGCACAATGTATAGAGTTGAATAGATCATCATTATCACTCCATCTTCTCACTACCCGCGTCATCCATTGCGCTCATTCGTTATTTTTCCAAGAGAGTACCTTGACCTGGACGGTTGATGTCGAGGTGTGTATGTGTGTTTCCGGGAATACTCCCTTCTCCACTGGTCTGATATGGGCTTTACCGTTACTCTGGTATTTATGACCTATTTGTGTGTATCTGAGGTCGTTAGTTTGTGTGTGTGTGTGTGTGTGTGTGTGTGTGTGTATGTGTGTGTGTTTGGGCATGTCCAGACCTGTCTTGTATCTGGGCAGACTTATTGGCTTAGGGCTGGAACAGTAAGTTACTGTATCTTGAGCTTCAAAAACAAGACAGACAGACAGACTGACGCGCCGACAGGCAGACATCTTACAAAACCCTTCTAGTGCTCCAGCTGGCAGCGATTGAAGGTTTTTTATTGTGTCTGATGAGCTTTCGGGGAGATAGTTTTCAAGACAGCAGGCAGGTTGATAGTTGTTTGTTCTAGCCTTTGGTGCTACACTGCAAGCATCAAACAGTTAGTTTGGTGCCTGCTGCCTAGGCGAGATGGGTGTAGGTTGGACGGTGGGCACTGATTGGCTGGCCTACATAGGTAGGATGCCCTATATATAAGTTGGATGGCGAGCTACGGATGAACATTGGGATACAGTATTGTCAGATGCCAATTGCCAATTGGCTGCCATCTGTAGATGAGTCAGTGGTGTGCGCAGTCAGTGGCATCGCCAGCGTGTGACTAATCTATGTGCCATCTCCGTGCCCACACTCACCAGCCGGGGAGGAGATAGAGCGAGAGAGAGAGCGAGAGCAGCGGATAAAGGAGAAAATGTTCCTGTGACTTGGCTTTAACCTGAGAGGAAGATGGCGGGTGGGGGGTGGGGGGATGGGGGGTAGTTTAGCATTCATTTTTCCATCCTCTCACCAGTTGTGCTGTGAATAAAAATGCTGTGCAGAATATTCTTCCACAGTCAAGGTGTTCAGCCAGCGAGGACACTGCAGCTCAGCTATCACACAGCCCAGGGCAGCGGCACCCAGACAGGATTTACTGCAGCTGGATGTGTGCACGTGTGCACACCGAAGCTCGCCTTTAGGTGGGGTGGTGGTGGTGGTGGTGGTGGTGGCGGGGGGTGCGGGGTGGTGTTTGAGTCCGTCTGTGTGCACATGTAGGTGCTTCTATGTGTTGCTTATTTGTGCTTATATTTGCAGTTTTTTCCCTCTCTCTCGCTCTCTCTCTGTGTGTATGTGTGTGTGTGTGTGTGTGTGTGTGTGTGTGTGTGTGTGAATGCCTCTGTGGTGTAGCAGCTGAACAGTCTTGTTTTGGGACTGGAGCTAGGTGCTCCCAAACAGTGTGGCTGCCAAAGTACGGAGCGCCGCAGTCCCGGTTAATGATGTGTGAGAGGAGAGGAGAGAAGATAAGAACAGCTATTCCTCAGCACACGCAGACACAAGCTGACGTTTGATGCGCACGTGCACACACACGCACAGACACACAGAGACTGACGGGTCCAGGTTTATCTCCAGTCAAACGGTCAGACTGCCGGTGAATGTTTATTCACCAGCAGAGAGACCTATCATCCGCTGCCACAAACTATTGCCATCCACGGATATACACTGCTGAGATAAAAGGCAGCCCAGCTTGAAGACTCGGGGAAGACTCCAATGGCTTTTGCGTGTCGTTGACCTTAGAGTTAACAACCTAAACAGCTGCTCGTGCTTTTGTGGTCCTGTGTTTTAACTCAGCATGCAGCCCTCTGTGGCCCTCTGTGAAACGCATCTAGATCAAATATTTTTGTTTCGGATCGGTGCGCATCCATTCACCTACACCAGCCAAGGGAGTCATTACCAAATTACCACAAACCATATCTCATTTTCATTCATTCTCGTGACCACTTAATGTTATTCAAATTTTCGGGGAGAAAAAAAAAATTAAGAGGAGATAACAGAAATGTAAATATATGGATAGAGCCCAATTTAAGATGTAATTTCACCTGAACACTGCTCATAATAAAAATTTAAAATTAGATTTTTGTAATGGAGGATGTTTGTAAATAGCTGTCTTTTTAAAGTGTGTTTTGTATGAATCCTTGCATTTTTGTCTCTGTTTGCAATATGTTTTTCTTTTCTTTTCTTTTAGAGTTAAACTGAATATTGCAGCGGACACACAAACTGTCTTTTTTTTTGCAGTGTCCAGTATTGTCAAAAAGTCTTTGTTACCACATGTGTTAAGAGGAAAAAAAAAAAACAAAAAAAAAAAAACTGGGGTTCAGAGTTTTTACATCGCCATTCAACAGGATTCTAGTTGCTCAGAAACTGTTCAGGACTGAAGCTTTGTCACCGAGCGGCTTTGAAATGGATAGGTCATTGAAACTATGAATGATAAGGCCCCTTCCCTGTTGGAGACAGCACTTAACTCTGCATATGAAGACTGTGTTATTCCACTGCCTTTGAGTTACCTACACCTTCCACTCCATTATGAAATGTAACAAAAACATTTTGCTCCACAAAGATTAATCTTTTCTGAGTTTTAATAAGTCTATTGGGCCAGACGGAGAGACGCAGACAGAGAGAGAGGGAGAGGGAAAGTACAGGAGGGGGGAAAAAAAAAGAAAAGAAAAGGGGCCACGTATGAGAGTGTGACTGTACTGCGCTCGCCAATAAATCATCCGGTTTACACCACTCATTATCTCCCAGGCGGTCCTTTGTTTTAAAGTTGCTCTCTCTCCTTCTCTTTCTCTCCCTCCGCCCCTCTCCTTTGTCATCCCTCCTTTCCTAATTTAGCACAAGGATGTTGGTCGCTCATGGTTTGAGTCTCACTGTAGGTTGATTTCTGCTATTGTTCAAAGCCACAGTATTATTTTTCAATGTGCATGTGTAAGCAAAACCTGTTGATTTTGTTTCCCTTCGTTTGAATCATAACTGTCATTCTGTTATTTTATTTCTTTTTTTCTTTTTTTTTTTTGCCATTCACTTTTCTTGCCGCTTCTCAGCGTAACCTATTGGCACCAGCTACAATGGAAATAACGTTCCACCAGTTTGGAAACAACCGCATATTGATAAATAAAATTTTTCCCATGGAACTCGTGCTGGAGTGATGGTTCTTTCTTTCTTCCTTTGTTACGACGAATGTTGGTAAAAGATTTTATCTCTCATCTCACTGACCACCTTGGTTCATGGTGGGAGCATAAACCAGCCGCCCACGCTCACAGCACTTCCCCTCTCAGCCCCCCCCAAACCCTCACCTCAGGGGTCAGTGCTGCACAGATGGGTTTGTTCTGATACATTAGTCAGATTGAAATCGCAAGCAGGCTTCATAAATTCATATTCGGGGAGTATGGACACGCCTTTTTGCATAGTAACTAATACCCGTATCAACCCGCTCTGCCCTGGTGTCCTCCAGAATTACATTTCTTCATACATGATTAAATCTGATTGGCTGCACTCGGCATTTCCATTGCGTTTGTCTGAAATTACAGTCCGCATTTATCCGACTGAGGAACAAACTCCAAGTCCTTGGTGAAAGCAGAGATGCCATGAAATGTTGTTAAAGTGATTGGGCATTTTCTCTGACAAACGCAGCAGTGTTTGTGGGCATGGCTTCCGTACGGCTGATGATGTGAACAGAGACGGAGTGGGCGAGTGAAGAGACTGATGGCAGGAGAGAGAAAAAGTCAGGGCAATGAGAGACATAATGTGCCTGTGGCTTCACTGGCTAGCCC
>NW_019525522.1:1792942-1873420 GCF_002814215.2 Seriola lalandi dorsalis | reverse complement strand
CCACCCCTCACTCCCACCCCCACCCTCGCTGTTTTTCTCCATGCCCCAGGGCAGGTACGTTCATCTGGTTTCCTGGCTCGGTCCCGAGACGCCCCCATAGATCCACGTTACTGTGGGTTTATTAAAACCTTCCCCCCACTGAGCTACTGTGTGTGACTGAGTCTTTTTCTGTGTATGTCTCTGTCTTACCGTGTGTGTGCGTGTGTGTGTTTGTGTGTGCGTGTGTGCGCGTGTTCCTTTGCCACAGGGTTCTTCTGTTGTTCTACAACAGAGTCATCATTACAAATACAAAATATTATTGTGCTGCAACATTTACTGCATCATTTTTACTCTTAATTCTTTTGAAAATGCATCCACTAGATCTTTATCAAATTAAATATTATCTTTATATTCAATTGTTCCGTTTATCCAGTAGTTTAGGAGTTTAAATTTTTAATACTAGACATATTAGAAGATTTTTCAGCAGCTTAGATGATGATAAAGGGTTGTCTAGTCTCATTGCATTAATTTTCGTCCATTTACATGTCAGCGTTTAAGCATTTGCAAGCTGAGACTTCACTTCATTTGCATATTTAGATTCCAGTACTTTTTTTTTTTTTTTTAAACTGCAGTGAAAACACCCTGGTGAGTTCTCGCTTGTTGTGAGCATGTGTAATTGCCCACATTTTTTTTTTAAATTTTCTTTTGTATAACATGTTGGCTCACATGTCTTTATAGATGAAACAAGTCACCTGGGAAAGCAACAGCTGCCAGCAGTTTGAGGTGGCTTGGGAACAATTTAACTTACACTCATTTTCATCCATGATCATGAATACTAATTGTGAAAAGAAACTCCCAGGAAGCCCCACCCCACCCTCTCAGTTCAGTTTGTAATGTGGAGAAGAAGTACATCGCCACGAGATTATCATAGGGTCACTTTTGAGGCACTGAACAACCTTTATTAGCATTCTTAATCGGTAAATGATGTTGAACTTTCTTCTTAAGCTGAAAGAAGCTGCATATATTGCATATAAATTCATAGCATGTCGCTGCTGTAGTAATTACTATCAGACTGATGTAAAGTAAATGAGCACAGTGTCTTTTAAGGTGAGGAAGCAAAGACGAATGCTTGTGTTTTTTTTTTTAGCTTTAGTGTAATTCATTTTACATTGCACTGGTGGCTGTTTACCCCAGCTGATCTCCAACTGGTTGTGCATTAGCATAGTTTACTTATCATCCCTGCCTGGAAGGCAAGTGGTTTTCAGGTCTGACGAGGCCGGGGGAACTTGTGAAGAAGCCATGAATGGGAGATAAATTTTTGTCAACAGGAGATGTAAAGAGATACGGGAAAGAATTCAAAAACACTGGTACGATTCCTTCAGCAGTGTAAGTTGGCTCCGGATCTTAGTTTCCCCTCACGTTATTTCACTCCTACACAAAATCTGCTGCATGTGCAGACGTCACCCTTGTTCTGTTGAAGCAAGTGAGTGCAAACTCTGCAAATCCTCAACTGTGACCATGTACCGAGAAGGAGAGGCCGTCAATATGGCTCTTAAGCGACTTTGGTGTGTGCCATCACCTAATGTTTTTTCATATGGATCGGGCAGGAGACTCGTAACTCACACCACAATCAATATGACATGCTATGGGACATGTTCTTTCTCATGTAATGTACATATACATATTTAATGAGTTAATGCATCACTCGCCATTCATAAATAATGCAGGCCCACTAATGCCTTTCATCAAATGCTGCTCATCAAATATCAAGCAGATTTTTGGTCAGACTTCGAGCTACAGAGGAAACCTGAGATGGCACAAAGCAACGGAAACTGAGAGAAGAAAAACCATGAAAGGAGAGTTCATTAGTCAAAGAGTAACATATGGATCGTTCATGAAAGGGCTAATTAATGTGATTCAAATTCCAATCAATGGCTGGAACTATATCTAAACAATGTTCCTCTTTAATCCCTCAGAGGGGCAGGAAATGGAAATTCCACCAAAGCATCTTGGTTCTTTTGGGTTATGGTATGCTTCATTTTTATGTTTCATTACACATACTCTCTCTCACAAACACACACACACATACACACACACACACACATATGCAGCCGTCAGCCACATATTGATAGCATTGTTATGACCAGAACATGCCTGATCAGGCCTGGGCTATGGCAGGGATCCAGGTCTGACCGAGACTCATCAATCATGCAGCGAGTGAGAGAACCTAAGAGACTTACACACACACACACACACACACACACACACACAAACCGCCCATGCGGCTGGCTGCTGGGTCACAGGTGTGGAGACCAAGGAAGAAAGTGGGAATTATTCCCTCTCTTTCTTTCTTTCCCTCCTCCCCTTTAAAGAGAAACAGCTCTCCCTCTCTTTCTTTGCCTCCCTCCCTCCCTCCCTCCCTCCCACATCTTTGAAAACATCCCATTTCCATCCACATTTCCTTCACCCAATTTAAAACCCACACTTCATTCGCCCCCCCAGCATCACCACCCCTCTCCTCCTCCATCTCCTACTCTCAATTAGGCCAAGCCTCGAATCTCAGGCACTATCTCTGCTGGCCATTTATATAACATGACTCCAAAACGCATTTGCACAATTTTCCAATTACAGTATTATGCCTTGAAGCTTTGGTTCCCTCTGTCTCTCTCATTTCCCCCCTTTCACTCAAACTGCTCTTGATGTTTAACACTACAAAAGAGTCACCCCTGAAAATACAGACACACATTTCTACTTTAGAGTAATGGCCTTTTTTCCTTTATACATTGTTGATGTTTAAGAAACTTTTATTTTCAACCTGCTTTTAAGCTACATCAAGGCTTTGTGCGCCGGCCTTGGCTGACTGACAGGTGAAGGACAAGTAAGTCAGTGGAAACGCTTGGCAAAGCCAAAGAAGTAAATTAAAGTCATAAAATTTAAAAACAATATAATCAAATGTACCGTCTGATTCACTGGTCTACCATTCAGGAAATATTACATGGCATTACTGACTAAAGCAACCTGAATATTTTAAATGAAACCTGACAATATTACAATGACATTCAAAAAATTGAATGAAAATGTAAGAATGTTGAATGAGAAATAAAACCATGAGACTATTGATGAAAACTTGAGACTTGAAACTTGTTGATCAAAATCCTGAGGATATTAAATTACAGTTTGACAATACTGAATGAGAACCTGAGAATATTGGATGAAATGATAGGGTTAGTTAATGAAATGTTGAGAAAAAAAACCTGAGAATACTGACTGAACAAAAACCTGAGAACACAGAATAAAAAAAGAAACGAGTGAATGTGAATGTGACAGTGTCGAATGGAAACGTTAAAATATTTAAAGAAAACTTGAGAATAAGAGACGAAAACCTGAGAAAATGGAATCAGAACAATTGGACTGTTGAATGAAAAGGTGAGAGTACTGAATGAAAATCTTTAAATATTTAACGAAAAGCTTTATTAGATTTATTGTTTTTCAAAATAAAAACTCCAGACTATTTAATTAAATATATACACATAGTTATATGCATGATGTTCACATTATGTTGTTGTCATCTTTATATACTGTGACAGAGTAACAGTGTAACAGAGCCTATACTGTGTGTGTGAGAGTGAGTGCTTAAATATTGCTGAAATAACTGATGCATGGCCAGTGGATTTAAAGTCCAGGGATATACTCAAATGAAACCAGCTGCAACTTGCACAGACTTTTAACTTGAAAGTATTACTACTGCTACTGCTAGTATTAGCAGTAGTTATACTGAACTTTACGTAGTAGCAGCAGTGTTCCTGGTGGCAATACAATAGTACAACAGTAATAACATAAGAAGCGTATAATCACATGAGCAATCTTATTTCCACAGCTACAGCAGCATTATTCATGTGCACACTGGATTTTCACAGCGGTCCATATCTTGTATCCACAGTTATTAGCTGGACCTTAATGCTGTTTGGTATCCGTAAGCGAACACTGTCCGTTATGATTACAAAGAGCTGTACTTCCGGCCTCTCCGGGGTGGCCACTGAGAGCTGACTGGTCTATTGTATCAGTTCCTGGAAACCCAAGCTAATACAAGCGTTGCGGGCCACCCATCTGCAAACTAACTGACCTAAATACTGAGCAACATCTGTGGGGGCAGAGCTGGTGGATGCTGACAGATAGAGTGAGTGTGTGTGTGTGTGTGTGTGTGTGTGTGTGTGTGTGTGTGTGTGTGTGTGTGTGTGTTTGTGTATGTGAGTCTGTGTGCATGCCTATGTGTGCGTGAGTCTGTTTGACAATGACAGTGTCAGAATAATAACATCTCTTAGTGCAGCAGTGAAGGATCTCTCAATGTCACTCGCCTTGCAGAGATCAAAACAGACCTTTTATATTGGAGCTTCTCAGCTTAACAGACAAATTCACAGCAAATACCCTGCTGAGAAATTAAAACTGAGGAGAGCAGTCAGGAAGCATCATGAGCGGGCGCAGACATGCCTTTGTGTTCCCCGCGATGCCGTGGCTGCACAGCGGTTGACAGGATGCATTAGAGAATCCCTCAGTGAATGGTGACTGACCTAAACATGTGACCTAAGTGCTGCCCTACTTTTGAGGGTGCCACATGAGATCAAGAACATTTCACTTGGCTTTGTTTTATTGCTGGCTCCGGATCAGCATGCCATGCATTTTGGGCGATGAACTACAGTACACATTCCTCTTTCTTTTTTTTCTTTTTTTTTTTTTGCAGCAGTTAGAACAGCTTTGGGGCAACATTGTTACTGGGGCAACTTGTTTTCCCACACGCAAGCTGACATCAGTGAGACATCAGTGGAACGCAGGGGGCAACTGAATATTCATGAAGGGCAGGGACCCATTTCAGACCAATGAACACTCCCTCCCTCTCCCTCTCGCTCTCTCTCTCTCACACACACACGCACACACACACACACACACACACACTCACACACACACACACTCACACACACACTGCAGTCCAGTCACAAAATCATACACACACAAAAAGTGCAAGGACTTGTTCCATACCAGCAGGCACATACTCATCTCACGCCTCACTGCACTCATTCATATCAAAAGCGCATGCTCATTACATACAACAGCAGAACACACACACACACACACAGAAACACACACACACATTAGGCCTCATACAATCATCTAACTTGACTTCTCTCATAGAGACATAATAAACATTTGAACAATATCTCTTAGCAGCGGCTGCTTATGAATCCATTAGCTCAATAAGTGCATTTCTTGTTTCATTATAAAATAACTGTTTAAAAATGGCTTAAGGCGAAATCTGCCATATGCAAAAAAAAAAAAAAAACCAATGAGAGGAGACAGTTCTGCTTTAAGCAGATGGTTCCTAGCTGCAACTAACAGCTGGATTCATGTTTCTTGTTCATGCAGACATTGTTTGACATCGTGATTATTAAACAGGCCCATTTCAGTGCCGTTCCTCCTCTGTGTTATTCTGATATTGGTATGCAGAGGCAACCGCAAGATGAGGAGGAGTGGACGGTGCGATGAGAGGATAGACTTGGATGTGATGAGAGGCTGAGGGCAGTCAGTCAGTCTGGACGTTTGGCACGGAGACAGTAGATTCCATTTCCATGCCAATCTGCCTTGTCTCTTTCTGAATCAGACTTGACCTTCACAGGCTGATGACTCCAGAGGCCTGGGACCAGGAGACGCTTTCTGCCTAAAACCAGATACACACACACACACACACACACACACACACACACACACACACTAAGATATGTTACAGCGGGAAGCATGCACAATGGGAAAAACATTCCCCCTCCGTGCACTCGGCATCTATATTTGCACACACGCACATGCAGCCATAAGTATACACGTGCACGAAAGCTTTAACCATCGGGAAAAAAGAGTTTCTCCATTGATTTACTGTAAGGGAGTGATACAAAGGATTGAAATGAGACCAGATCGTCTTTAGAGAGCCAACCCTCGGCGCAGATGGCTCTGTTTTTCATCTTCTCTCTCATGAGATCTCATTTTCTGTGCTCTGTTCAGCAATTTCACTGTTTTCCACCATTTGAGTTTGTTTCCATAAAGCAACAACAGAATCCAGTTCAACAAAACAAATAATAAACAACAACAAATGGCTCTCCAGAGGTTGTTTTTCTACCTCTCACAGGTTTTACACATCCCCCATCTCCTGTGTCTACAACTACAACTACCCAAGGTCCAGGTATCTGGCACCCATCCTGGCTGCCCCCACCCCAACCCCCTCCACCGTTGTGTTTAAAGCCAGATGAAAATAGACCTTTACAAGTCGTCTAACGAAAGTGACTCCGGGCCCTCTGGTTAATTGACCACCTTTAATGAGTGTCAAACTGAGGTGGTCATTAGACCGGGGGTTGCTACGGGTCACCGCCGGGGTGAGACAGAAAGGAAAAAAAGAGGGAGAAAAAGTAGCAGAATGGAAGGCAGTAAAACAGCTCAAATTCTCTTCCTTGTCGTGAGCTCTGGCGTCGCTTTGCTGTGTTTGTGTTTGTGTGAGAACAGCGTGATGAACAGTGTGTATGGATTTGTTAATGTGCACAGCCTAAGGGCAGCACCTGTCCTGCTAAGAATCCCCGACACGGCGAGGAAAGCAGCGGCCATATGGGTGGAAATTCTTGTATATGTAATATTCTACATCTAGATCAGCTGTCCTTCATCCCACTACCAGCCTCATTCAGTTTTCTGCCTTAGCAGCAGCTGGCCTCTTTTCCACAAACAAATCTAATAAACAAGCCAAGGAAAATAGAAAGATGTGGCTGTGTTTTTTTTTTTCTGTACGAGCCTGCTGGGCTGTCTGTCATTTTCCATCTTTCCTTATGATTTAGGAACCTGGGGCAGTAAACGACCACTATCATCTAGTCTGTCATCACTGGTAGGGGAGGGGATCTCTGCTTTCGTGTGTTTCAGATGATCATAAATACCTCTTTAAAGGCGAGCGTTTACTGTTGATGACCTCATTTCAAAAGCATATTGCAAACAAACAAAATGCCCTTGTCCTTTATTTTGTGCACTGTGCAAACGCTCCTCAAGGGTACGCGCAGACACACTTCTACATGTGCGGGCACGTGCGCACACGCACCCTTGTGTTATTGGATTGAAATGGAGCCCCACCACACATTTCCTTGGAGTATTGATTTAATCAACTGCGTATCATGTTGAGACCCGTATCATCTCATGCAACACACACCACCAGCAGCAAAAAGAAGCGATCCATCACCATTTAGCCGGACAGGCCCTTGTAGTCTAAACACGGAACCATTACGCATGGTTTAACACGGACACTTTGACCTCTGGGAGGTGACAAGGTCAATGACATCATTAGACAGAAGTCAGTCTGTGTGCCGGAGCGAGACTAATTGCTATCAGACCTCAATCACAACTAATAAATGCTTAGATTTGTTTCGATACTCATATTATCCACTTCTAATATCCTGTCAGATTTGTTGCCGTTTCCACACCGGCACGAGGAGAAGCTAGTTTTGCACCTCATTTCGGTTTGTTGCTACGGTAGCTCAGTAGATCCCTTTATCTGAAGACTCAGTTAGTCTATTCAAAGGTAGCTAAGCTTACAAAATAGCTACAGGGTGATTTCCCACACACACACACACAGATTCCGAGACTTGAAAATCACTTTCAAAGCAGGCTCTCCTCTTAAGATACTTTGAAGCCCCGGAGAGGAGCTTGAAAAAGTGACGCATTGGGAACCCGAATTCTGAGTTCAACAGAAATATTGAGACTTTGTTATCCCTCGTGCACCCTGTAGTCTGGCCTGACGCTGCAGCTCACATCCTGTCGCTCCAACCTGGTGTTCGTCCTGGAGGCGCCACACACGGCCTCGCCCATCACGGCTTTGTCAGCGACCTCACTGGACCATGAACGCAGACAGACCACTCCGGAATGTCGGCAAAGGGCCGGTATCGACCTCAGCGCTCAAATGGACGAGGGCACAGATGAGTGCATGCAAACACACACTGAACACACACACACACACACACACACACACACATATGTGAGTAGAAGTAACTTGATCCAATGACACAGGAGCTGCCTCAGTGTGCGGCTAAATGCCTTATCTCCCTCTGGCCGCGCTCCTCTTTCCTCTCAACATTCTTTCAGGTATTTGGCTGAGACCTTTTCTCTTTGTCTGCCCTTTTCAAAGACCTGCTTTATGCTGGGAGCCCTCCAGCCGTCGTGCTGCAATCTCCCCACTGCCTCTCTCTCTCACTTGCTTTCTTTCCCTCTATCGCTTTCTTTCTGCCTTGCTTTCTCTTTCTAACCCACCACCCCTCCCTCTCCCTCCCCATCCTCCTCACCTGCTCACCGTGTCTCTCACATCCCTCTGTCCTCCACTCTAATCCCCCCCCCCCCCCCCCCCAACTATCCCAGCTCGCAATTGAAGATACCGTGCCACCTGTGCTGTGTCCAAGAGGAGTGTGGGGGTGTGAGGGGGTGGGGGATTTATAGTTCCTGGCCTATGACCCTCAGACTGAAGTGGACTGAGGATAGACTAATGGGACCTGTGATCTGGTCTTTGTAATGCAGCGAGAACGGCCTCCCTTGAGGAGACGGGTGAAGTGGTTCTGGATATATAAGGGGTAGAAATGCAATCAGTGTGCATCTGTGAAGGGCCATCCAGCATCTTCAAAAACCACCAGACTAATCTGTCATGGGATAACTGACTAGTGATCACACTTCAGAAAGCAATTGCACCCTGCTACCTACACAGATGCTCTTTCCCGAGGTGATCTATGCATTTTTTCCCCTCCTCTTCCCTATATGAATACAATCAACACAATACCTGTGCAGCTTTTGGAGAGCTTTAGGACTAATCAGCTCTGACAAGTGGAACAAAACAATTTAATACAGGGCTGATTTCACATCTGAGCGGCTCGTCATTTACATAAGCTTTTCACAGTCTGCTCACTGAGCTGCGACAGGCATGTGGTGTGCGCCCAGAGAGACCGGAAGGCTGCTCCAAATATTCCCTCTCTATCTGACCTCACCAAGGAGAAGGCTACACACATGTGCCTGTACATGCAAACACTCATTAGGATACACATGTGTGCAGATCTTAGCCCACGCTAACCGTGTTTTTTCCATCACACAGACACATACGCATGCATGCACACACACACACACAAACTTTCAGTGTCCTGTGGTTAGCAGAGAGTGGAAGCAGTGGCGCATCTCAGTGCTGACTTAATGTCTTTTAACAGTTTGGCTCCAGGACCAGGGTCGGTCAGAGCTGAGCTAAAGCCAAAACTGGGCCTGATCATCTGTGACGGCAAAAAAAAAAACCTGAGGCAAAGTGTGTGTGTGTGTGTGTGTTCGCGTGTGTGTGTGTGTGTGTGTGAGATATGTGTCCCCTCCCTCTCTCTCGCTCCCCTCTCCTCTCATTTTCTCTGTTTCACTCTCCCTGTATCTGCATGTGTGTGCATGAAGTGTGTGCAGATGTGCGCGAGACACTTCGCCGGTGGAGGCTACAGGGGACAGAAACACCAGTGGACTGAATTGCCCTGGACAAAGCCACTGACAGAGGCATTAAAGTGACAATAGAATATTTACAGCCCACAGAGCTGATTCACTCTACTGCCTAATATGCAGCACATCAATATCCTGGAGAACGCTCGTAGCACACTGCAGTGCATCGCGGTGGAAATTAGCCTGGCGTACAATCTCGAACACACATACACACACACACAGGCGCGCGCACACAGAAGAAACTACTAACTGGTGCTGACTTGAAGGCAAACGGGGAGGGATTGGGAGCAGAGCAGAGTGGGGAAATAACTGCTGCTCTGCTTGAGTAAGTTCCTCTCAGCACTGAGGAGAATAGATTGCTCTGTCCCCTCGCAGAGCTCTACCTCTCAGGTGGCCTACAGGACACCAAGTCACCTTGTCATTTAATATCAGACACAGAAGAACAGCTGTACCTTACGCATGTTTATACTGCTGGGGATTGGTGGCATAATTACCTGTGGCTCTGTATGTGTGTGTGTGCTCATGTATGTTTGGGAATGATTTGAAGTTCATAGCCCAAAGGCCCCCGGGTTACCCCGTTCCACCAGAGCTCCACAGAAAAATCTGCATCAGATCACACAAACATGTCATTCAGTTTGCTAACTTTCCTTCCCCCCCCCCCCCCACCGCTAACCGCCGATCCATTCCCCGTATTCACAGCCAGTTAGATCATGCTCACATGCACGACAGACCTCTCTCGTCCTGTCTCAGTTTCACAGTCCAGAGCTGTCGAAATAGCCAACATATGTTTGGAAAATGAATGTGCTGCGTGGAGGTCAAACAGTTACGCAGTGCACAGCTCTGGGCTCATTTAGTTAAGTACGGACCACCGCGTACTTAGCTTGATTATGAAACTCTCTCTGCTGTTGCTCTATGCTGCTTTTTAAATCTTTTATATCATTCATAATTCACCAGCTCAGGAAAATTAAGAGCACTTACAATGGTTGTAATTTGAGAGAATAAACAAGTCGGTGGAGTGCTGCATGTTGACAGTGATGTATTTACATAGCACTGATTAGAAATGTACAAATTGCTATGTAACATGCATTAGAGAGAAATAGAGACTGATATATTGCAGGCTGGCATGAACGCTGAAGTGTTGAAATACATTGAGCTCTAATCCTGGAATGTGGCCTCTATGAAATAAGCCAATTTCCTCAGTGTTTGGCATTGAACAGTGTATGAGAAGATCTCAGGAAAGGATCTGCAGACTTTCTGCTGTCGTATATTATGTGTTAAACATTGACTTACTATACAGTGATGTTACAGTTAAAAAGGTTAATGCTGTTTTATCACATGCACTGTAAAAAAAAATCACTTCCTATAAAAAAAGCAAAATACTGCAAAGTCTGCACTAAAATTTGCAAAAAGTACTTGCAAAATTAGAGAGAGAAGTCACCCACAATGCAATGTTGCCACAAAAAATAAGTACTACAACAACAGATCCGGACTTTTTGTTTACCAAATATTTGTTGTGCCCAAACCTAGCCAGATCTCAACCATACAGATAACAAATACATATATGGGTCATTTGTAATGTTTCTGAAAAACACAAGTGAACAATGTTGATGGGAGGATTACATCAGGAAAAAACTGAAGAGGGGTTGTTTTGGAAGGAAATGACAAAGACCTCTTTGGTGGTCTAGGTTGCTGAAAAAAAAAAATTATAAAACACAATAATGTATGTATACAGTTGTTATGAGTTTACGCTTTACCTGTTCAGGTATATGAAATGTTCCAGTTATTACTGAATATTTCAGTCGTTCATTTTATTATAAAAGAGTAATTTGGTCACTGACTTTTAATTGTTAGAATAAAATGTCACATATTCCTTCATGAAACTAAACTAAACATCATTTATATGGACACATATCTGTGGAGAAACTGGGATTAAATGGGTTAAATTAGGCAAAGGTGTCTAGTTTTCTGTTGCAGTGACAGATGTTTGGGATATGTGTGTGACAAACCGTGCAATAAAGTTTTCAGTCTTGCTCCTTGTCAGCCGAAGCTGAAAAATAGATAGAACATCTTAGTAAGACAAATTAAGACCAGTTGTGTCGTGTTAATAATTCACGACAAATGGTGCTTGACAAGATTATTCATTTTGGATACGAAATAAAATTGAAGATTTAATCAGCCTAAAATATCATAACTTTCTTGAACTGCATCTGAGTTTATCATTCAGATTCATGTCATATTGAGGTAAGTTTGTTCCCACGAACAGAGAGGCGAGTGAAGTAAGTACTGCTGGGTTTTACAGCATGCAACTGAAACAAACCGGTGAGTCATACCAGTCCCGCTGTGAGATGCTAAACTTTCTCCTCTGAGCCAAGTGGGAGCAGGAGCAGAGCAGCAGCGCACAGACGTGGATATTGACCAACAACAGACGACACATGAAAGAGTCCAGCCTGTCTGCTGTCCTTCATTAGGACTTGTCCGGGATGCAGCTGGATGTACTTACCTTTAATAGTGCTGATAATTAGCCCTGCCATTTGACATTCTCCCGACATAAACACACTGCCACTCACACACATATACACAACCCCACACGCGCGCACACACACACACACACACACACACACACACACACACACACACCGCAGAGTTTATTACTTGGAAGGGAATCATTATTAGGGATAATTTGAAAGCAATTTTGAGGCTCACCTATTACCTCTGTTTTGGTTCCTCCTGGTCATTAGCAGAGCTGTCAGGAAGATTGAATATTACACATTTAGAGGGGGGTCCCTGACTCCAGGTGTCAGGAGAGGTTAGGTAGAGCAAACGCAATGACAGACCATCACGCATAAAGCCGCGGCCTGTCCCCTGACCTGCACCTACATTTGTGTTTCTTGTTGAAAAATGAGTTTAGTTAGTCATTTTGCTCGTTTGTGTATTTGTGGGGGTGGGGGGGTGATTCCATCTGAGATAATTCTGGGCTCTGATTGGTTAAGCCAGTTGTGCCAGAGGTGCAGGAGGAAGTTAAGCACGTCTCGCCGCAGTTTTTTTTTTTTTTTTTTTAACTGTGAAAGATTAATCACTGTTTCAGGAAATGCGCTGGAGAGGCTGTGGAATATCAATAAAGGGCCCAATTATGAATTTGAGGTGCGGCCATTGTCTGTGGAAGCCTTCCTCTTGCTGGATTAATTATGAGGCTGCCTTTTACCTGCTGATTTTATTAAACCTTTTCATGTCTCAGGTTCCATCTATTCTTTGGGCATTAATATGCAGATCAAAAAAGACAGATTTTCCCTGGCAAACAGCGAGGTCATGCTTCAAATTAGCATATTACTAATCTACATAAAATTGCTCCAAAGACATAGTCTTGTTAGAGACGCAGCTCTGGGTGCAGTTTTACGTCGACTCGACCGTGACAAGGTTGAGTGGGCTTGTTATTCTAAATGTAACACTATTAACTTTACACTGGTACATTCCATGGTATATGCTTGCATATATATCGTCTAAATGGCGCTGCGCTCATGGTCGGAAATTTACAGCCCTTGTATTGAATATCAGGCCATTTTAAACTTCACTCACTCAACTCTTTCAGCTCAGAGTGAAGAGGGAAACTGAAAGACAGAGAGAGCTGTCTGTGCCAGCATCTGAGGGCTTATTGAGAGACAGTAGTAGAATAGGCAAGCCCAGACCTATGAATAATCTGCCTGAGTGTTGTTGATATTTACAAGCGGAATGCAAATGTCATCGTCTCAATAGATCATCTCTTTTCCCTTGCGCCTGGTTCTTGGGTCTGTTTTGTATTCTCTCAGCACTTTAAGGTAAAGCCAGAGAAAATTAAATCATGAAATCATTACTGAGAAAGGTCAGAACATAAATATTTCATAATCTGATATTTTCTATGTTAGATTGAGTTTATGCATGGTGACGTTAAGGCCGTGAGAATCCAGAAATACCAGGCTACTGTGTCTTTATCTTAGCTAAGCAAGTTCACACCGTGATGGCAGGAAAGTCACTGGCAAAATTTATGCTGAATGTCCAAACTCTGGCCAGAGTTTGGACTATGACGAATGAAAACAAGAGCCGCGGCACTTCTTTGTAGTCCCTGCTCCAGCTGTCTTGCATAAGTTAATCCTTTTTACCACTTCAGGCAGATCAATAAGGTTCTATACCTGCTGGTCCGACTAATAAAACGGTCGGGTAACCCAAGTCTCCACAGCGTGTCCTGGGCTGCTGAGGCCCACAAGTCTGTGCGTTCTGGCTCCCCACACCCTTCCCTTTCTTAATGATCAGGATTAGAGAGGCTGGGGCCTCTACTGTAGGAGGAAGCAGCTGCTTCCATGCTCATTATAACCTCACAACTCCATAGAGTGGCAACAGCTGGAACACACGTTTCAGAGGGAGAGAGCTGGGATACTACGAAGATCTCATGTGGCAATAGGCATTCCACAATGAGCAGTGAGCTGCAGCGCTGCGGCATTGCATGACAAGCAGATGACAGGGAAAACAGAAGTGAACTGACTGATGCATTAACCGAATCATTTGTTTGGGCGTTTTGTAATTTGATGTTATCGGCGGATGTCTGCTGATCGGAAATGCTGCTCAACTTTCCATTACTTTCATGTCATCTCATAATTACCCAAATTTCTGTGTAGATGAAGAGATGGATTGGTGGCAAAATAAAAACAGAGTGTCTCTTAATAGAGGATTTTAATCAAGGGAGGTGGCGTAGTTAAATGGCAACCGTTATCTCCGCCAGACTATATCTGCTACTGATGATAATAACAAGATGAGGTGGGCTAATGAAAGGGATGGTGGAGTACACTGATAAGGCTGCCAAGCCACAGTCCGGACTCAAATATTACTTGAATGACTTGATCATCCTTTGCATTTATAATGGGACAGTGGCTTGTCTGCACTGGGTTGATAAAACGGTTACAGAGTGCAAAAGTGACAGGCCATTTGCTAAACATAAAATCTCACGGCTATACCTGCAGTGAAACACAGTCGTACTGCGAATATGACCGCAGTGGCAGAGACAGAATGAGTATCGGTGTGACACGTAGACACTTAACAATAACGTTTAGAAAGTGAATGGCTGGAGCTGCCTCACTTGACATCCACTAAACACCTGTAGAAATTGAGTTTGCTCCCATTTAAGCTCTCTAAGAGCATCCATTTTCTTTAACCCCCCCTTACCCCGCTGTGAGAATGTGAAATATCCCTGCTGGCTGGCGAGGCCAAGGCTAGGGCTGAGGCGAGACGGACTGTGTAAATTACCGAATGCCTAGCCTTCTGTAATTTTCCACTAATTGTCTGAAGGCTCTGCATTCAGGTGTGGAATAATACTGACCGGGTGGTGTATTGAAATTCCACTGCTCTGCTCCCTCGGGTCACATTCACAATCTCCAGCTTCGCAGCGCTGTGAATCTAGAGTTTAGCCTTCTGCATGAGGTAATGAAGAGCCATGTGCATTCAGAAGACTTCCTCCTCCACCACAATGAGGCAGTGGCACCTTTGGGCTTATTATCGCAGCACTGCTGTGACAGGTACAGACGCTTCACACCCAGACACCCTGAACTTTCATTACAGAGCACCTCGGCGGAGGTGCCGGAATCGTAACAAGGACTTTTATGTTCCTACATCCATCCAATCATGCCTGGGATAGAGCTCCAATAATAGGATGACACAGCAAGAGAAGAGAAGAGAAGAGAAGAGAAGAGAAGAGAAGAGAAGAGAAGAGAAGAGAAGAGAAGAGAAGAGAAGGAGTAAATAAATGAAACAGGCACAATAAGAGAAGATAATGGCAAATAAGCAAGACAATAGAAAAAGGCAGAAAAGGGATTTTGCATGATAAAGTAGTGCATGACAAAAGCTCCACAGCAGGCCTAAAGCTACTCCCTGGCAAGCCTCCTTTCCATTATAACCCTGCTATTGAATGTATGGACAGCATGTGGGTATGCATACATCCTATACCACTAACTCCCCCATGATGACTAATGAAGTTGACACAGGGCTTTAGACTATTCATGACTTGAGGCCTGAATTATTTGTTGGGTTGATGTAAGCAGACAAACTGTGTTTCCAGCGATCAAGCCTTAAGAAGAAGAAGAAAAAAAAAAACTGTCCCCCTCTGAGGGAATCTTCTGACTAGGCGTGCCTTTGATTTCAGAAGCACTGTCTCTGTTTCCTACATCAGCCTCTCACAGTTTACAGCAGCTCCTTGGGGTGGATGCTTTGTGCAGCTGTGGGCATGTGAGAGAGAGTCATGGAGAGACAGAGGAAAAGAGAAGGAAGAGGCTAAGCTAAACCTCATTATGCGTCTTGCTTACAGGCGTTGTGTGGATATTCTATTAGCCATATCTAAAGTGTAATTGTACCGTTGGGGGGGACAGTCTTGTCGGGGTGCCAAGCTTTCTCTCAGCGACTAGCGAAGTGTGGTAATCTCACACACCATCTCATTACAGTTTAAACCCCCAGCAGCTGCTCGCATTAGACTTTTATTACACGCTGCCGCTCACAGCTGTGCTGGCATAGCCCTGGACAGGATGGTGAGAGACGGGAACAAAGACAGACAGACACAGGGATTCCAGCACAACATTTGGCTCCCATCAAAAAAGTGGAAATATCGAAGCAGAGGGTTGTAATGACCCTAACAGCCTCTCAGTGTGATAACTTCGCGGCCCCCTCTACCCCAGACCCTAAACCGAGGCCAAGGACAGTCGCACAGATGGACCAAGTCAAACTCAGTCAGATTGGGATTCAATCAAAACTGCCAGAGCAGTGGTCATGCAAAAGCTTCACGCAGGGCCAGCTTTCATAAGCATTTGTCTCATTCTGAAAGCAGCATGGGGCGGTGGTCCTCTGTTATCGCAACAGTCACATCTGTTTTATGCAGCTGTAAATGTGTGTGTGTGTGTGTGTGTGTGTGTGTTTGTCTCCATGCTTCTATACAGGAAACAATGAGCAGAAGAACATAAACAGCTGTACTACATACACAAAATATTATCATATGTCTGGATGTTAGATTATGAGTAAGTAGTCCAAACCGCACCCCCCAAAGAAAAAAAAGAATCTTTAAAATGTTTCGTTTTGCATATTGTTGGCTATTTTATTGAGGTACCTGTTGCACTATACTCCCAACATGAAGGTAGATGGGATTTAAAGCCACTAAACTGGTGGTGGGGAAATTCATATTGATATTATATATACTGAGTAATATACTGTCTAAAATACTGGAACCAGCTCTATAAAAATCAACCAAGTGTTAGTTTTTAATTGTAATCTCTTTTTAATTAAGCATAAACTCGCACCAGTACGCTACAAGCCTCAGATTCACACAAAACAATACTAACAACATTGACTCTGTGTCCTGCAGCCCTGCTCGTAGGGATCACATTATGAGTTTTAAATTGATTTTAAGTAAAATGCAACTCAAGTAAGAAAAAAAAAATGAGAGAACAAATTAGTTTAAAGCAAGACTGAATTAACACATAATCCTGAATGGAACAGAAGACAGGCCCAAAAAGATGATTACTGAGATGGATATGTAAATTAGACTCAGTATATCAAACTTTAATGAAGAAAAACTTTTCACATATTTTATGGGAAGAGGTAATATGTTTAAATCTGAGGAAGCTTTTGTAAAAAAAAAAAAAAAAAAAATCATTTATTGTAGTTATGGGAAGAGATCATTCTTTGGTATTCTGAGAGAGATGCTAGGGTTTCTGGCTGGTGTATAGAGACCAAGCCAAAAAGAATGCAGGTTTACCTAAGAAAATGATTTTCTTGATTAAAAAAAGCAGGATAGTAAGAAAACATTAAGTCTAGACAGTTGGCCGAGGGAACACAGAATGCTAAATATCCGGGAGAGTGTTCTTATTATTTTGTACCCCCTGAATATACAGCATACAGGAGGAGCAAAATAACATAAACAGCAAAATATAATGCAATCCTGTGCAATAGCAGCAAAATGAAAAAAAAACAAACTTATCTGAATCGACGGCACTTTGACAGGCACAACAAAAGCTGAACATAACAAGCTTCACAATATTTCTGCAGAGTGATTAAATGAAACTGCTATGTTGTCCAGGTGATCATGTTATTGTGTGTATTCATCTATGCATGCATATACTGTGCTCTGTGTGGCTGCACGTCTGTCTGTGCGGGCTCTGTGTGTGTGTGCTTGTGTGTGTGTGTGTGTGTGTGTGTGTGTGTGTCTCACCTTGACTTCAGTGTGAATGCGGTGTACTTGCAGAGGACACTGGGACACAGAGCCCAGCTGGGGAGGGAGATGAGGCACAGCTGGTGATAATTAAACCCAGCACTGTCTCCATGAAGGGGACGGGGCGGCCATGCTGGCCTCGTGTCCCCTAGACAGAGCAGCTTGGATTGGGACTGACTACACCACAGTCTCCCTTCACTGTGTTCCCGGATCAGAGGGAAAAGGCACAAATCTGACAGCGACTCAGCGGTAGAAATATGTCTGGATAAAAACCCAAAGACACAGCTTGACTTTGTTGGTATTTCCCCAAATGAGCAACACTTTGTGATGCCACTCCTCGGTAGTGCTAGACAATGCAACGAGTGAAGGCATCTGAAAAGATAATTGGCCAGACCAGTGATAACACGGAGGTTAACTGTAACAGACCTGGCCAACTTTACCAGCTCTAAATTTGCCTTGGCTCTGGTATGAAGCGTGGAAGCTGGCCATATCACAGCCAGGGCTTGCCCGCATCAAGCTGGGGCTGGGGTTTGTCTAATGTGAGGAATGCTTTTTCCTGTTTCTCCTCCACAAGGCTGATTAATTTACAATGGCACCTCACTCTGTCTCTGCCGCGCTGGTTCTGTATCATTGGAAATGAAAAGGTTTACTTTGGATGTTGTGTTAGAAAAGTGAAACCCTCGCCAGATCACCCAAATACCTTTTTGAAAAGCTACACAGCATGCCAATCCAAACAGTTTTACATTGAATGAATTGACCTGTCCTACATTTAAAAAGCCTGTACTTGGTGCGATGATAAAACGGCACTTTCCAAGAAACGTCAACCTCCTCGCTGTTGCCAAAACTGCAGAGGTGAATGACCTAGCGCGCAAAAAAATTGCTGTGTGATTAATCAGGAACGGCTTGGGAGGAACGCACTGTTGGCTGTTCCTGCGCCGTCGCCACTGTTTTCACTTCCCACTGTTTGTTTGAATAAGTTCGACTGCTGAACGGAACCATTTGATTACGAAAGGCATTGAGCTGGCTCATTAATGATGCTCTTAATGGCGTCCTCCATCATTGTGAAATCACTATGTTGTTGCACAAGCAGTCAATACAGCAGGCATTTCACTGCCTTTATTAAGTTACACTTTACTGGTCTGTAAAATTTGACTGCAGACGTTTTATTCGCCACTTCTTGATAGCTGTGCCGTGAAATATGGGCAGAGTGGAACATGGAGGGGCATCTATCTTGCTCGTCAACTTGAGCTTATCTTACACTTGCTAAGTTGTAAATAATGCCTGTTCCTCAACGCCCTTTGCCCACTATTTGCCTGCTTCATTGCAGCCTTCACCTGTGTGTAACTGTGTCTGCTTCGCCGTGAAAAGAAGCGAACAAGGCCAGTGGGAGATCATTAGCGGCAGTTAGCTCAGTTATTTTTCTGATCAGAGCCTCGATGCTTAGTCTCGGAATGTGTAATATGTCTTCATTATGGAAATCATTATTATGTATCCTGAGTAATGGAGAACCCAATTGCACCAGTTGTGAGTAAAACCGCTACAGGATTTTTTGATCAAATCCCAAGGTACAGACTTTAGATAAAATGAGCTTCATTGGCAGCGATATTTGCATTTATTGCCTGAGCTTTTTGCAAAGAAATGGTATTTCAACAAAGCCGAGCTCCTATCTCCAACGCAAAGCATTTCCATGACAAGCATGGTTCTCACAGGAAGATGCATCAGTGGCGCTGCTGTAAACAACAAGGGTACAGGCAGACACACAGTCACGTGCGTGCACCGTGATCAGTCAGGCGTGCGTTGCAAAATAGACTCTGGATGCATTATCAAGCGGATTAGGAGCAAAACTGATAAACCCTGTAAGCAGAGCAGCTCACAAACAAGTCATCTGTTTGTTCATTTGGCCTTCAAATTTACTCCAGTCTCTGTAACCAACAGAGAATGAGAATGACACTCATTTCATATCAGGTAACTATAGAGATTAGCAAACATACTCTCCCGCTTCAGTTGCCATCGCAGCTCACAGATAACGGCGCTTCCCTTCCTCACTTGTACACACGCACAGTGCAAAGCAAACAATTTAATTTCAGTGCATCTTCATGTCTATGAAAGGATCATTAAACTGAGGCCTAATAAATGCAGCTAAGGATGATGGATGGCTGAACAACTTCATGGTCCTCTTCCTGCCTCGATGGAGACAAGTTGTTTTTGCGATGCCTCATGCATTGTGACGTCTCCTCAGGGTTCTTGCGGGGAGGGAACTCACCCCACCCTTCGAATCCATCAAGCTTTTAGAGTTGGGGGGGGGGGGGGGGGGGGGGGGTTGCTCTCTACAGCTTGTTAGAGTAACACGTATGACCATGTAGGAGCCCTAATGAGCGGGGAGCTAGCCGGGAGAACCGTGTCTGGACGACAGAGAACATAAATCTCCTGTCCTGCTCTGCACCCTGGGGACTGCACGAGCACCAAAATTGTGTGAGTCTGTGTGAATCTACAGAACCAGTGTGTGCGTGTGTATGTGTACAGTATATGTGCGTGCGTAGGGTGTGCATGCATGCAAACACACACATAATGCAGATGACTATAGCAGTATCCTCCTGGGAGCCTCATCTACCATAGTTGAAAGAAGCAGGTTGTTTGAATTATGATCTAACAATAGTGTTCCACTCCCACTCTATAAATGAATGCAATACTGGCATATCTATCATTACCACAGGACTTGCAGTCAGCTTGCTTCTTTTTTACTTGGAACAGGTTTTGGAAATCAATCCAGCCATACTCTGCTTTGCACAAACCACCCTGCAGGTTATGATAATTTCCCTCTGTTTTCAGATTCCCCGTACATAAACTGCAGTCTGTGGCATTGATCGGATTTAATGTGTCTCACTCGCTTCCTCCCTGTTTCCTGAGAGAACTCTGTCTGTCTGCTATGCTTGTCTTCGGCTGTACCTCTGTGATATTGAGTAACATGTGCACTGGTAGTCTTCTTCCTGAGACATGCCTTCCTTCACCTTGCAGGGCGAATGACTGCAGTGTGAGTCGTGTAATGAAGGTATGAAACTCCATTAAAGTATTGATTTGTGGGTGAAGTTTACCTCTTGCACTGTGGGATACGAGCTGGTGTGTGCCTTTAAATAAAACTGTGTTTTCCTGTCTGGGTGGTGTCTGCATTAGAGAGAGAGAGAGAGAAAGAGAGAGAGGAGTATGGACAATGTGCTTGCATATGTGCCACAGCAGGAATGTGTACCAGAGTGTGTGTGCGTGAGAGAGAGAGACAGTGTATGTGTGAGTTATATAGCCCCTGGGAGCTGCTATGGTCATATTTTAATAACTCTCAGTATGTTGGATTATGTACTGTGGACTTGTAATATCACACCGTCAGGGCAAAGCCCTAACAGACTCTCTGTTAGCTGGCCCTTAACAGAAAAAAAAAACACATATCAGGGGACTCGCCAAAACATTGTTTTCAGTTTTGCAGCACTTGTGAAAATGTGAGCTCCCACATGATTCCAGTTCAAAGGTACGCCTTCGTCTTTTTGTCTGCCTCAGCACGCTGCGCTCTCTCTCCTGGCTACAATGAACAGAGCTCCAGGTTTAATAGGCCTTAAGTAGAGCACCCCCATTGCTGCCTTTGAAGAGCAAACACTCTTCTCGCGTGCACATGTACACACACACACATATATATATATTTACACACACATTGCTGTGTGAGCAATAAAAAACAGTGGAACAGTGGCTACTTCTCTCTCTGACACATCAAAAGGGGTGCTGAGGGGAGTAATGTGTGGAATGATGTGTGTGTAGACCAAGGCCGGGATGCCATTCATGGTTGTAGCGTTGTGGTTTTAACTGCCGGAGGAGCCTTTAAGGCTGGCAAGTTCCACACAGTAGTTTGAACACATGGCCTGCTGCAATCTCAAGTGCTGTTTGTGTATTGAAAAAAAAGATTTTCCTCAGTGTCTTTTTTTTTTGTGTACCTGAACAAAGTGCAGAGCACATAATTATGACAGTCAGGTGCTGGGAGAGCAGCAGCAATATCACTCCTCGTCATTAAAGTCACGTCTCTCACTCCATAAAGCAATAAAGACCATAAGCTGCACTGAGACAAATCCAAGTCCTGTTTCTGAGAGAAAGAAAGTGAAGCTGAAGTGCACAGCATGGGTGCATCTGTGTGGGTGTGTGCTTGCATGTAAGCACATATGCATGTTCACATGTCTGACTGTGAGCTCTCATATAACTCAGGCACTGAAGGAGAAAGGGGAAAGTTACAATTAGCCTGCTGCCGAAAGCATAGCCTCATGCTATAAGGCATGTTTACGCTTTAGTCACGCAGTAATTACATATGTCGTCTTTTGTTTTCTATTTCCCATAAAATGGGGAACATAATGAGGGAAAAAGCAAATTAGAAGGAAGAAAAAAAAAAGATACTACACGGTGCTCTTTTCGTCTTCAAGCTCATTTAGGCCTCAGAGAACATCTATGAGGTTTGAAATGGGAGGAGAGGAGAGGAAGAGAGGACTGTAAACAGGGACTTTGCCTCTCCAGATGGGAAACTTCTGCTAAGCTGTAATGAGAATTCATAATGACGCAAACGAGCTTGATGGAGCTACACATGGCAGCGCCTTCATTCAGGAATATGAACCCCACCCCTAAAAAAAAGAACCTATTATAACTTTTTTTTTCTGTTCTTGTTTTATTCTCTATGATATCCATCTCGAGCTGTAAGTGGAAGAGAAATGTCTTCATTAAATCTTTAAGGGAACATGTTTCATTTCTTTTTCATTTTTCATATCTTTCTTTTTTTTTTTTTTTACAGCCGTGCCCAATAGGGAGAGTCGATGAAAAGGCAAGTACGAATGAAAAAAAAACAAAGAATAGGAGTGGCTGCTCCTAATGGGCCTGTTTTCAGCAGCTGCATTAACAAGCCTGTTTGATTTCCTTCTCCTAAGTGAAGCTGTCAGCCCATGTGTCCAGTGTGCTATGTTTAGGGTGTCTAAAAGAGTTGTGTTTTCTGGCACTGACTGATAATAAATGCTAAAGCGGTGACCTTACATCTCTTTCCCCCCGCGTTGCTCTACGGTCATTCTGAAAACAGACCGAGAAATCCTCCTGAGCCGAGGGTCAAGAATCCATCACCAGGGTTTTTTTTTCTTTTCTTTTTTTCTTTTTTTTTTCTTTTTTTTTTTTTTTACAATAACACACATTTCCATACCAGCACTGTGAGAACCAGGCCTGGGGGAATCAAAGAGAACTGCCTCTGGTTGGTGGTGAACTTCTCTCAAAACATCATAGTGCAATATATTACTTTCAATTGGATCGCTCCTGTGTTAAATAAGGTTAAAATACTTGTACCTCTGCGACTGGTTCTTTACATATGCAAATGTGAGAATACTGATTTTTCTGCTTTCATTTCCATAATGTGAGTCATGAATGTGCCTTAGATTTGCTTGGTTGATTTGCGGCTATGCTCAGAAAAAAAAATCCATATTTTACACTGTAAAGAGGAACAAAGATTCGAGTTCTGCAAGGAATGCCAGATAACACACACGCACGCACACACACATATGCCATAGTAGTTACACATATATGCACAAAAACACACACTTTTCATAGACCAGTGTATTGTGAAAGAGTCCTATCATCGTGAATTACTTTCCCATGACTGTTTTGATGAAAATGTATTGCCTTGTCCTTGGAAATGTGGCACAGCAGTCGATATGGCTCTACAGACTCGGTAATACTCTCCACTGTGAAGGCAACAGACTAAAGACGCTCTTCGACTGATGAAACAATAGGGGGGGGGGGGGGGGGGGGGGACATTCTTTTGCAGAGTCTGCATTATTGGATTTGGATTGTAACATGGTAGTATCAAGTTAGGCTGAGAGGGGTCTGTGAATATCACGTTGGAATCACAATAGACAAGGGCCGATTGTTATTGCACCGCACTTCCATTAATAATTCAATCATTTGACCCGTGACATGATTTCCCGTAAAACAATCTGATCCTCAGAGGGCTGAAAGAGATATTTGAAATCTATGAGTGTGTGTGTGTGTGTGTGAGCGTGCGTGTGTCTGTCTTGACCTTCCCCAGTATGACACAGAACCGGTGCCTCAGGGTAGAAGTACAATATTTAGAGGGGAGGAGAAGAAAAAGAAAGAGAGGAGCGAGAGAGAGACAAGATATCAGAAAGTGTGAATACCGCAGCTGAACTGTGCTGCAGCGATTCCCAAACCAAAGATGTGCCTGCCCCAAGGGTGCTCCAATAAGCACGCCATAGATATGGAAGGCCTTACACAAAACTATACACTTAAAACTGAGCAGCACTCTGAGAGCACAAGCAGAAAATCAGAGCAATGTATGCAGAGTGCATTAAATATAAAAACATAGTGTGTGAGTGAGTGGAAACAAAGGCCAGTAATATTATAATACATAGTTTTAGGGATCACTACTGACAGGAAACATTGCTGTTTCAGCTTCGGCCTGCTCTAACGCAAAGACTCGCACACGTGTAGGGACGTAGACAAATGGAGGGCGACAGAAATGCGCACGCGCACACACTAAATAACTCCACACTGACGTGCACGCACAGGGAAAAAAAAAGCAGGGGTGCCATCTATCAGGCTGCAGACTGGAGCCTTGGAAGAGGAAATCTGTCCTGTGATGGCTGTAAATGAGGGTTGTGGCGGCGCTGTCACATTGTGTTTGGCTGGGACACAGGAGCAATGAGGGGCTTTCGAGTGGCGGAGGGCATGGGCACTGTGTACAGATATAATGAACTTGGGAGATAGCTGGGGCATGGGCAGACACACTGTGATTCTGTCACAGCTAGTGGTGCACCTTCTGCTGCTGCTGCAAGAAAGGAAAGGAGGGAGGGAGAGAAGTGGGGAGAGGAGAGGAAGTAAATTGAGTGCAGAGAAGAAAGAGTGAGGAAGAGGCAAAGGCAATGATCAAGACAGAAAAAACATAAGGAGAATGAGAGACAGAGAGGCAGTGGGAATGCATAAGCAGCCCTGCAGAAAAACAGCAAGCTAATCGCTGTTGGATTGGTGAGGCAATACTGGTGTTATACCAGAAGAATATTTACTCTAATTAGAGCCAGCTAATGTGTCTCCAGGTATAAAGGCTGTCGGCACTTTCCTGAGAATAATTAGAAGCACAGAGCATGCATTGTCCAGGAGAGCAGTGCAGCGCTCCCTTTGTACACCATTAACAGTTCACTGACAACAAAAGCGGAGTTAATAGAATGTAATGTGGTCTCCTCACCCATCCGTTTGTTGAAATGGTCATTAGGGTAATGCAGAATAATTCCTTCCTTCTGCGCTTCAACCCAAAAAACTCAATGGCTCCTCCCATCTCCCAAGTGCCCCTCTGCAATCTTTTTCTGAAGTCCTGCCCTTATTTTCCTCTCATTCCCCCTGACAGAGAATTTTTCTCCAGTCTCTGTCCTCCACGTCAAGATGATAAACATGATTTCATGGTGCGTTACAAACACCAGTCTTCGTAAAACACACGAAATCCTCTATAAAAGAATTAATTCTGCTTCGGAGAGACAGAGCCAAATGTATAGATTTACAATTCCACACTCGAGTTCCCCACCACGTTTTAATGCATCATAAACACTTGGTGTTTTTTGGTCTCTGTTCCAATAAAAACAGAGCGCGGGGGTGTAATATCTGGAGCTGGGGGAAATTAAAGCTGAAGTTCCTCTCCTCCTCAGTGCACTCCCTGCACACACACACACACACACTTAGACATACAGATACACACACATGGTTAATCAGCAGCCCAGAGAGAAATCTAAGACCACATCTACACCCAGTGGACGGAACCTGATACAACTACATCTTAACCCCCCACACCCCCCACCCTTCCCACATTCCCCTCTTTCCCTTAATCATCAACAAACACACACACACACACACACACACACACACATACACACAGAGTTCCTGTTGATAAATTAGACGCAAGGTTCAGTATGGTTAACTAAAGTTAATGAAGACTGAAACAAGGTAACCATAGAGGGGAAGTCTTTGAGAAAACATGAAGACTGCATTAGAAAACCAGTGACCATTCTTTTTTTTTTTTTCCATTTCTGCTTCTGCTGCTATTTCCAAAAGTCCTTTCAGTGTGCGGTGACAAACATAACCCGTCTGACTGGTGGAAAAATAAATCATACTTTCAAGTGAAGACAAATGCCTTATCCGTTGGGAGTAGCCTCAGGCTATAGTCATAATGCCCCCCCCCCTTCTCTCTTCCTCTTGCCTCTCTTTCTCTTTCTCTCCAGGCAGGGAGTTTCCCTGAACTAGCTTTTAAATGTCCAACCCAAACCAGCCTTAGACAGCACAAAGTACAGCTTGTGAGCAAAGTGGATATTCCTGTTTTAGGGGTTTATTTTATGATAAACTCACTGATGGTGAGAAGCACTTTAAACCCTGGAGGCAAAACTGCTGTTCGGCTGCAATTTTGAGCGAACAAGACAAAACGAATTCGTCACATCTTTGACTGTCAAAACACAGTTACGATCAACACATGGCACAAGATCACGGTTCATGTCTGATCTCGCGTCGGGGCCATAAAATCATGGATTTCCTCACGCTGCAATCCCTGTGTTGTGTGCTGTGCCCGGCTCAGGCCTTGGCTCGGAGCGGGCCAGGCCAGCTGCAGAAGTCTGTCTCCTCTCTCCTCTCTCCCCTCCTCTGCTCTCAGTGCTATCAGGTTGCCACTCCTCCTCCTCCAGCCCATTACACAGGCCTCTTTATGCTGCGCTAAAAGCTGCTCATGTTCAAACACTCCTGGGAAAAGCTCCTTAAAACACGTCAGGATGAGAGGCCCTGTCTGGTAAAATATTAATAGGAAGTTAATTGGTTGTTAATGGACTGGTGCTTGAGTAGGAATCGCCCTCCATTAGATAGGCCACCGAAACAACCCATTCACAGGTGTCATCTTACCACCTCCACAATCTAATTGTTTTCCGGTCACTGTAGCCGTGAGTTGTGGTAACCTGGTGTTAAAGACATTATTGCTCGAGTTTTATGTAAGGTCCTGCAAGAAGAACCATAACCCTGTGCCAGCCACATTTCCTCGTGAGCCTGGTATCGTGGGTGTTCGGTTACTTTAGTGTCAAGTTTGAAGTATCTCCACTTCTCTTTTTACTTGTGCGTTGTTTTCCTTTGTGTCATATTTAAAGTGAACTGTCAAGCTGAAACTCTTTCCTCCTGTTAATCTTTCCTTCATTTACACATAAGGAAATAGTTTTTACTTTTGTTGTTCGAGGCCAGTGTGTTTGTGCTTTCTGCGGTCGCCATTACCCAATAGGAAAAATCCCTCTTCTGCTAGAGTAGGCATGTAATATTGATGCAGAGCAGACTCGGAGAAACACAGAAATCAAATGGAATCTAAACTAAGTTCAAATGTCGACATCAACACATACATTTTTGATCATTGCAAACCTACAAGACGCCATTCCTTTTAAGGAAAACCACAGGGGCATGTGTAGCAGGAAATATATTTAGAAATAAGTGATATTTCAGCGTGTCTTTCAATCCCAACTTCGTTCAGCTCCAATTCATTTATGAGAGGGACAAATACTTGTTGAAAGAGGTTTGTTCAGGAAATGGGACTTAAAACAGCGGTGGAGGTTCCCGAGACTGACTGCTTTTTACAGTTTGGCTCTTTAAATGCACCATGTAACTAAAATACAGCAGCTCTTAAAGATATGTCATTTTCTCTCCAGGCCTACAGACAATTGTAAGTATTGTAAGACCCTTTTTGTTCTAATTAAAAAAGATTAAAAAAACCAAAAAAAAACTATTCATTTTCTAATAGGATGAAGCTTTTACTTCCTACTTTTTTCCCACAACTTATTCCTGAACTGTGCTTTTTATTCAAATGCATTCTTATCTCCCGTTACCCTTTAATGCTATGAGCTCCCCTCTCGTGACTCTGACTATTTAACGGTAACCTCGCTCAAACACTGAGTGAGTCCGTGTCCAATTACATTACGAAGCAAATGTCAATGGATCCAACAGATGTACTTCTGCTGAGCTTCATTTAAACGTCGCCACTAGATGGCACTAAAACACCAGGCAGCGGTTTCAGATCAGCAGGCATTTGCTGTTTCTTACACGATAAAAACATGAAATAAATCAGGCCAGGCCTCCTCATTTGACTCAGTGATATGTTCTGACTTCCTGCTGGGATCTATTACCTGGCTGGGTGGAGACTGAGATAATGCAGCGGTAGGAAAAGGCTTGTGATGTTTTCTAAAGCCTGTCTGTCCACATGGCTGCATGGCAGACTGAAATGAATCCATCAGACAGAGAAAAACAGGAAGATTACTGTATTACCATCGGCATGCACTCAACCAGATTTGTGCTTCTAATGCCGCCAGCGGCTCATTATCAACCCACAGATACACACTCATGCTTCAGTTTTATTACATGTTAAGCTGTAAATGTTGCAACAAATGAGCAAATTCTTGGTTGGACGTTTAACGCTTTGCAAAAAAAAAAAGCTACAATGAATACATGATGATACACAACAGAGCATCTGCTTTACACAAGAACACTTTAAGAAACTGTAGAAAAGTTACAACAGTATGAAATGCTCACTCTGGAAAAGCAAATTAAAAAAACAACTCACCCATAGTGTTATTAGTCGACTTATTTTATGTGTTTTGTCTAATTACTTTCTTCATTGTCTTTGGTGTGACATTTTGACATTAAAATATTCATAAATATACATTTGAAATTTGCATTGACACAGCTTAAAAGTGTACTTAATTTGTTGACACCTAAAACTATTAGAAGACTATTATTTCTATAGATGAGAACAGCTTTCAGAAATGTTTCTATCTGCCTTCAGGCGAGACAGCTTTGCTTCTTAGCATGCATGCCACAACCACTTATTAACTGTCAATCAACGACTTTGTTCATCCCAGGTGCACACAACAACATTCATTGTGGGAGGAAAAAAAAAAAATCTAGTCCAAATGTCAAGCGACTGCGCACACAGACAAGCTACGGTGATGTGAACTCTGCAAAAATGTTTTTCTCGCTACTGTCGTACCTCTCAAAATGAAATATTACCTGTTGTCACAATCTGAATGACGGGTTGAGGAAGTCTGCATGCTGGGCTTGTTGGCAACTCATGGGCTTGTGTGGAGGAATGCATGCTAAAAAAGTGTTTTAATCGGCTCCAGAAACATTTGGTGTGCGTGATACAGAGAACAGGCAGTAGGAAGAACAGAGTAGATGTAAGTAGATTACATTAGGCTGGAAGAATGTGCTGTATTCCCTTCTGTTAATATCCACTCAATGTGCTCCACTCTCACCCTGCAGGTAAAAAGGGGCTTATACATCTTTCACCTCATAAAATCATAAACCCTCTCCGGCCACTTCATCTTTACCAGAAAAATGGATGAAGGACCGAGTGCCAGAGCTCAAGTGACCAATAGGACGATCACAAGAGACTCCTCTCTCTAGGCCGTATTGTGGAAAAGGATGGGCTTGACCATGCCGGAGAGGATCTTGGGCACGTGAACGCTCACTATCTCTGAGATCATCTCTGGGAAGTTGACACGTGTCTGCAGGGACTGAGCTTGGATGAACAGATCATAGGTGAACTGGTGTAACTTCCTCACAACCTGCGATGAAGAAACACAGAGGGGTAGAGAGAGAGAGAGAGAGAGAAAAAATATGATACGCCGAGGTTATTAGTAACAAAGGCGATGCACTTAAACGTGTACAAAGAACAAAGCCTGCAGGAAATAACAAATGACACTCAAGCCTGTCTTTTGACACCGCCGTTAAGAAGTGGTTTAAAAAGATGACACTCATTGTGACGCCCTAAGCTCCGCAGGCAGTGTCTGAACTGCAAAGTCTTGATCAACTCTGGTCCTCTGCCTAAACGGCCCTGCCAGACAATCCCTGGCTGCCCTCCAGCTCATAAGGCATTAGACGATCTGAGATGTGAGTGGGATAGATACAAAGCTGAGCCTTTAAGAGTAAATCCACAGTGAAAGACATGAGTCTGAAACTGCTGCAGTTCAGCTCTCTGTGGCCCCAACCAGTGATGTCAGGAGTTTTTCCTTTCACAACTACATGTTCTCAGCAATTAGTATTAAAAGTTCTAAAGGTAATAAGGAAGAGAGCAACTGCGCCCTCTAGTGGTAGCACATTTATCATCTTTACATCTTCACACCCCTATTAACCAAACAAAAAGAATAGATTTTAAATCCATATAGTGTCGTTTTCACAAAGTCGCACATGTTTAGATGTTTATAATAAGCTTCCGCAGCCTAAGAAACCCACCATAGATATCAAAAACCTCTAAGACAGCCAGACATTTTATATGTTGTTTCAATAAAAAAAAGTCTCAAAGCATGCTTTATTTCAGATTTTACTGACTTAACTGATTTTATTTCTTTGTATTCTTTAATTTGATCTATTTATTGGTTACATTATGTGGCTGAAGCAGGAGTTTGAGCAAAATGAGTAGATGAATTGATGCATTGTAAGCCTTTCATTTGGACACTCATATGAAGCCATACTTGACACTACTGAGTATAAGCACTTTACTTATACTGTGAGCTTCTAGTTATTGAAAATCCAGGTTGTTTTATTACAGTCTCTGAAGGTTTTTATTTTTTTTATTTTTTTATACCTAGAGTTTATTCTAGAGATTTTGAAATGTTATATTTACAACTCCTACAACGTCTACTTCCAAATGAAACATTTTTTATAAAGAATGGAAAATCACTGTGCCAGCCTATCCTCCAGTGGATATTAAACATACAGAAGGGCAGTTCACCCTGTGGCTATAAAACAGCAAATGTTAGGTGCTGTGACTCAGGCTTCTTATTAAGCTTTTGCAGGGACTTGACGATCAGACAGGTGAGGCTGTTAAGGGTTAAGTGTTTTTTAGGAAGTAGTAAACTATCCAGAGCTGAAACTGTCTGTAATGTGTAAATTATTTCAGCGACACACAATTTTATAGTTCAAATATTAAATGACAGAGCATAATTATAGTTTTGTATTGCTTCAATTTAAAATCTGGTCAGGACTCCATCCTCCACTCTTCAAAGAAACTAAGAAGACAGCTGGGGAGGGCAGAGCTCACATAATGACTCTAAGCAGTTTGAGTATGGTTCGCAAAAGTCATAGATTTTCTGGGTTTAAATGTTGAATATAAAACCTAAAACACAGACATACACACAAACAGTAGCTACGAGCAGTTAAACTGTAGCAGGTGTAACACTCATCGCCTGCAGCTGGAACAAGTACCAAAACTGCAGAGGCTATTATTTTCTTTGTCTGTAGGTGTTTACATCTGTAGATATGAACTACTGCTTCTCTTATTTATTCATTTATTTATTTATCATTTTTTGCAGATACTGTCACTGGCACAGGTTAGACTGTAGGCGCGGTCTGCAGCTACTGGATGATATCAGCTACAGCTGGTTTTCTGCTGCTTTGCACATGTGCGCAATGTGTCTTTTTTATTACAGTTCCTTATGGAGTATTCCAGTTATTTTTTGATGTAGCAATACTACAACTAGGGGGTGACTCTTGTCATGTTCCCTCCCAATAAGCAGCCAGGCACAGACAAGTTAAAACAGGAGTCATATGACCCTTTGGTATGCGTTTAACATTAGCCGATGGCTGGAGATTTATGCACAAACTGCATGTGAAAGAATGAGAAGGGATTTCTTTTGTCTGGATGATGTTACAGTTTGTATACAAGTGTATACAAATAGACTGTTACTTAAATTTGAAATATAATAACTAGTAGCCTCAGCTTATGTGATCCTGTACTGTAGTTCTGCCTAATAAGTTAACAATAATTACTGTTGTAAGCCAAATACAGTGTTTGTGTACTCTGATCTACTGCTCAAGTGGTTCTAACTAAAATGGCATTTTTAGCCCAGTTCAGAGTTAGATGTGAAATGGAGTTGAGTGTATTACCGACTGGAGGTAGTCCAGCAGCTGTGTGAGCTGAAACAGTCTCTGTGTACGGGTGGTCTCTCCGCTGTGGCTGGCCAAACGGTCCAGCTCCTTGATGTAGGAGGTCCGCAGTTCATCAAAAGAACGTTGGCTCTTGAGGCCCTCCACTGGCACTGTGACCACAAAGTCAGAACACAACAATAATTTTCACAGACGTTATCCATCCCATCAGTTCGCTGAAGTATGGCTGCACTCTATTACAGTCATATTTCACTCGCCGGGTTCGACATTTGAGCTACTATTCGAGACATGGTTTTAAGCTGACTCACTGATGCTGAAGAGTACCAGGGCTTTCATGCAGAGGAACTCTTCTTGGGTGACCTTCAGCATGTAGAACCTTTGGGAGAGCAGCTTCATCCTCACACAGTGTTCATACATACTGGACACTTGCATCCGCTGGCTGTGAGGAATGGATAGAGAGAAAAAAAAAGAAGAAGAAAAAAACAGCATGAGAGGAGAAGAAGGAGCACAAGGTGTGACAAAAGGTGAGGGGAGAAGCCAAGAGAGGGCCAGACAACGAGAAATATCAAAAGGAGAAAAAGACAATTAATGGTGGAAGAAACAAGAGTGGATGAAAGAGAGGAAAAAGCAGCAGAGGTGAGAAAAAATGAGTGAGATGGATAATGGAAAAAGAGAACGACAGGGAGGCAGAGAAAAATGAGGGTCAGCTACAAGGGCAGGCGTATCCATTACCATGCAGGTCAGAAGTGGCACAATAGAGTGACAGAGGGCTAATGCAGATAGAATGGGTGTTTTGCTAATGTTGCACAAAATATGAGCCAAGTGAAAGCTGCGACGAAGGCCTGAGGCTGGCGTTAGCATTCTGAGCAACGCCCTCCCTCAACACCCGAGGACAATTTACTGATAAGAGGCTGCGGGATTGCTACTTACACATACGCTATGATGCACAGCGATTTTGTTTTTGTGAACTTTGTGTTAACTTATTAAAAGTACAAAGAAAAGACAAAAGACAAGAGCTGAAATGTCTGAAACATTAGAGGCTGGAGGAAAGTTGCAGCACAAATTCAAACTTGTCAAAGTTAAAAAAAAAAAAAAAGAAACAACTCAATGCTGTAGCGGGACTGATGACTGGTTAGGAGAAGATGAAACGGAATAAATCATCTGAGGTGATCCCTCTGCGGCCACATGCATCAGATAGAAAGGAAATGTAAGAACAGAACAGACTTGTTTACTGTCTCGCCTTAAAAAAAGCGACATTCATTGTGTGATTTTTCAGTCTTCTTTTCTCTGAAGCTCGTATCCCACTGTGCCTGTCTTTCCAGTCGAGATGACAGGTGAAATCTCATGATATTCCAACAAACCCAATGTCACAATGATTATTACAGCTGTTTAGGTCCAAACAAACTTTCTTTGTTTGATAAAGAAACCTCGGCAGGTCTGACAAAACTTTTATTAACTTTGTTTAATTCAGAGTTCGATTTTTTCAGAAGTGTACTGGGTGAGACGAATGTTTTGCACAACTTACTCGTTGAAGACGAGGTCTGGAGCAAAGTAGAGCATGGAGCTGTTAGTGAGTGTGTAAGATCTCCATCCCAAGGCGAACACCATCACCCCCATCCATGACAACTGAATCACTGACATCTGATCATCCACATGCAGGTCACGGAAACCTGTTGACAGCATTCATTTTAATCAAACGCCTGCTCACATTAAAGTGATAAAACATGATAGAATGATGCTGCACAGTTCAATTAAATACATAAGAAGACTTCACACCGTTAACTACAGAGATTACACAGTGTGGATACATTGCTGGCCGTTTCCAGCCTGCAACTCCTGGCTTGAATATGAACATACCCCCCTCTAGTGGTTAACATTTGAACAGGCTGCTTTGCTTTTGCATAGGCTTGGCTGCTTCAACGTAGCAGTTGTATTGGCACAAAATTCTGGCAAGGCCTCTTATCTGGTGGACAAGATCTTGATGATATTAGATACTTTTCCTGATAGCTTTATAGCTTGTCTGAATGATATATACTGAACCTGAAACAACTGTGACAGCACTTCAATGCTCACATCCTTGGCAGAAACAGCCACACGTAGCATTGACTAGGTTCGCAGTATGTTACCTTGGCCCCCCATACTGCTTTACCTGGTATTGCCTTGGCCCAATGCACCACGGTTACCAGCTGTCTTTCCCCAAGCTCATTGAGACTGGTGAGCAAGGACGCAGGGCTGTCTGGCTGGGCGGGGTCATGTCCGGCATTGACCACGGCTGGCTCGATGGCCTGCAAGACGCTGAGGAGGGATAGGCAGGAGCGCAGGGTCGGGGGTATTCCTGGAGCCAGGGCCTGGGACGTGGCTAAAGATAAGACAGACACAAACCAGAAGAGTAACGCAAGAAGAAAATAACAATTGCAAATGTTTCATGACACTTGAGCTCGAGTAACACTAATCCTCACTACCTTGAGCCCTGGCAGCTGCACTTCTGGGGTCCATCATTACGTCCTTCTTTCCCGCCCTCTCTCCTCTTTCTCCAGGCCCCCAGGAAGCTGGAGGTTGCTCCTCCTCTCCGTTCCTCGTCTGTCCGGCTCCCTTCAGCCTGCGACCTAGAATCCCCCACAGACAATGCAGACAAGTAGAAGACAAAAAGGGCAAAAAGGGAGATAAGAAGCTTCAGTTCCATGTTGTCTAGTCTGATTATTACACAACAGATAGCTGGTGGAAAAGTCAAGTACATGCTGTATTTACTACAGGGGTATAATTGTTGGCCCATGGAGCTGTTACTTATTGTAACCATGTGGAAATATTTTTGATGACTGGCTGCTTGGCAAAAAAGAAAAAGCTCTTTTGGCCTTTTCCTGAAATTCATTTGTCACACTGTATTTAAGATAGAACATCTGATTGGTGCGTTCTGATCCAGTTCATGTAAGGTATCTGACTATCCTGACCCCTCTTTCCAAGAACACCCCACTTATACTTTCCTTTCTCTGCCTCTCAATCTGTTCTCACCTTTAATTCCTCACCTTTAAGGCTCATTCCGGACATGAAGCACCTCTTTAAACGACATGAGGCACAGTTTTTCCGCCTCAGTTTGTCGATGGTGCAGTCGTTCCGGCTGGCACACAGGTGGTTCTGCTTACCTGGAGGCACACAAAAGTCCTGGGGGATGAGGAGAGTGGATTCAACAATGCCTAGGCTTCCACTCATAGCAACGATATGTGGGTGTTTACTGGTAACAAATAACTCGCCCTCATAATGTCAGGTCACTGTGCCCTGCTTGCAAGAGCAGAGCGAGTGGGTGTAAGAAATTAAATCAACGGTCGCATAATTGTGAATGTGCACTCGTGTGTGTGTTTGTGTGTGTGTCACACCCACCGGCAGCAGCCCTCTTGAAGAATACTTTGCAGCTGCCACAGGTGACTGCTCCATAGTGACAACCTGAGGCGTCGTCGCCGCACACTTGACACACTCTCCTTTCTGAGAGGTACACACCTGGAAATAAACCCTCATGCCTGGGCGCACACGCACGCACACGCATGCACACACACAAACACGACACACACACACAGGCAGAAACACATTAAAACAAAAAAAAAAAAGATTTGTTTTTAAAGGATTCAAAAGTGGGCACATCGCCAGTGAAGCATTTTAAAAACAGTTTTATCCATTGCAGCTACAATATACCAATAAAAATTAGGACATAGAGCCAAACAAACGTATTAACACCAGATTTAGGTCACTAGGTCTGTCCTCAGAGAGTGTAAGACTGCCCGGCCGTTATAACAGGGCAGTAATTCCCCAAATCCAATTACACCAGGAGATTTCTCTGTCTCATGAATGCGTACATGAAAAATGAAGTCAGTTTAAATACAAGTAAACCTATGATTAAAGAATTCCAGTGTTAGTCTTTTATTAGGAACCGATATGTGGAAGTAGAACACTTTCTTCCGCTCCAAGTACAGTATCAGCAACAGGTGCTGTATCTCTTGTTTATAAGGACACTGATATATTAACTTGTGTTTTGCGTAGGTAGTCACAGCACAAATAAGGACAGTTCTGGAAAGTTAGGGGTAGTATGACCTTTGATTCAGTCTCGCATGCTGAAACACTTGGCCAAGGCCAAGAAGAGCACATGGGGCTGTTAGAACACAAATGATTTATGTTGATACATGGCTGCATCTGCATCTGCCCAGAGCATGACTCCACAATGTGTCTACACAAGCCATGGCAAATAACAATACATGGCTTGTGTGACATAATAATCATATTTCCTGAATCACAGATTTAATAGTGCTGTGGTGATGCTCTGCATATAAATTAATTTAATAAACATAAATAAAGTTCATAAATTGGGTTTAAAAAAAAAAAAAAAAGCAAACCAACAATGTAACACTCACTGAAACTAACTTTAAATCATTTATTATTAAATCGTGGTCAGGAATGCTGTTCACGCTTCTTTTGTCCTTTTGTTTCTGATTGAAGGAAGATGAGACTGAACGGGTCGGTGAGCCCAGTCAGAACACGCACGCTCTCACACAGAGAGGGCCTTAAAGGTTAGGATTAGGGTTAAAAGGGAAAGGGGTGTTTTATTTTTACGGCACAACACCGGTGAATAGACAGACAGGACGGGGAAAAAACTTCATGGATTTTTTTTTTTTGACGGTGCACCGGCCAACAGATCCGGCGACCCACCGGGATTTGTACACCAGTACACCGTCACCTGGTGCCAATGAAAAACAGAACAAATCATTGTTTAAAAAATCAGTTATTTACCTGAAACTGCGATCTGCACAATCCACCCAAACTGAAGGTTCGGTCTTGATAGTGGAAAAAGTGGCCTGTCCTTGAGCAACTGCATTTTGGTATCTTTCCACTTGGCCATACTCTTGTGCCATCGCTGCTCGTGTGCCACCTTTACCACCTTGCTCACCCTTGCTGTACCAGACACAGTGGCATTCGTGCCTGGATGCCAGATGGGTTTGCCCACAATTACAATATTTACACAACAAATTATGCCCTCCAGATCCGCATCTCTCTGGCTCGGATCGACCGCTGTATGCGCGCTCATTTGCGCACCACACACCCTGGGTATCTCTGTATAGGTTTGGATTGGCAGAGTAAGCAGAGTATTGTTTCAAAGGTGAGAGCTCATCCACCTGAGAGGGCGCGGGCAGCTCTACCAACGGGTTGATAAACAAGTTTGATTCCTTGCAGACATATCTGGATATCACCGGGCCACGCGTCATGGTTTGCGCGCTGTCCATTTCGCTCGATCTGAGCAGATCCATGCAGCTCACCTGCTGTATGCCATGGCACACTTCTCCAAAGTCGGCCTCTCTTAGACTACTGTCACTCAGTAGAAACCTGCTGCCCTCTGAGTTCATATTTCCAGCCGCTCCTAACATCGACACTCCTCGGGAACTGTTCCCTCTGGTGGGGTCGCAGTCTGCAAAGGCGCCGCTGAAGCAAGGGTTCGTGTTGTTGAGCGGAGAAGACACCGAATCCAAACCCAAGGACACTGACACTGCCTTACTGAGCTCGGCAGTAGTGGGGCAGGCATGGGTGTCCGCGGTATCCAAACAATCCCGCTCATTCATTATTAAAGAGTTTTTGTGTTTCTTCTATATCGGACAAGCCGGAGTGAAATGTTGCCTTCAGCTCGCGTCGCGAGAGTTACAGCGGTGAGCTGGTTGCACGGGAAACAAATAAAACAACACTTTCCAGGGTGAGAAAACGCCTACCCAATGAGACTCCGGTCATATGTCTAAGCGGGGAGGAAATTCAGATCAGTCAGCAACGTAGTACTGCTGCTGCTCCTGCTGGGTAGGGGCGTCCCGTCGATCTGTTCTGCGACTGGCGAACTTTTCCACTTCTAGTATTTACATGCGACTAAAACTCGCTCCGTGAGCAATGATTAGAATCCGCGTAAGGAGACTTTGTACTCTGGCAGGAGGAGCGGTTCACATACTAACCAGCAACCCTAAATGTAACTTATTATATCAATAGGAATTTCAGCACCGCGCCAACGGTTATTTGAATGCAAAAAAAAAGTAATCCTAGGTCTCGCGAGAAGGGGCTCGTCGGATTAAACTGTACATCCACAATATATCACTGTAAAACTGTGTGACAGGCAGCTGAATGCTCCCCAGTCCCTCAATGACAACTGCCACGTCTGTTCGCCATATAGCCTACTCATTTTTTATTATTACTTAATAAATTATTCCTCTGTACATTTTGAAAGACAAACACAAGCACACACACACACACACACACACACACACACACACACATATATATATATATATATATATATATATATAAGCAAATATCTTATATCTATTACAAGGATGGTTAATGGAGCGTCTGGTAGTCACTGCAATTTCACGTGTTTATTTTGATTTGGTGGATGAGCAGTCAGCAACACGAGGAGGATGTAGAGAAGTCTACAGAGTACAAATGCTGTATACAACTGGAGTAACATAATCAAGTCGAGATCAATCAAAAACCTTTTAACTTAGGTATATCATTTCTTTGTGTGATATATTGTCATATAATCACATAGAATAAGGAAATGGATAGTCTGGGTTGCTACATTGTTTCTGCAGCTGAGTCAGTGAGGTTGCAGAGGTGCAGTGGCTGAAACGGAGCAACTGGGGAATATATCTAAAACATCAGTGCCAATGCATTTATTTTCAGTTTATTTATATTTTATAGGTGAAACTTCTATTTGTAGGTGATAATTATTTTTTATTACAGCTCACCTGCTTTTATGCTGCCCAGTTTGCCTCATTCGGCAAGCAGGAGGTGATGCTTACACATGATTATAGGAACTGATGATGCACACACAACACATTGATAGTGTTTCTGTGTATTTTATTTCTGCAATAAAGTATAGAGAATTTAACATTTATTTGGAGTAACAAGTGCCTTAAGTGTCATTGTTTTCATTAATCAGTCTTAATAAGGTTTTCATTAGTTGTCAAATTGAAATAACAAATGTGCGTAATAAGATTGACAAGGACAATAGCAAACCTTCTCATAAATGAGAGCACTGATATGTTAGCCTCATATATTTGCAACACTGAACTAAACTAGTAATGTGTTTTTGTTCCTTTGAAATTAAAAATGTATGTTCAAGGAGGGTTGTCATTTTCTTGTTGACGTACTTACCAATGAAACAATGAAATAGTATTAAAATCATGGACATTAAAGGCATCAAAGCACAGTATCAATACAATTTTATGTCATATTCACCTTCAGGTTAATTTACTACCTATGCAACTGTCTGCACCTACACTTCTAAAATTTGTCAATGTGTCCAACTCATCATCTATCCTGGTCCTGCTTTCAGTCTGAGTAGACTCTCTCACATAGACTCAAATTCATCAATGCGTTGTTTGGTGTTGCCCTGACGAATCTGACGTAGGGTCTTGTATTTGTCCCGGCCCGCCTTCACATTCTCAGCATGGATCAGGTCATTTGGGGTCTTTTTGCTCTCATCTACGGCTCCAGCCAGCTCAGAGCTCAGGAACTAAAAGAGAACGCAAACACACAGTGAATAAAATCCTCATACCTGAGACTCTTTAGGAGACTATTCAGAAGCCTTATCCCTCACTCCTGTACTCATCCGCATCTGAAAACACTCTATTGTCCATAGTTATTAAGGCCATTTTTGTGTTGAATCCTCTATGCAACATCATTTCTTGTTTTGGCTGTGAGATAGAGACCAATTTTATTTTCGGTTGTGATAGGCCCTGGTCTGTATGAGATTCGCAACGTGAATGAAACCAGAAGAATGATAATGTACCTGCACCAATGTTTAATTATTCAGTGCACTGAGTTATTAGTGAGATGCAATTTTTGGTGGCAATTAAGCTGCCAACTTCACAGCTAAGTCAAAGCCTCTAAATGACTGTGTCAGCAGATGACACAGTCAATGTACCAAAACAATTTAACACAACAGCAACAAAGATGTGGTTTTCAAACCACAAATTGTATGAGGACTGACAAGTGAGTGGCAGCCATCACAGCTGAGTGTCACTCAAGATACTCTCCATACCTCATATTAAGCCTGGTATCTTCTAAATAAAACAGTTATTTTAAACACAATTTGTTGTCAGAGCCTGAAATTTTATGGAAACAAGACTAAGAGTCAATGGCCACACCAGTGACTCTGTGATGTTGAGTTTAGGGACAGCAGTGATTTGAAGTAAATTCTAATGTCAGCATGTTAACTTGTTCACAGTGATATTGCTAACATGTTGACAGTTCATATGGGCCCTGCGTTAAGCATGTATATGTTCATAAAGCATATATTGGGCAAATGGAAATTTCGATCTGATGATGGCACAAGATGAAATCTCAGGGGATCACCAAAGTCATTCAAATTTACATCTCGGGACCCTGAACATCTGTAGCAAATTTCATAGCAATCCATCCAAAAGTTGTCAAGATATTTCTTTATGAACCACAAATATCAACCTCACAGTGGTGCTAAAATTCAGAAGATCCCTGAAGTCAGGTTTCATCCTTTGGGGAACATGAATGTCTGTAAAATTTTTCACGGTGATCAGTTTTATAGTCCATGAGATATTTCAGACTGTAGTAGTGGATTAGCTGACAGATGGACCGACATTGTCATCCCTAAAGCCACACCACAGGTAAGCTACATGCTAACGTTAGCATGCTAACATGCTCACAGTTGACAATGCTAACAGGTTGATATTATGCATTTACCACAATCACCATCTTGGTTTAGCATATTAGCATGCTATCATTCGTTAACATTCCCATTTGCTGTTGGGGAATGTCATACATTTTGTCATAACAAACTGGTGCTGACGCTGGTGGAAAAGTTAAGGGATCACCAGAGTTATCACAATTCATCCTGAGGGGGACATGAATGTGTGTACCAAATTTCATGCCGATAATGTCCGACAGTTTAGAGACATTTAGTTTAAAATCAAAAATATCAAAGGATGGTGGTGGAGGGAAGGGCAGTGGATCACCAGAGCTTCAGGACCTATCCCCTGAGTACCAAGAATATCAATATAATAATAAATAATAATAATAAAAATATATAATAATAATTTCTATAATAATAGAAAATGTCATGGCAAACCATTCTTTAGTTTTTAAGATATTTCAGTCTGGATCTACCAACCGCCATGGCTAAAAATATATTTATTCTTTATTTCAGGAGAGATGGTGTGTCTTCATTTTAATTCAGTTTTGTCTCATTGGAGCTAGAGTAAGTGTCAATAGACACTCAGCATTCAGCTGTGGTGGTTCCTAATTTAAAGAACACATTATTCACTGAACCTTTACATTTAAATATTGAAGGCTTTTGGTGATTTGTTTGTCTGCACTCTTAAAAGCTCCAGGGCACCTCCTCCAGGAATGATCAACTCCAGCTGAACATGACCTCTAACCAAAAGGGATTAAGAGAGCAGCAAATCAATACAATAAGACAATTCCCTCTATCCACTTAACCGTACCTTGAGGTTTTTCTGCAGTCTCTGGTTCTTCTGGGCCTCTGTTACTCTTTCCTCCTCGCTGCGATCTCGGACCATCCCTGGAGAAGTCAGCTCAGCACTCGCCTCTGCACTGCTCTCATCCGTCTCGTCATGCTCATGCATGTGGGGGTGGACTGAATCCTGAATGTGGACACCCATGAGTTTAGTCTTCAGCTCGTCTTTGGTTCTCTCCAAATCAGCCTCCACCATCATCGCCTGTCAACACACATGACTTGTGAAGCACTATGGTTGGATACTTCAGTGCAATTAGCCTACTAGAATTCATTCAGAATATGATGTGCACAATTTGAAATTTGGGGAACCTGTTCTATCAAAATGATTTGTATGCCTGCACTGAGATAAATTTATCTAGTTTTTGAAAACTAAAATCTAACTTGATGAACGTCTGTGAGGTCCTTTTACCCACTACAATTTTAGCTCTACATTTAAGTGCTATCTAAAAAAGAATCTGTCCCCTATGTAATTAGCAAAATTGTTGTCCTCTGTGAATAAAGTGACTTGTCAGCATTGAGTGCAACAGTCTCCAATGCTCAACAGAAAATAGAAATAAGGATAACGCTGCAGTATTACCTAACATGAATGGCACTCAGTAAAGCCTGTAGTTGAGCCAGGGACAAAAAATTCCTACACACGTGTGTCTAGCTCTAATAATAGAAGCATATAGTAAGACGGAAGTAGTCTGATGTATTTGTCATAAAACATAGTATTACAGTATTATAGTATTACATATTACAATTCCATCAAATTGTAGAAACTCAGATTTCAACACCATTAATATATCTGATTTTTAACATCAAGATGTATACACTATTTATTGACAAACTGATGAAAATGTAAAAAAATCCCTAATTTCCACATCAACATTTTTTGGGTTCTTCCCTGGGCCATGCCCCATCCCTCCATCAAGTTTGATGCAAATCAGTTCAGTACTTTCTGTGTAATCCTGGTGACAAACAAACAAACGACTAAACCAACCGACACGGGTGAAAACACAACCACCTTGCCGGAGGTAACAATGTGAAGACTACATGCAAGTCAAGCATAGTACTGCTTATTTGTATGAAAAGTTTTGTATACACTTTCGGGTACATTTTTTGCATACAATTTGCACATTAATTGTTGTGTTCTTGGCTTCATAGTAGGTGAGGTTTGTGAAATGTGACAACGTATTGACACCCCCAAAAATCATACAATCACAATTTGAAAGTCTGGTGATTGTACTTGCCTGTGATTGATGCCTTGCTGCTATTTTACCTGGGCTTAACACTTAGTCGTGTCAGACATCCCTTTTGCCTCATGTTTGATTCATCCTTTACCTCTCTCATGGTTCTTTGATTAATTCTCACCCTTTTCTGCCACCTCTTTGCCTCTTCGTCCTTTTTCTTCTTGGCATCTTCTAGCTGGGAGATCTTAGAGGTAAGCTCTGCCAGCTCAGTGGCCTGTACACACACGCACACAAATGGGAAGAGAGTTAAGAGTGTTCCTGATATAAGGTCATTGTGCTCTGCCCGTGTGTGTGTCTGAGAGAATATATGTGTGTCTGTGTGTGCATGTACTGTATGTGTTCGTATGCAGCATCACGGCTCCAATTAATTTCTCATCAGTTCAAGCTGAAAATGTAAATCAATTTTTCTGGTAAAGGGTAAATACACTATCACGCAGAATTATTTATAGTATCATTTAATCACATCAATAAGTAGCTTTGGGGTCTTGCTCAATATATGTAAATGTACCATAATATCCTTGATAATCTGGACCCTACAGCAATGTTAATATATTCAAATGAAAATGTGTTGCGTATGAGTACCAAGCTTTCCTGGTTCTTGATCTGGGTTTCAGATTGATGGAGCAGGGCTGCCTTCGCTTCCACTGCAGCTCTGCGATCCTTGTCCAGGCGCTCCGCCTCCTCCTGAGCAATTGTCCTCTCTTTTTCCAGCTCAAGAGCCCTCCGAGTCTGCTCCTCCAGCTCTGGAATACACACGCACACGTGCGCACAAACATCCAACACACATATGCAGACATGCCCACATAGTATAAGCTTTAAAGATCCTGCATTCAAAAATATTTCAATATACTATGCCATTCATTTAATATTAAACAGCAATAATAAAACTCCAGTTGAGAAACATTTGTATTCAGAAAGTTGTCAGACCATCTTGAGCTCTCTTTGTCTGCTCTTCAATCTGTCTCAATCTCTCCATCAGCTCCATGGTCTCACGGGCAATCTTCTCTGTTTCCTTCTCAGCATTTTCTCGCTTTTTTTTCTCACTCTCAAGCAGAGCCCTGACAGGAGAATTGTGCATAAATACAATTCTGAAAAAACTATATCTCCTGACTGTTATTTCTCAAGGCAGAGAGAACACACTGTAAAGTGTTTTTTTTTTGTTGTTTTTTTTTAAAAGAGCCTTCATTACTTCCTTTTTTTCCTTACCTTTCCATCTGCCTCTTGTTCTTCTCCTCTCTGGCCTGAGCCTTCATCTGCTGCACCTCAATGGTGTCAGGTTTACGTCGGCGCATGTACAGGTCATGATTTCCCATACACAATGCCAGGATACGTTTGTTGATGCGAAGGCGAGGTACATAGAAAACAAAGTCCTGTAACACAAAAATCACCAAGGGGTTTATTTATGACTCATGATCAACATCCCATCTGTTTTACATTTAGGCTTGAGTTTAATTAACCTGAAGGGATAGTTCAGGTTTGGAGAAATTTAATTATTTTTTTCCCGAAACCTTTGGATGCTTTCCTTAAATCTGTGTGTGCATTCAGAGGGCAAGTTGAACTGAAGGGCTAAACTCATGTTTGTGAATGGAATCAAATACCAGCTGCTCTCATTACACTGCTCACTGTAATTCATGCACTTGCTAAATTTTTCCTGTAACAAGGATGTAGGGCTTTCTGAGACCTCCTGTTTACAGCTACAGTAAATAACTATGAATAGGCATATCTCTGAAAAAGTATTTGCAGGATCTTGCATGCAGTTGTAAAAATGTTTTGCTAATAATTGTTATTGCTAAGATAATTAGTACTAAGCATTTATCCCTAAGCATTGGGGAAGGAGTAGCGATTATTCAATCCCATCCACAAACACCCATACACGAGCTGAACCAAGGTAGTCTCATAGTTCAACATACCAACAAACTGCACAGAGGGGCATCCAGTTTTGTCTGACTGTTGGTATGTAGGAAAAATAGCCACAGTATGAACTACTTTTTAATATGTCCTGGCAGCAGAAGAGCCATGTACTGTATTTCATGTAATGATATGCTTTATAGAAATGGTAGCAGCTGCAGATCACTATTGAGGATCACTAAAAACTATGTAATGGAATACCGGAGCCTTCTTGTCGATTGGCTTGATGACGAACTTCTTGTCATTGAAGGAAATATTTCTGATCTCGCTCCAGGGGAAGCCAATCTTTGGGGTCATCCTGTAAAATATTGGTATGGTTTACCGTTAGAGTATGGTCCACAGTAGAGCTAGTATAGCTTCTTTACACACAGTTGAAATACGGTTATGGCATGAAGGTGGTATAGTTGAGTGGTATCAAACTCACAATAACAACACACAACAAGTGTACCATTTTCATTGTCTTTATCTTGTACGTTAACATGCTAAAAGTTTCTACTTAGCGATAAATACAAAATAAAGCTTGACTTGTAAATTGGGACTTACTTGTCCTTTTTGTCGTAGATATTGAGACCCAGGGCGTCCACTCCCAACCACAGCTCTGATCCTTTCTTGTTCTTGATGCTGAAGTAGTTGACCCCATACATCTCTAAATCCTGGGCTATCTTCAGGTACTCTACCATGGCGTCTTCTCTGTGGTGTGGAATAATTTAATGAGCTACAGAACACCTGCTTGCAAAAAAAAATGTATTAATGACTTTTTTTTAAGTATATTGCTGCAGTACCTCAGCAGTCCCTTGTGCTCTTGATGCCACACTTGGATTCTTTCCTCCCACTGATTCTTATTCAGCTTGTGCTGCTCCAAAACCCTGGTTTTATCAGTGAAGAGGATGTACCATTTAGAATTCAGACAATGAAAACTAGAATTAAGGCGACCTTTGGTTAACACTAATATGCACAGGACTCTACCTCTGTGGCAGCAGCTTCTCTCTTGTCAGGTATCCCGGTACGTGATAGTCTTTCCTGTAGTCTCCATGTTTGACCTGAACTGCATATGAGGCCAAGAGCACTGCAGTCTCAGGTGGACAGTATATGTCATCATTTAGGATGCCCTCTTTTACCTTTTTTTACCACAGAAAAAAGACAAAAAGACATGATACATGAATCTTGTACATTTTATAATGTTGTCTTATGTAAGTGTATCATAGTCATAGTGTTAATGTGATTCACAGAGAGAGAAACCCTATATGTTCTGGCAGTGATGGAAAGTAATTAAGTACATGTCGTACGACTACAATTTTGAAGTAGTTGTACTTTACTTGCATATTTCCATTTTATGCTAATTTGTACTATACTCCACTACATTTCAGAGGGATAATTGTATTTTCCACTCCACATTTATTTGAATAGCTGTTACTTTTAAGACGAAGATTTTACACAATGGATAATATAACAGGTTTTTTAAAAAACAACATTGTTAAACATTAAACTAGTGGTTTCACAACCTTTTTTGGCTTCTGATGTCTTACAAAAAGCAGTGTGTGGTTGGGGGTGTCACATTTCAGATGTCTAACAGTTGTTAACAGCTCGATCAAATAGTGATTTTTCCCTCTGAACTTCTCACATGGTTTCACTTCAATAAATGTTCAAATGATCCAATGTCTCAAAGATGAGAGAAAAAGTCTAAAGGCTGAAAATACATTTGTTTTTTCTTCTTTGCGCTCTCATTAATCATCTCACGACCCCTCAGATTTATCTGATGACCCTGTATATAAAACTGCATATAAAGAATTACAAACTAGCTCCACCTACAGCAGCTACAACAGTAACATGCTGCTGACACATCGATGCTTCAGTATTAATCATTCAATTATGTCATAATTTTTATATTGTTGTATTGATACTTTTACTTAATTAAAAGATCTGATTACTTCATCCACCACTGTGTTCTGGTGTTTATTTCATGCACCTAGATTCATTGGGAGCATGTACTTGCTCCCTTATGGAAAACCCACAAGGGTTAACATTATCTGTGTGACTCATTGGGGAACTCTCACTGGTCGTTAAGATAGGTTTAAATATTTTGTTTTGATTGAGATTACTTACTTGTCATTGCATCCTAAGGGTACCACACTTGCATAACACAGCATTATTTACACTGTGATATCCACGTTTGTCAAAACTACATTTTGCATTTGTGTCTAAATAATTGCTGTTGTTGCATCAACTTTAAGTCCCTTTCTGCGTACATGGTTAAATTTAAGAATGTGGATTGTGTGCATGGCATAAAAACAAAACAATGCTAAGATCTCATTCAGACAGTTAATGAAATGAATGATTAGCAAAGTCCGTCATTATAACCCCATGTTTCACAGGTGCAAATTTACAGCACGATTCCCTTTAAAAACATCAGTATTCATGTGCACTCATGTCCAACCTGCAGAAAGAAGAGGCGCTGCGTTGCTTCTTGGATCAGTTCATCAGCGACATCCTCAGGGTAAAACTTGGCCCTGAACTTAATCAACAAAGGGTTGTCCCTTTTCACATCCTGGGCTGTCACCTGGGATTGGCCCCCCCCCACACAGCAGCGGGATGCCAGAATGAAGACAAGGGTACTAATTAGTCTCAATGGGGTAATGTAGTAACATCACCAGAAAAATAATAACAATTACATCGTCCTTTATATCAGGTATGTGAGGTTCTGTGTGTAAAGTTGAGACACAAACTTTCTGCTCACCCTCTTGTTGAGCTTGAGCCAGGTGGAGAAGCCTTTGCTGTCCTGATACTGGAGGCCAAAGAACCAGGTTTCCCTCAGTCCGATTGTCTTCACTATCTAAACATAGCAAGTAGTACATGAGCATATTTTTTCCTGCTAAAGTTCCTGTTTGATTGGATGGCACAGTGTTTACCTGATCAAAAAGCTGTTTGCCAGTCGTGCTGGGCAGGATGGCAAACTCCAGCTCAGCGTCCATCGTCGTAACACGAACATTTATCTGCCAGAGAAAACACGCACACAGGAAGATATACAGGAGATACGGGAGGAAGAGATCCCCGCTGTTCAATCATCTGTGCCACTGGAGAAGCATCAAGGAGCATGTAGAGCAACAACTGAGTGAGAAAGAGCACTACTAATTCTGTAATAGCTTTGGTTGTTCTTTGAAACAATTTGCTGTTGTTTTTCCCATTTTTTTTTGATAGCAAAATGACCAAAAAGATGAGGTTCCTTACATTCTTCTGTTCAACCAGGAGCATCCAATCACAAGAGGTTGGTGGGGACTACAATCAAAAAATGAAGCCCACAGTATATTTTAGACTTAACTGAGAACACGGAGTTCATTCCATGATGCATAAGTATTAACGAAAGGGTGTAATCAATGGACCCATTTAACGTTAATCTTGCATAATAGTATCAAACCATATACAGTAGATATTTGCAACTTTTGGCACAGACTGGCTTGTAAAAAACCAAAAAAAAGCAGCATAGATGACAAATTTTTCACTCCACTCCTCATAACCTTTTCCGAGATTTAATGAGCAAGGCAGCGTTCCATCAGTGCCCATAATAATAACAACAATAATAATAATAACACTAATCATAATAATGTGCTGGCAGTTGTAAGCCTTGCTCAACAGACTGTTTCAGTGAATATTTATGAGAACAAGCACAGAAAGCTTAACTTTATGTTTTGTTTATGTAGATAATGTGACAACACTACAATAAATCCAGGAACACAAACACAACAAATCAGAAACATCTGGCAACTGCATATGATCATCATATGTTTTTCTCTAAAAAAAAACAAACACATTTTTGGACTAATGCCTTTTTGCAGCCCTTACAGTACAGAGTAAGTTCATAGCCAAACCACTACAGCTGCAATTTAAACATTTCAACCAAACATGAAACACAGTGAAAATGAAACTATAAACAACGAAAGATAGTTACTTACAGTTGACATTTGTATTTTTTTAATCTCTAGTCGAAATACTTCTTCGGAGAGGTACTTGTAGAAGCCTTTTCTCTGCGGAGTCATATGAAACTGCTTGCAATACCTACAAGGATTAAACTGAATGAGAATGGACCATTGTATTGTTCCCAAGTACTTCTCTCTTAGTTAATCCAATGGCAACCTGAGGCCCACGTACTTTAGACAGACCTTGCCTTATTTTTCAGTAACCACTTTTCCTCTTACATTGATTAGGTTTTGATAGTAACTCATTCAGTGAGGACCTAGACGTGGTCTTTGTCTCCCCAAACCTATTTATAGAAGGGCAGAAATCAACAGTTACTCAGCAGCAACCGATGTTCCAGTATCAGTGAAGGTGCCAGCACATTCTGCTAATCTTATAATCCTTCCAGTTAATGTTTTAACAATATGTTGTTATGGCAGACATTAATTTTGCGGTTGGTGTGGAGGTGTGTTTAGTTGTAGGCTTGTCAATAACTGCTCATATTGTACACAAGAGAGTGTTTATGGTCTCTAAGAAAGGCTTTCACCAGCATTTTGCTCAAGAAACCCTCCCCCACCCCTGCAGATAATTATGTTTTGCAATAAAAGTTCTGTATTGCTTAGAAGGCAAATTCAAAGACAGAGTCTATAACAAATTATAATCTTCAGGTCTCCAAATTCCCAGGAAAACATACTAAGGATATGACCTCCATGCAGTGGTGGAGCATTACTATGTACATTTTCTCAATAACAGTACTTATCTATAATTATGAGGTACTTGCACTTTACTTGAGCATTGCTATCATACTTCGTCTACTTCGATATTTAAGATATAAGTATCAGACTTTTTAATCCACTATACTTTTTATAGAAAAGTAGTCATTGGTTACATTTACGTAGAAAAATAGATTAATGTTTTGCATAAAAACTGGGGCATTAGCTTACGAAATACAATCCACTCTTATAGAATAAACAACTCAAAACTATGTAAAATAGTTAAATTAGCTCCACCTCAAGCTACATTAAAATTAATGAATGTAGTTCTTTTACCTAGAGTATTTCTTCCTTCAGGTAGGCATATTGCTGCTTTCAATTAAGTAATATTTATTCCATCACACGCTACAGCCCTGATAGCTAACATAATAATTAGAGAGGAATTTACTCCATACTTTCCCTTGAGATGACCATGATATATTTTCCCCTCATTCCCCCTTCACTATTGAGTATTTTCAATCAAGTATTATTCATTAATTTACTAAATGTAACAGTTAATGTAATTGTTGGAGTGAAGTTGTTTCAATCACGGTGTAAAAGATAGTTTACGGGACAGTGGATACCAGTTGACTCACAGGTTGAGTGTGGCAGAGTGCGTGGTACTACTCACTACACGTAGCCACGGTTTCACATTGCGGGCGCGTGCTCTTGTGCGCGTTCACCCGGGCTATTGTGTTTTTATCAACAAGGAGACCACCGTGGCCTTACGGGTAACAGAGCCAGCCAGCTGAAAGACAAGGGACCGCTAAACCATGGCGGACGAACAAGAAATAATGTGCAAATTAGAAAATATCTTGGAAATACGGTAAGACTTGGTCGTGGAATGAAATCAGTGGTTGCCAGATGTTTGACACCGACTGTGTACATTATGTTAGCTAACGTTAGCCGGCCAAGAATAAGCCCCAGGCTTCGCTTTTGTTGCTGAGCTAGCTAACATTAGCCGGTCTGCTGTGAACCCTTTCACTAGGTTTTTGCTCCTCTTGTATAACGTTAGCTTGTCTCCGACAGGCTTACCAGACAATTGCTACAGGTTAAATAACAGATGAATACACACGAGCTGTAGATAGGGTGCATGTTCGGATCATACACGTATCAACAATCCAGATGTGTATCAACAAAATGCCAGATGTGCGCTGCCAATAATTGCTGTGGGTAAGCTAACTACTTAGCTACAGGCTTAGCGGTCTGTCAATAATTCACTTCACGGTGGCAGAATGGTGTTTATTTACCATTGTGTTTTCTTTGCAAGAATTGATAACAAAGTAAGAGAACAGATTAGTTCACGGCTGGAGTAATTGGGCAATCCATTTGACATTAATGCAGAACATCTATTAGGTTTTTGTACTAAATTTGCACAAATTGTAAGCAATGCATATATGATGGAAAACAATGTGTGTTGGTTTAAATTTTGTTGTTTTTGTGAAAAAATCTCTTATTTGCATTTGTTAGAAAGATTATTTGACAGCTGCTGTCTTTTGTCTGTGCCACTCGCTTCAGGAACAAGACTATCCAGATGCAAAAAATCAAGTCTCGTCTGAAGATTGAGTTTGAGGCTCTGGAGTCCGAGGAGAAACATCTCAAAGAGTACAAACAGGAGATGGATCTCCTTCTACAAGAGAAAATGGCACATGTGGAGGAGCTGCGGCTCATCCATGCAGATATCAATGTGGTGAGTGAGTGCTACACAGACAAAAGAAGCCTCTATAGAGGAAGGGTGACTGAAATCTCAGTACAGCTTTAAGATGAGTACAATTCAGCAATGGTATTGACAATAAAAATATTTGACCAACAACAAATAATAAAGATATTGTGGATTCAATTTCAGTGCCAGTAATATTATCAGTGTTAAATACACAATGTCTAGGCAAACACAAATAGTTTATCCTGAGCATATTTCATGTACATTTCTCAAATATCTGTCCTTTCAGATGGAGAGCACCATCAAGCAGTCGGAGAATGACCTGAATAAGCTGCTAGAAACAACTCGCCGCCTGCATGATGAGTACAAACCTCTGAAGGAGCATGTTGATGCCCTCAGGATGACTTTAGGTCTACACAGACTCCCTAACCTCAATGAAGAAGAGGAGAAGCTCTCCTTAGAGTAAGTATACATACACATAAACAAACTCACACACAAAAAGCATGCAAGGCACACTGAAGTTCTTTTGAGCAGATGTTGCTTGATGCAGTTGACACACATGTTTTATGTCATCTTTAGGTTTCATAAAAGTTTCTTATTAACATAGGTTACAGGTTTTCACAGCCATTTTTGACGCATGTTGTACATCGGAATACCTACAAAAGTATTTTTGACTACATATTAAAGGTAACTTTCAACATGTGTATGATACGCTTAAGCATGCAATGAACAGTTTTCATTTTAACTTCATAACTTCATTGCTTCACGTCATTCACAAACACAAAATACAGTAAATGTAAAATCCTGTCTTTATGGCACATCTTCAGTGTAACCACACAGATTCTCCTATATAAAGTACGACACAAAGACAACAGAAGCTCACTTCCAGTGCAAAGGGAAAGGGGAAAATATAGCAGCTAGCTGACTATATAAATATTAATTGGTCACAGTCAAGGTACATTTGATTTGCATGCCTCACAGAGTGATTGCCGCAACAGATGACATTTCAGTGCACATCGTCATAGTGTTGCTGAACAGAATGTGATGCATGAAGTACTATGAAAAAGCATTAGAAACAAGTATCTTCATATTGAAATTGTGTACTGTGCAAAGTCCAAAGTCAATCAGCTCACAGGGACATAATAAGTAATTTTGTTGATATTGTGTAATTATACATGACAGTGCAGATAAATGTAGCATAAAGTATACAAAGAAAAATTATCCAAGAATTGAGCTTTGTGGCACACCACAGAATTACGAGGCGGCTGCCCTCTGTCAAATTTTGTGCCGTCTCCAGCTCTCAACAAAACTCCTGAAAGGGTGTCTTCATGAAAACCTAAAACAAGTATTTCAATCAGTTGAATTCTGTAATTTGGAACTGCAGTTGTGGCATGACACCAATGTGGTGGCACTGTAACTGCCAAGAGGAAGAATAGAGATGCAACTTTCCTCAAGTTAAGTAAGAACTAAACTACAACGTGTCCCTACAGCAGGAATGTGTCAGGTGGTGCTACCCTGATATTTAGTGGTTCAAACTGGTTATTATTTTGTATCCAAGCATGTCCCGTTTCTTAAAAAGGTTTCCTAAGTAAATGTTACATTCCCATCAGTAATCATGAGGGCAAGTGAAACAGTGCAGACATCACCTGATTATTACAGGCATTTAACAAGTAATAATTCATGTTACTGACGAGATAAGTAAATTTAAATTTAACCACAAGAAGTGGAAGGGAGCAGTAATGAAGAGGATCAGACAGGACGAGGTATCAAGGCAAGGGTGTGAAGTCATTAGGACTGTTAAACACAAAGCTGACATTTACATGATTTTAATGTCACGTTCTATTCACTTTCATTCATCTTCCCCAAAGACATTTTAAGCTACCTGAATTGTAGTGTTTTGTAAATACTTCAAAAGTAGATTAAAACAGACAAATCTTCCAAAAGAGCAAGCTAAGTAGTCAGTTTAAAAACTGAATCTGTACTGCAAACAGAAAGTAGCATAGCCATTTGACACACCGTCATTGTGGATATTTAAGAGATGAGATATTAAGTTGGGGGCATGAGTTAAACCTTGTCTTGTTGTTATACATTTCCAGGAATAAATTGAGCAGATTTCTGAGTTAACCTGAAAATGAAAATGCAATTTGACCAATGTAGTGTAACATTGTGCAATAGTAAATCTGTAATCAAAGCATGCATATAAATAGCTACAGTTAATAATTTTCCTGACAGTCATGTTGGGTGGTGAGGGATAGTACATGTTACAGCAGTCACATATGCTAGTGGCTGGTTTAGCAGCGTAACCAAAATTTGGAATGTCGCCGTGGCGATGACGGGATGGTTGTAGGTCATGAGAATCTGGGACTACTGCCTAGTAGAGATGTCTATGCTAGGATCAGATGGCTCAGATGTCAAAGGCAAATTGTAGTTCCCTGCCCTCTTGTCAGTGTGTCGTAGTCTTTTTGTGAGGATGGGAAGTGCAGATAACAGGGTGGGGCTTATTCTTTAGGCGCTGCTAGATGGAGCGAAGCTGAAGTGTGATGCAGTTTGGTTATGAGACAGATACTTCCCTACATTAAGGGAATATCATTTGAGTGGGAGATAATCTTACTGTGTGGCCGTCAGTGGTCTGAAAAACCTGAATGGTTTGTCTGATTCTATTATTTAGTCTCTGATCTTTATGGGTTGTTGGCCAAATGTCCATGGCCCTTATAAAATCTTTGGAATATCTCAAGCAAGTGGGACATTGTTTCTTGAAAGTTATGTTTGGTGCACCATACACATTTCAATCACTTCCGTTGTACTGGTGGTGGCGGCAACAGAAGCAGCAAATATCTTAAAACATTGACCTATTAAATCAACACTACAAAGTCTGTGAGACTAGGTACCATGAGGAGTAAATGGAAAAATAGCAGTAGTAGTACTTATCAAAAACTCTGCATGTTTAGAAAAATATTTTTTCTTCATGTAATGTTAGAGTCTCAGTAGCTAATTTTACATTCTTTAACATGTCTAGGTGGTAACATTGAGGACCTTTTGAATATTTTAAAGCTTAAAGACAAGTTTTCTGATAGGGGTTCTCTTGATGAGACATGCGTGTCTGCCTATTCAGAAATTCAGATCAAACTAACTTTCCCCTTTGTCCAAATTCTCTGGCTCCAGAATCAGAGACAAAGATGCTATTATCCACCACATTGCTGGCACACAGAGAGGGGCTGGCAGGTAGAATCTGAACTCACAAACGGCTCTCTGACGAGCGTCAATAGTAGATGATTGCACAGTTCACTATAGAGCAAATCTTAGCCGTTTGTGCTACAATATGAAAGTGAGGTTGATCCCAGTGGTGGATTAGGAGACTCAGGTAACCCAAGGGTTAGCTTTTGTTAATTTCATCATGCACATTTTGATTTGTAAGAGTTAAATAGAGAAAGAGAAACACCCAGTGAATGACTCTATCAAGCTCTAAATACAGAACAGTGTGCAACTGGCCAGGAGCCTTTATGACGAGTGACTGGGTTATTTATGGGGGAGGGGTGTAATAGGGCCATGGGTCATGTTCATGTTTTCAAGTGTATGTTAGGACAGTTATAGAGAAATCCTTTTTAACTGAGATTATTTTCTTCTATTGTACATTGTGCTAAAATACAGAAATGATTCTAACCCCTGCTCACTTTTGGATTTTCTTTCCAACTCAGAAGTGCTTAGGGGATTTTAAAAAATGAATTGTAACTTCTCATTTTTGTTGGGTGGGATGTTGCATGTACTGCAAATTTCCTTAATGAATAAATAGTGGCATAACAATTCTCCAAACTAATTTAAATTTTTTTTAATCTTACCACAATTAGTTTTTGTTACATTAGTGAAGTTACGAGAGGTCAACAGCTGCAGCAGTGGCAGTGGGTCAGGGCTGGGGTATCTTGGTTCCCTTATCCGTATCACTATATAAGATTGTGGTTTCGTTCACGGTTTTAGAATCGTTTCACCCATAAAAATTAAGAGCTTTAGTTTTGAGGCAGAGTGCTGAAACACTGCTGCTCTGCAAGCTGACAGCATTGTTGGCAGGCTGACTTCTCAGGCTTTGTGCTGTGTGGAAGCTTGGATGAGTTCATTTCTGACCAGGTGGTAGTTATCTCCGTTTGACTTCATGGTGGCATGCTCCTCGAATGTTCCCTGAGTTTACGAGATAGTCAGAAAGTTGTGGCTTGTCCACTGTTGTTCTTCAGTGGTTTTTCTTTGAGGACAGAACTCATCACAGAGACAGATTTATGATGGTGTGTGGGGAGATGTTAAAACTATCACTCACATTTTGCTGCCAGCAAAATCATTCTAGAGTCATTTTACGTAATAGTAATAGTGCCTACTGCAATTGTATTACAAGGTGTGATGGAACAACTTTGGAGAAAATTAAGTCACACCTCACAGGCCTGTGGAGTGTTAGGTACATTTTAAGCTACTCAGCGAGAGTGATACATCAGCACAAAACAGAGCACTCTACACCTCAGTAATGGCAAAAAGAAAAAAAAATCCTGGCTGAAATACTAACTTATATGAAAACAAGAATGATATATCATCCGTATCAAATAAACTTCTATTAACCATGAATTATTGTAATGAGTGTGGTAATGTAGTGCTTGTAAATAGGCTTTGATACAGGAAATACAACCTATTAAATTTGTCCTGGGAATGCTCAAAGTTCTTCTCTATCATAAACCTATTTTGAGAGAAACCAGAGAGCGTAATGAAATGGGATATCACTTTTTTTTTTTTTTTTTTGAAAATGGGCCAGTCAGGCATAAAGTCCAAGGCCAAATTTCTTTCCCAGCCCTCTCTTGCCCACACACACAGAGACACACTCGCATGCATGCAGACAAACACTCTCACAATGACTGTACTTTTGCTCACAGTTGAACGTATAAAGAAGATATCAGCTCAACTATTATTTTCTCCAATTCCATCCATCCCCCCATACACAGCATAGATGATCATAAGCTCTAAATAAGAATCGCATCTAGCTGGGTTCTTCTCTTTCTTTTCTTTCAACAGTTACTTTGAGAAGCAGAAAGCCGAGTGGCAGAAGGAGCCACATGAGCCCGCCATCCCAGAATCCCTTGCTGCTGCTGCCGCGGCAGCACAGCAGCTTCAGGTGTCCAGGAAGCAAGATGCCCGCCAGACAGCAACCTTCAGACAGCAACCCCCACCTATGAAGGTATTACTCCTGTTAACTTTAACTACCTTCAATAGGGATGTAAAAGTAAATTCTTTTTTTTAATAGTCAGTGGATGGTCTGAGCTAATAAAAGCAGCCATTTTAGGCGTAAGTCACAGCTGATTAAGCTGCACTTTGGATAATTTCTTTCCTAATGATAAAAGGCAGTGTGAATTTCCAAGATGTAATTGGCTCTGAACTATGCCATACATGGAGAAAATGGTAAGAAAACAAACAACCCTAGATGTAAATGAATAAAAGGCTAGGCGTTGTCAGGTACCACCAGACCAAGTTCCTTGCTTATCTCTACAAGACAACAAAAACATCATGTGAAGTAACTGTTCTGAAATTTTCTCCCCTCTCTCCAGGCTTGCCTGTCCTGCCATCAGCAAATTCATCGTAATGCTCCCATCTGCCCATTGTGCAAAGCCAAGAGTCGCTCCCGCAACCCAAAGAAGCCCAAGAGGAAGCCAGATGAGTAGATCCTACTCCACCTTCAGCTTCAGTAGGGTTTAAAGGGAACTGGTCCAATACACTGATTGAAGATAAACCATGTACATAACAGTATATGGTTGAAATAACAGATCTGTGCTTCATTCAGTCCCCACTTTAATAGTAACTTGTTAAATAATCTGTCAACAATTGATCAAGGATCCAATAATGTCATTCTGTTGTTTGTTTTTATTAGTGCTTTGGATGTGTTTATATGTAACTGTATGACTTCCATAGTAGGTTTACTAGCCCCTAAACATTGTAACTGCAATAATGCAAAAAGGGAACTTGATAAAATGTCCAAATAACTTTGCCCACCTTGCTATTGTTTATTGCCTTAGATATTGTACTGTGTTTCCTAATTTTTTAGTGCATGCGCGCTTCCATGACTGTCTGTTGTGTATTATTTGTGCTGATATAAAATTGAATAGTTTTAATTGCGAAGTTAAATAAAACACAATGTTGTTTTAATGTTTACAGTGTTCAAGTGACCACAAACTGGACAAAAACTTGCTTTGGATAGTGTTGTGTTTAACTTTAATACAGTGATAACAAAATAAATGGCTGTTTTGTACTGACCTTGTTACCATGTTCTTCTTTTGTGCTCAGAACAAAGGCTACACCCTTGTTCTAGTGGTGTGAAGGTAAACATCAACCGCTGTATCTTAAAAAGGTAACACAGTCAACATATGGATCAATGTTTATTGGGCAAATGTGTGGGTTTGGCCTGTGTGTGAAAATAAGAGGTAGGAATATGTTTGACTCCACCACAACATTGTCTCTTTTATGGTATTAATACTTTGCCCATCATGTCTGCAGCTATCTGTCTGGAAAAGGACAGCGAGGTCTTGCTAAATGAGTTCCTGTAGCGTTTTTGTCAGGGTGACCCCTCATTTCATCTGTTGCCAGGGCAACTCCACGTTCCTTAGTGGTTGCTAAGGCAACCCCAGGTTGCTGTGACCCGCATATCTTCACCAAGTAGTTCCTCCCAAAACCAGTGAGGGGCATCGGAGGACTTAGGGAAACTTTGCACAAACTCGCCCCACTCCTATAATCCTACAAACAAGGAAGAATTGTTTAGGTCAGTAAATATCAGACCAGTCCAACTGGCATAAATATTAGTGACAGGTATGACATGGAGTTGGTCTGTACTTAAAGTTACTTACCTCGTGGCTCATGTGTGTGCTTAGTCTGGCCGTCAGTGTTTGGAACTGCAGTTGTGTCTTCTTCCTCCAGATAAAACTTTTCAAGGCCAGAAAAGCTTGTTCCTGCTCACACACACTGCAGACAGCGGGATCATGGAGCTCCACCTCTGCAGCCTGCCACAAAAGATAAACACACCGAGTGAAGAAATCAGGCATTTTTCTACAGTTATATCGACCACATCGTAAAACTGAGTCACATAAAATCGTCTCCTGACCCGTCTCATCTGCTCCTTGATGGTTTTGAGCCTCAGCATTGAGATGAGTTGAATTGGAACGGGCTGGACTTCGGGGCCTTGACACATGAGGCCGGGGGAGGATTGGTGTCTGTCCCGTTTGGTACAGTCAGGGAGAGGGAGGTTACTCTCTCTGTAATCTCTTAACTCGCCCCCTGCTATAACTTGTCTTCCAGTTTCATACCTCTCCCTCCCTCTGCCTCCTTTATGTTTATTATTTCTCTCCTTCTCCTCCTCTGCTGAGGGGTATGGGTGCTGCTGTTTAATTTGAACACGAGAAATCATTGTTCTGCAGTAACTTCTTAGGGCGTCCTCCTCCATATTGTAGAAACTACAACACCTGGAAGCGGTTTAAATTGTGTCTCATGAGTTAGACGGCGACATTAGGGTAATAATCCCTGATAATAACTGATTCTAACGTTTACGTAGTGACGTTAGGTTAACAAGGTGAAGCTAATAAACCGAGTACCTTAACCACGTATCTTCTTCCGGCCCTGCCAGACTATTCTGTGGCGTTTTGAAAGGTTTGAAACTACAAACAAAAGTCATTAAGAATATGATTTTCCTCTCCAACAAACTGTGTTTACCCCTCTTCTTTTACTGTTTACTACAGCCGCACTTCCCGCTATCGGTGCATCACTACCGCCCTCTGGTGGTCGACACGAGCACGTGAAGGAGAATTATTTAGATGCCATTCAAGGAATTTATTGTCATCAAGTTTATTTACTATTAATAATATCACCTGATTCGTTCACACTGTCATATATATGTGTATGTCGATAGATAGATAGATAGAAAGATAGATAGATAGATACTTTATTTATCTCCTAGGGGAAATGAATGTGTCCATTAGCTCATTGTTGATAATAATAATATTAATGATAAAAACAGTTGATAATAAATAAACAATAATAATTAGATTAGTCCACTTCCTTTGGCTGAGGTGTTGTGTATATATATATAATATGGTATTATTTTTTGTTACTACAATCAACTGTAATGTGGGAAGTAAAAAATGATCGTTTGGCAAACCTTTGATACAATATCACATATGTACGAACAGAATCATTCTAAACTGGTGATGTGTTGGCTTTACATAACTTGGCAGTGACATATAATGCTATTTTGTCTGGGGTAAGAATAAAAAAAGAGCAGTGATCAAAATTGGATGAAATTGTGGTTATGGCAAATATCGGCGATGCAGTTTAAAATCATGACTTTTATTATCATCATAATAATAATGAATAATATAAAATTTATAATTACTTTTTCTGGCCTTTTTCAAAGAAGTCAGTGATGGATGGCTGAATTTCCAATGGTTGCTTTGGTTTCAAGGTCCTGATATTGTTGATATTTGCTCATGTTCGCTCTGCCATGGCTGACTGGGACACTGGGTTAAAGAATGGAGCCACACCTAATGCTATTAGTAACACCTGTGCTTTTCCTACTGTGACAAGTCAAAATGTGCGCCGTGAAAAAAAGCCTATTTTATTGTACTGCAATTCCTGATTGCTCTTGTTTTATCACGGTTCTTGGGTTGGGATGTTTGCATTAAAACTGAACCTTGCTTGTCCACATTTAATTGTTCCATGTCTGTGTGCTGAAGTAAATAAACATATACATGAATAACTAAGTAAAGGTCCTTCATGTATTCGTACAATGGCAGGAATCCGGACTCTTGTGCCATATGCTGAAAGAATGTGGTGTGTCGCAGCTTTCCTACCAGACATGGGGGAGTATGAAGACGGGTGGGTTTGGCAGAGGAACAGCTGCCTGACTGCTCCTCCAGAACTTCTGACAGTCACGCAGCTGACACGTACTAAAATGGCTGCCTCGGTGTGAATCAGGGAGACAGGGTGATAACAGGTCACTAGACCAGAAAAATCTGTTTTTCTCATAGATTATTTGGTGTTATCATCCCATTGAGAAGTTGGGGTGGGAATGCAGTTGTGGGCTGTTGCTTCGCTAATACCCGCTGAAAATGCTGGTGAAGAATTCTTCCATGGTTAACACTGACACAGAGACACAGATGTCTCCATTTCATTTTTGTTTTTATCCGGGACACAGGGAAAGACGAAGTCACACTCACCAATCACAGACTGAGTGTCACAAGTCTATCACCTTTCTAATTATAAACCTGAGCCCTGACTCTCCAAGAATGGAAGTTTAGCCAGGCCCATCTGTGGCCTAAAATTAGCCCCCACCCCCCAGAAAGGAGCTCTGCCCCCTCTGTTGGCTAATACACACACACACACACACACACACACACACACACACACACACACTGCACTTTTTCACAACTTACAGCTTCTGTACAAGCATCACACACTACTTGGAGGAGCTTTCTTTCTTTCTTTCTTTCTTTCTTTCTTTCTCCCACGTGACTTGGAATGGAAATTTGAAAGGTTTTAACTTTGAATATTTCTGGAAATCACATCATCTAGCAACAAGGTGAGGTAAGTGTCTTGTTTCAGTAAGTACCCGTTTGCAGCTGTTGACACAAACATTGTAACTTTGTTTCTACTGAGCAAAGTCTGTGGACACAGTGGGAAAGTATTCATTTTGTGTGTCTATGAGTAAAAGGCACTCAGAAGCCTCGCGTATTATGTCTGCTCTGTCTATTTTGATGATGATTTGCCATATATAAAATAACTGTATCATGTAAACAAACTACTTTGGCTTTGTACTGTATGGTCATGGTAGGAAACTGTCATGGGCTTCCATGGTTAAACTTGATAAAGACCATGTGTAACAAAATTAACTCAAAATGACAAGAGAATTTCAGCTGTGTATGTGTCTGAGTGCATCATCTTCTTTTTCTGTCACTGCAGATGGAGGGGCTTTGACTTTCACTAGCCTGGAGTTACATTATGGTTCTGGGCCAAGCTGTCAACATGAGTTTGATGGACATTTCTAAGATTTTCTCCCTGCTGCAGCCTAGGGAAGAGGATGAGGACAATGAGCAGTGTCAGGCCTTGAACAATGCCGTGAGCAGGGACGATGTGACTCTGCTCTCTGAGCTCCTGTCTCAGGAGAATTACAGGAGGTCTATCAATGCTCGGAGCGGGTGGGGGGTGCCGGTAACACCCTTGCGCACTGCTGCCGCTCTGGGACACCTGAGGTGCCTGGAGTTGCTGTTGGAGCACGGTGCAGAGGTGAGATTCAGAGAGAGCAGTTTGTTGTACGACTTTCAAATGAGGATGATGAGATGGATTTTGGAGAGTGGGTGTGGAGGGGGCGAGTGGGACTCTACAGCTGCGCCTGCTGGTGGGTGTAATGGATACAAGTATCCTATTTAATAACCAAAATGATATACTGCACTCTGGCTCACACATTTCATTTAAAAGCCAAGAAAGGTTCTCACATTGTTCATGCAGGTCTTTTTCCTTTATTAAAAATGAGGGGTAAGAAATGAGAGGTGAGATTTTCATCACATTTTACACCTTGTGCATTAAAGGAACAGTGTGTAGGATTTAGGAGGATTCTATTAAAACTCATAATTATGTTTTCATTAGTGTATAATAAGCTGAAACTAAGAATTGTTGTGTTTTTGTTAGCTTAGAATAAGCCTTTCATAGCTACATAAGGAGTCGGTCTGGCTCTAGAGAAAGCCTTTTGTGTTTTTACGTTACCTGAAGGCCACCGTAGTTTCTCCTACACGCTTTGCTGGATGTCACTAAATCCTACACATTGGTCCTTTAAAGCTGCTAGAATTAATATTTTTATATGAACTATAGATCAAATGACTATGTGCAATATAAAAGAGATCACTAGTAGTGACAAGTCCAAACAAAACAGTTACCCAACTCTGCAGCTGACCTCAGTCGTCTGTAACCTTTTAGCATGTTTTAGTTTTGGTTTTGGTCAGTGTAACTCTGCTGTTATCAACATTGTTTACAGATGTTAGACAGCTGTTTTCAGTGAAAAAGTTCTGTTAAACTCACTGTAAACTAGCTGCCCAACACCAAGTGGCAGCTGGACAAAGTTAGTGAGGTGGTCATCTATCTAGTGCCACTTTAAGTTCTTGGATCTTCAAACCACTATTTGCCCGGAGTGTGTTTCCTAGCGCTAAACCATGCTGATGTTCTCCTGTGTTTGAATCCAGATTGACAGCCTGGATGTGAAGGCCCAGACGCCTCTGTTCACAGCTGTCAGTGGGAAACATCTGGACTGTGTGGTTGCTCTGCTAAAGGCCGGGGCTGATCCTAATGGCAGCCAGTACAACAACTGCTCTCCGGTGCTGACCGCGGCCCGGGAGGGTGATGTAGACGTGCTCCGAGAGCTGCTACGGTTTGGCGCCGAGGTGGATGTCAGACCCAAAGTACCAGAGTGGGCATCCAATGCCACAGCCTGCAGAGGGCCCCTTTATATCTCAGCTGTTTATGGACACCTGGACTGCTTTAAACTGCTCCTTTTGCATGGGGCCAACCCCAACTACAACTGCACAGATGAGAAGATGCTGGCCAGGATAAAGCAGCCAAAGACAGTTCTGGAGGTGTGTCTCCGTTATGGCTGCGGGGTGGAGTACATCCAGCTTCTTATAGACTTTGGGGCAGATGTGTATCTTCCTACACTGATCATTGACAAGACTACAAAGCAGAATGAAGCTCTGCTTTTACTGCTCAAGGAAAGAGGTGAGACACTGATCATAGTAGATTCAGTCAGAGCTGCTCTGTGAAATGTCTGAAAACGCAAATGTTGATCTACCTTTGTTTTTTCTGTTTCTGCTCCAGTTTGTCCCAAAACACTGATGTCTCAGACTCGGATGGCAATTCGAAGACACATCTCCTGTGCTAATAAAGAACCCGCCATTGACAGTTTGGACGTTCCTATAATCCTGAGAAACTACCTGAAGCATGACACCTCTGAACTCGTATGATGCCCATGCTAACGTCAAGAGATATGTCCAGTGAATTTTATTTTTACCTCGTTGCTTTACACCCATGACTGGATAATTAATTTCTGGCTTTGCCATTTCTGGTTTACCCCGCAAGTAGGACGAGATAACGGATACTTACACAACCAATCTCAAAGTGCACACTGTGTAATATTTTTATGTGGTTCCTTTAGAGGTCACTTTACTGTCACAGTGCAATAAAGTCTTTTTCTTTTTATTAATTATTTATGAAGTTTTCACTTTGTGACTTCCTGTAGATCTATGTATTAAATAGCTAAAGTTTATATAGATTTTCTATCTCTGCAAAGCTGATAGAACCACAAACAGCAGATCATAGTTAAGGGCTCCGTCTTGGAAAATCTGCCATGTCCTTGGGAAGTGTAACACCATGGCTGACCACTAGAGACCACAGTAACACTGCATATTGCTCTTGTCCACATTTGAGGCTTCTTATGGACAATTTTGATCTATATATACCTCTTTGTGTAACCTTAGGCTCTGTCCCTTTTACAGGTGTCTTTACACAATCACATATAGTCTCACTTCAGTTGCTTAGACATCCAGACACAACTGGAGGAACACTCACACACACACACACACACACACACGCACATACTGTCTGCATCACACCGGGATGTCTTAGATCTTGCTTGAAAAACAGTCTTGCATCTGTGGACTTCAAAACATTAGGAAGCGGAGCGATCAGCCAGCACTTCAGCACGGCCAACTGGGAGAATATATTTGCATAAGTCTCATTACTTATTGATTACAGTGTAGTTATTTGCAGGGTACAATTTTTGGTTAGAAGTTTGTTGAATTTTTATTTTTTCTTTAGTGGCTTGTGAACACCAGTCTGACAATGTTCTTATCTAATCTCATGTTTTTAATTCTAAGAACGGCCTTTCATTTGTGTCATGTCCAGGAGTTAATGTGTCAGCTGTTGGGAATAAGGGGGGGGGGGGGGGGGGGGGGGAAGGAGATAACAAACAGGAAATGATGTCACACGACAGGAAACCCAGCACAATGCTCTTACTCACACTTTGACGCCTTGACAAGCAGTTCTGTAGAGGTTTTATTTTCAACAAAAGTACAGCTATATCAGATATGGATTGATTTTTACAGCGAAGTACAACATATTCCCAGTGCTTCTGATTACATCAAAACATATAATGTACATACAGTTGACATCTCCACTCTCCCATTCACAGTTTCTGGATTGAATAGGCATTATTTTTAAGGTTTTTCATTTCTACAACAAATAATCAAACTCAAAGGGCTGCAAGAAAGAAAATGACAAATGTTTGCATATGGTGACAAAGGATGTGGATAATGTGAGTAAATTCTTCTGTGATAGGCAAAAATCCAGACCTCAAACTAGATGGTAATATACAATGGATATATTTCAAAAGTGGGATGTCAGTCTTCTGTTTACCTTGTTGTCACTGCACACCACATCGATATATGGCTCATTGAAGACTCTGTTGTACCCTGACTATTCTGAAACAACTCAGGACTGCATAACCAACCACAAGGAGTTCCTACTGAAGATGTCGCTATGCTAAATGTAAGTGAACGTGGTTACTGGCTGATGTACACCCTGGACTAAAAGAAATTACAGAAATCCGAGCTCTGGACAGTCTGCTAACTTGGCTGTCTTGGTTTTATGACCGGAAAGAGATATTAAAAAAAAAAAAAAACTGCTCAGAAGGCTGTCCTCTCAGCTCGCAGTACAAGGTCAGACTGATAATTATATAAGAAAAATAAAACCAATATATACATCCTTTTAACAATGTGGCCAAAATGGTGCTATTTAATACTGCATTCAATAAATACAAGTGAGGAATTAATTTGTACTGTCAAGTCATTGTACTTCAAAGAATCATCTGCCATCTGAAACAAGAGCATGATATGAATTGCAATGCAGTACTGTGTGTGTGTGTGTGTGTGTTTGTGTGTGTGTGTGTGGGTGCGTGCGTGCGTGCATGTGTGTGTGTCTTCAGGATTATGTTTATTTTTAGCTCATCCCAAGAGGTTTCGCATTTATTCAGCTCTTCTGCTTGACTACAAATCTATACACAAACACCCATGATCGGTGCTAACTCCTATTTGGTTCTCTGTTGTCATAAAAAATTATACCCGTTTAGCCTCAGCTGTTAATGCCATTCCAAAAAAAACCAAAACAAAACAAAAAAAAAACCAAACCAAAAAAAAAACCCCAGCAGTTTGGACCATGACAGTGTAGGTTGGAGTCAAAGAAAAGAAAAAGAAAATAAGAATAAAGGTCTAAAAATAATGTTACAGTTTATAGTACCCATTATATCTGGGCAAAGAGAGCATCAGTGCCTTTCATTTCACCTATCAACAGTTCAGTCTTTGATTCAGCATGAGGAAAAGGTGTTTCCCCTCTACTTGACAATAAATAAAAACAGAAGCTACAACCTGTAATGTGAAGTGAGCAGGAGACAGGTGGATAGAGAAAAGAACTCCCTTTAGTGAGATGGTATGGGTTCACACATGAATGGTTCCACGTTGTGGGAAAGAAGATAAAAAAAGAAAATCCCATTGGAAGTTAAATGAAACTAAACAATCTGTTAAGAATTGTCTTAAGTCTCATGCAAAATATTGGATGCCACAAGCATGCATTTACCTGGTACTGAGGTCTACCGCACGCTAGAACTGGAACAACATTCGTCTCCAACGCAAAATACCAATATCCAAATATATGATCTGTTCTTTTTACAGTATTTACAGTGTGTAGCTGATAAAGGTAAAATAGATGATTCTTTTTTTGATTCATAACTCACTGTTAATAATATACTTTGAAATGTGAAACCTAACTTGACTAATGAAAATCTGTTTCCTACTATATATTCAAATTAAACCATCTCTCAGCATGTTAAATAGATAAAGGAACTCTATGTAGTTTCTAAACGTCTGAAATAAGAATTAACTTCTTTTTGTGCAATAAAATTACTGCTATGTACGTGTGATATAATATAACAAGGTGTTTTAAAGTGTTTCAGTCAGACAGCACAGTATCTACTCATGGAAAAGGCCTGACCTCTAAGTTTCTGTCCGAGTTGATCTCATGCACCGGGGAATGAGGAATCCCCATCGTGTATGAGAGAGAAAAAGAGAGAGAGAAAGGAAGAGAAAGAGAAAGAGAAAGAGAGAGAGAGAGTGAGAGAGAGAGAGAGATGCAAGTCCCACACTGAAGGGAAAATACATGACTAATTCAAATCTGCCTGTGAAACTGAATAGATAATCACTAGTGGAATGCTGGAAGGCACTGTTAGATAGCATCTCTCCTCTCCGCAGCAGAACGGGCCAGCAAGTGCGCATGATTATGTGTGTGCGTGTGTGTGTGTGTGTCTATGTGTGTGTGTGTGTGTATGTCTTTGTGTCTATGTGTGTGTTAGCCTGCATGCTTGTGTCTGAATGTTGGTACTGGTGGTGGCGTGGAGTTGGGAGGTGGTGGTGGGGGAGCTGGGGATGTGGGTGGGGGTTGGGCGTAGCACGGGACCTGAGGTTATCATGGCCTGGGAACCATATCTTTTTGCTGTGCCAGACGAGGGAATTATCTTCCAAAACAATCTCACTGGGAGCCATCTCTACAGACACCAGCAGCCAACTCACCCATTTCTCAACTTTCTTTACTGAAACAAAACATAAATTACACAACATACAAAGCAATTCTAAGGTCTTTTTTCCAATAGGTTATAAGGCCTGTAAGAAGGCAAACAAATGACATAGAACGATATATAACTCTTTCATATCACGTTGCAGTGAATAGTGAAGATATATAATGATATATCACATTGCACAAGTTGTCATACTGTATATGTACTGTCCATCAGGTGATATAATTCAACACAAAATGTACTTCTGTATCTGAGGTCAAAATATGATAACAAACTATGGACAGATGTTTCACTTACATTCCAACTGTAGAAAAGAATACACCTTCATGATGTGTGTAAATCGGTAGTTTCTCCTCCGTTGATCTTCTCTTTCCTAACGCCTCAGTTGAAGGACTCTATGGCGAGGATCTCTCTCACAGCAGCTTCGGGGACTTTGTTGAAGAATCAAATCAATCTGAACAGGCCACAGTCCTTTGCAAATCACCTTAACAGTGCCAGCGCCAAGTGCCAGAACATGGATCAGATCTGGAGAACAATGTGACGGGGAGGGGGTGCCAAGATTTGGAAGCTGCAGCCTTTAGAAACGTATGAATCTGTCAGAGGACACCTGCATGCTACAGATTAAATTCACCTTTCTGCCGTGTACTTTAAGACTGATATGGTCGACCTGTTCATTTATAATGTCTGCCATTTTTCTGACCATTTCCCCTTGTGCTGGTTAGTGTACTGTCTAATTTCTCACACTGCTGCATTGCTCCTACTTAAATGAGAGAAAAAGTACTCCTCAGACTGAATATGTGCTGTGCTTTTTACAGTGTGAGCAATACAAAATAATTAAGTCAACTGATGGAAGTCTTTTTTTTTGTTTTGTTTTTACAGCTGATATGAAAAAGATATTATTTTAGACCTTGGCCAATGCATCAACTTCACTTTTAGCTCTCAGTGGATTTCCAGAGGTAGGCTGTGCTCTTTCCAAACACCCAGTGAGCTGCCAGCACAGTGCTACAGGGGTGGTCTCTGGGGAGAGTGGGGGAGGGGCTCTGACACAAGGCAGGTGAACCGTATAGCCTGCCTATCTCCTGCTCCCAGCTGTTTCATCTGAGCGGCAAGCTCTCTGTCAAACGCAACCCACAGCCCCTCGGCGTGATCGGATATGAATACCCTGTCAAAAGTGGTTGGTGAAAGGACGTAAATATTCTATTGATGTTCCGACTATTGATTTGTTCCCTGACCCGTCATATCATAGCCAATGGCAGGTTTCCAAAAGAATGAAGCTCTTCCTCTGAGAGCCACTGACTCACAGAGGCTTGAGCAGGTGGGTAGAGAGATAGAGAGGACAAGAGAGGGATGCAGAGAGGGAGGGAAACGCTGTGAATGTCAGACTCGGTGAAGAGAGGGCTACTATATTGCAGACAGCTAGAGAAAGGAGGATGGAGCGTTGAGAGTGAGGGGGAGATCCAGATGCAGACATCAGTAGAGCAGAGATGGCCTGACCAGTCTGTGATCAGTGGCGGGATGAATCTAACTCAGAGGTGGCGCTGACGGTCGAGCCTCACAGGTCCTTCCCGCGCCACAGGTGGTAGCTGAGGCTCGTCATTATTCAATCTCACATTCAGAAGAATGCAACAAGCAATCTCACATAGCAGCACAGCAAGATCTCAGCTTTTGGACACAATCATACTCTTAGGAGCGACCTGGCTTGGCCTTGTGTTTCTTTCCAGATGATGGAATAAAAATGAAATCATATAACAATCTCAGTAACTCCAGGACATTCAGATGGCGTGAATATGCAGAATCCGAGGGAAGGAGTTCATGACAGTTGACTCATCTGGAGAAGCATGATAACTAAGAACGTTACTAACATATATGAATTGTAAAGTTTTATTTTTTTCTCAATTTTTTAAATCCAAGTCTTCAGTCCTCTTGCTGCTTCAAATCACACTCTATATTAACATTGGTCCTTAACTTCGGAGTCTCTTGGGTATGTGTGTTTTTTTGTATTTTTCTTCATCATGGGACATGATCATCCAGTGTTTAGTGCTTCTAAGAAAAATAGCTGGTCCTTCAGAAGAGTCTGTGTATCTCTATTTCTTAAATGGAGCTAATCTACTAAAATTCTGCCAGAAAGGAGCCTGGCCTCTTTTGGATTGACTGAATTCAAAAACCTCTCCTTGTGCCATGTCCTCCGTTACCTCATACTGCCCCGCACTGAGGGGGTCCTGGGGGGGTGGGTATGAGGGGGGCGTGCACCTGTTTACACCTAGGGAGGCAGGTGCAAAAAGAGCAAGAAGGGTGTGAGGGGAGGGGGGGGGGGCAAGGAGGCAGTGCAGGGCACAAAGCAAAAGAGACAAAGAAGGGAGGTGGATAGCAAAGAGGAAACATTGTCAGTATTGTATCTAGAGCAGACACAACAACACAACATCAAGTCATGCTTCCACAGAAAACAGGCACAAAGACATACAAAATGAGCCTTCAGTGTTAACATTCCTGCATATTAAACCTGAGATATGACACATCATGATCATATGATGACAGCTGAATTGGAAGAAAAGTGAAATTCAGCTCTAGCAATGACACAAGGGAGACTAAAGATGCTATTCAATCAAACTCTGTGGCAGGCAAACAAGAGAACTAACAGATTACATCTGATACAATGATGACACCAGGCATTTGGACAAGGGACACTGTTCTTCCATGTTTGTTGACAGCACTTTTGTTTGAATAGCACCCTCGACACTTGAGAACACAAGAGTGGCGAAAATAGAGCCAACAGAAAGCTGTTAATATGCGTTTAACTACGGTCTACAATGTCATTTAGCTACAGTCTACAAGCATCACAACTAGTGTAGCTAGTGTAATTAAAAATTAGATACAATCAATATTTGGAGATGAAATATTCAAAAGTTGCCATGGCATCTTAGAGAAACATGAAAAGATGAGAAACAGTGTCTTTTTTTAGGGTTTTTTTTTTTTTTTTGGCCAAACACTGTTTTAGCAGTTAGAAGGGTTCATGTTATTTGTGTTAGTGGGACCTGTTGATTTTGGATAGTCAAGATAATGCTTGTAAACAGATTGGACAGTGACTGCATGCTCCAATGCCAACGTTAATCACAACACCTCCCAATGCTGCTTAGCAGTTGCCATGGCATCTTATTGTGCTAGCTCTAAGGAGAACTCTAATGTATATACCTTTATCATTTTCAAACCATGTCCATACAACATGGCCCTCTTTCTCAAGATGAAATCTATAAATGAATCTGAAATTCAAGAGAGTACTTCACCTTGTGCCAGCCATGTACACATACAGCACTTAGAAACACACAACATTTACTTCTGACAGACATCTACAGGGATCCTAACGTCAGAGAGAACATTCCAGCAGTGGTCATTGGTTAATCAATACCTTAATGGATGGTCATGCTTATTGTGAAACTGGCAATAGCAAGAACATCAGTAATGGTAAATGTACAAACATCTAGCCTAGCACTAAAATGGCTAAATCTTAAAGGATGATACCAGCAGTTTGAGCATGTGGGTCCTCTGTCTTTGAGACATTGTCAGAAACTAGCATCCATGAAAAGCTTGTTTGACATGTTTTTCTGTTACTGAGATAGCTGGTAACTGTTGGGGTTTATGTTGTTGCCATAATGTTGTGTTACAGTAAAACAGAACATGTTTAATAAAACAGTAATTAAAAATAACATGAATACCCTGATTGTTCTCCTGACTTCAAGGTGTCAGGACATTCCGTTGCGCTGGATAACACAATACAAGGTAAAGGCACCGTGTTGTACAGTTTAGATGCTGTAATAAAACATAGTATATCAACTATACAACACCTGTACACCTCAGAAGTAAGTATAAACTTACAATGCTGAGGGTATTCTTTGACAATCTGGATGTTACTGGAAGTGAAAAGCACCAACAACCACCCTAACTCAAAAAAAGAAAAAAATGCAAACAGTTGTCTGGGATATTAAATCATTTCAAGACAAGCGTGACACAAGACCCGCATGTCATGAACACTGGTATCGCCCTTTAAACTCAATAGTTCATGCAAACAGCCCTCTGTCTTTTCATTGATGCTTAACAGCTGCTTTACAACTCATATCAAGTCATCCTCATATATGGGCTGACAGACATTTATCTCAAAGGAAAAATATTGAAAGTAATATAGTGTAGTGAGACTGCATGAATTCACTTGACTTTTCTAGCTTACTCAGTACACGGCTAGTCTAGATCCATTCATAAACAAAGAATGCGTGTTTAAAAAAAGTGTAGAAAGTAAAAAGAAAAAAAGAGCAGGTTAAGGGAAGAGTAAACAGCGATGAGAAGACAGAGCACAGCAGCGAGGAAAAAAAAAAAGGAAATCACCTGATATCTTCTTGTTGCCTCACCTTTCTGTTTGGTCACCTTTCTCACTGTCATGGCCGCCTGCCGCTTCTGGTACTCAGAGATCTCAAAACCTAAACAACAATAAGATTGTATGTTGGACAAATGTTCCACAAAGAGCATGGAGATCATTTCAAAAAAGACGTAATAAGTTGCAAGAAGTCGCCTTTTACTTTGGCTTAAGAACAGCTGAAGCATTGTTTAGCTTTAGCTTTTCAAAACAGTAGAGCACAAAACCACATTTTGACCACAACATACTACATTTTGACCGTGATCCAGCCAATCAGAGCTACGGGCTGATCTACATCCTCACTTTGTGTACATTACACTGGGAAGCTCGTGTTTTTTGCTAAAAATGTCCCGTTGTACTGCGCTTCAGGAAATACAACATGAAGCTCCAGTGCCCATTGTGAATGAAAAGCACCTCCCCGCTTTTCCAAACAGGGAGGGGCAGAGAGGTGCGTGACTAACCGATTTTCTCATCCTCTTGCACCATCTTCCTCTCCTCGTGGAAGGCCCTGAGCCAGCGGATCTTCTCCTCAGGCTTCTTGGCCAGGAAGATGTGGATCTCCTCGCTGTCTTTGTTGCACAATTTGAAGGCGTTCTTCACACTGACGTTGAAGTCATCGTCACGCCCGTCTATGGCGTCCCGCACCTCGTAGCGATCCATGTCAATGCGGCCCTTGTAGTACAGGATGTCCCGGCGTATCAGATCCTGGGTAAGAGGAGAGAAAGATGTCCGTTAATGTGTGTCTATGTCTCTGTGTGTTTGTGTGTGCTGAACCTTAGAGGTGTCAACAAGCAGCCTTCCCTTGGTGTCCTGAGAGCCTGTCTTATGCAACCCTTTCCATCTGCTGCCCAAACATACAAACACCTTCCACACACATTGGGGGATGCCAAATTTCTCAGTAAATCTGTTCCTCACTTGGTATCACAAAAAATGAAAATAGAAGAAATACTATCATAACAGAAGCTCTTACATAGACTTACACACGTACAATCTAATACACAACAACACAACATTTCTGTAATATGTCATATTTTTATGTTTGTTTTGCAGATGCTATGTGACTTTATAATGCTCCGTCTTTGTTGACAGACTTTCTTAATATCGTTTTTGATCGTAGAACCACTGTAGCCTCATAAAATATACAAAACAACTATGAAAATTTTATGAAATTAATAAATTTAATTTTAAATGTTTTTCAGCTACACCAGCACAGGGGCTGATACTAATGATTATTTTCATTAACAATTTATCTGCCAGTTATTAATGGATTAAACGTTTGATTGAAAACTGCACATCACAATCTCCTACAGTTCGGTGTGATGTCTTGAAATTGCTTGTTTTGTCCAAAAAATATTCAGCTGACTGTCACATACGACAAAGAAAAGCAGCTAACTGTCACACTGGAGCAGCTGTACACACACAATGTTTGGCTCTTTTGCTCTTTTGCGTGAAAAATGACTTGCATTGATTAATCAATCCTCAAAATAGTTGCAAAGTAAATTTCTGCCAATCGACTAATCAATTAATTGACTAACTGTTTCTGCTTTACACCAGTACATCAAGTACAAAAAAAAGCATAACTTGATGTAACTTGTAAGAATAAGACTGCCACATAAAAATAAACCTTCGTCGTGACCATTGCCTCAGGACCAAATAACATCCAGTCCCACTCTGAGGTCAAGGAAGGGAAAACAAAAAAAGGAACCGGAATTTTTTAACAAGCATGCAGAGACAAATCTGTATTCATGTGCTGATAAGGAAGAGATGATAGTAAAAGATGGAAGACTACATGCAACGTGCTACTAACACACCCCGAGGGCTGCCATTATACATGTTATACTGAGGATGCTGAAGTAGGAAGTGTAGAACAAAGACTAGAATTCATAACGTAGCGTGTCTTGGAGCTTTGGACTTTATTTATTGGACCAGAACAGCTAACGCACATGTGTGCAGACATACTGGAGTTTATATTTGGTGCCAGAGATGTTCAAATGTGATAGAAGGGGGGAGGATGAGGACAGACGGAAAGATAGAGACACGGAAAGACAGTATATTAATATGTCTTGTATCTTTTTTCTGTGTGTGTTTGTGTGTGTAATGGGGAAATGATTTTTCTTCTGTGTGTACACGTGTGCGTGCCTGTGAGGATGCAGTTATTCAGCCTCTGTGTGTTTTTGTGTCTAAGTGTCTGTCTGCATCTGTGTCTTTGTCTCTGTGTGCATGTATTGCTGAGTCTAGCCGAGCGTGAACATCCGTCTGACAGGAGAGCACAGCCCTGGTGCATTAGAGCCCAAACTACCACAGCTCCATTTTGTGAAAGGTGCTGAGGAGTTGAACGCATCTCCACCGAGTGCTGGTGTGTCTCATGCAGGATTATGTAATCTATTTGCAGCTCTCGAGTACGGCTGAGGAAGTCACATTGTCTTCAAGCATCTCCGTCACCCGGCATGTGATATACACAACTTTCAAGAAAACAGGCTGAGGGTGAGTTTTAGCTTATCAGCTCATTTTCAGCCAACAAAGTCTTCAAATAAAAGGAAAGAAAGTGAACAAAGAGAGAGAGAGAGAGAGAGCACCTACCTTCTTACAGAGGACCAGCTGGTGATCAAAGAGGAAGAAGACTCGCTGCTGGCTGCGTCCATACGGCTGATAGATCCATGACAACTCCCCAGTGTAGATGAGCTCCGAGCTCCTGTCCAAAATATCATCCCCCTAGACACACATGCGCGCGAGTGCGCACACACAAACACACACACACACACACACACACACACACACACACACACACACACATACAGATACAGATACACAGTTAATAAATACAATCAATCAGTTTACTCATCTCATCCTGTGAAAACAGTTGATATGGTCTTCTGTGGCTGAAGCAGCTTTGTCAACTCTGAGAAATTAACCTCGATGATGTCATAATGATGTCATCAGGGAGATGTCAGCTTGGGCTTGGAAATTACTTTTTACAGAGAGCCTACTTTATAAACTGGGACATAGAGTTAAGACATGGCTGTGTAACAGGCAGGGGAAGTCTAACAAAAAATGCTATCAAGTTGCATTATGGGAAATACATGCTGCTGCCTTTGGAAGCTTGAACCATACTAGAGGCTAAGGCTGTGTCTCAATTTGGAAAGTGCAAAGTATGGAACGCTGGGATCCCTGATGTATTTTCAACTTGTGAAAATGGCAGCTGAGGAAAGAGGACACATTGTTGGCGCTGATGGCCTCATTCCCATGTTGCATGGAACAGGGTGCACACACAGGAAGATAAAATGTTCATTTTTAACTAAAGTGAGCAAACAGCTGGCAGATGTTTTGGCAGGCAACAATCAAGGTCAAATGTTGTGATCGTCATTTCATGTAAGTGCCGTGACTACTCTGTCAAAACTCATGCACTACACCAGCATGTACAGAGTTCACGCGGTGTACTACATGTAAGGGTACTAACATAATCCAGATTGAGCCTTTTACAAGAATCCTAACTTTGTTAAATATAATATTAACTTTCTGGAATATCCCTTTAAATAATGTTGAAAATGAATTTTTTATTGTATTATACAAGTTATCAACACAGGGTTATGTATTGGTCTGAAAGATGTCATTTTCAGTTTGTTAAAAAGAAAAACATTTAAAAAATTTAAAAGCATTTCAAGCATGAGCAAACATTAAATGAGATATTTTCCCAAAGCAGACTTGAGGACGTGTAAAGCTTTCTACATTTAGTGATAGCGACATTAAGTAAAATCTCTCTCTCTGAAAGCTTGATGGTCATGAAAATGTTTGTTTAAAAGACAAAATATTATAACATATAATTATAAAATATCATTATAGTATCAATATGACTCAAGCATTTTAAACACAGAGATAACTGGGTAAAACTGTCCGGGTTTGGTGATGTATGTAGTAAAATGTAAGTTCTTCCATCCTTAGGAAAAATCTGTAACTAAACACATGGACTAACTAGACTAGATGAGATTGAGCCAGTAAAACAACACTGGTGGACACCAGATGCTTTGTAATTACGCCACAGTCAGAACGAGCACATACCTCCCAGTCCAGAACAGAGGCTTGCCACTGGGCGATCTTGTCGATGTTCTCCAGCCTCCTCTTCCTTTCGTTGATCTGCTGAGTGACGTTCCGCATTACTGCCAGGGCCGCCGCCACGTATCGATAGTCACTACGGATACAATGTGCACATAATTTATTACTGCTGTAATCTTGCAGTAGTAGTAGAAAGTAGCCTATTAGAGACAGGGGTTATAAACTCAAGTAACAGCTGTAAGTCTGCTTGAGCACAGTCAAAATAACACACCACTACTTAATTCCAATCAGCCATTTTCTCTGACTACAGTTAACTCTGACTGCGTCTTTGCTAACTGAGCTGGATTTATCCCTCTGGCTTAGATGTGCTACGGATCCAATCCTCACTTTGGAAGATAATGCGTGTGTGTGTGAGTGTGTGTGTGTGTGTGTGTGTGTGTGTGACAGTGCTGTGTGTGTGACAGAGAGCAGGCCTATATCTGGCAGATTCTCCACAGCTCCTAACAGTCAAACACTGTGATCTGGCAGGCCTCGCTGGCAGAGCTGGCACCTATCCCTCTCTGGCTGAGAATGCGTGGTTTGTGAATGACCTGGAGCTGGCTGAGACACGCTGAATCACTTACACCATGTTTCTGTGGGTTTGCACGCATGAGTTTGCACATCTGGATGCTCGCATATGCGTCTGTTCACGAGAGATCATCTGCAAATGTTTGGATTGTGTATTGTGTTTCTGAGCTGTGCATGCAGCTTGTGGAACGTTGATGCTTGTATGTGTGCCAGCAAAAGCCCAAATTCATATTTAATCTGCAATCTATTTATATACAGAGCTCTACACAATGATCCCATGGACATGCATCGATATGAAAATTATCTGACTTGCTTATGAACCGCAGCACTGTCGCATGGATTCCTTCCATTAAATGTTGTCCTCTAAAATATTCACAGACAACAGGGCAAAACAACATTTATTTCAGTGCATGCATAGACGAGCACCGCTTCAGCAGAATAAACCCAACACCTGCAACAGCTGCATCACAACACGATGCATCTGCAGCACAATGACGCACCAGTAATAGATTCTTTTTAGAAACAAATGAACTGGCCATCAACCAGCAACACATTAAGCAGATTAAATGTGATCTTGGCCAGGGCGTACAGTACCTGTGCTCCTGTGCAGTGTATTTGAGAAGCTCGGCCAACTGGAGTGGATATTTGCAGATTTTCTGGACAGGGGTGAGCAAGAAGCCGTCTATGGCGATGTCAATCATTTGCTGGAGGAGGCGACAGGCCTCGAAGAAGTGCTGGTACCTGCCATCCCTCATCAGCTTGCTCAGCTCCATACAGGCATCCAAGTGGTTGTTACAGTATTCTGAATAGATCCAAAACCCATCTTGCTGTAGAGTAAAGGACAGGGGAGGAGCATGATCAATGAATCCTCCTTTCAATAAAACATGCTGGGGAGAAGCCGATATGTACAGAGGAACGGCTATGGTTGCTAAAATTTTTATTAAAGCTGTTTTCTCAAGATCATGACTTAATTATCTCGTTATCTTGAGATAAACTGTTTGCTGGTGACTTAATTATCTCCACAACTTAACTGTTATCTCACGATGACGAGATAATTAAGTTCTGATTTTGAGATAACAGGCCTAACACAATTATTAGCAATTATGGCTGCTCTTGGCTGGACAGTGTGTAAAAGTCTATTCATTTTTCATCCTAATTTTTTATCAGAGCAAAAAAAAAAAGGGAAGATACTTATGATAATACTATTTGGACTTACGTGTTCTAAAAAGCATGGTCCAATTTCAGAGAGGTGCGGTTCCTCTGTGTTGTACTGTTTCTCCAAGTCTCTAACAAAGCCCATCTGGAAGCGGTAGATGTCCTCGATGTTGCCAAAGATGACCTTGAGCTGGTCATCATTGAACATGTCCACACGCTTCCTGCACTGGCGCAGGTAACCCTGCAACAATACGATTTACAACAACTGTGAGGTTTTCAAAGGAGATACAGTTTAAGTACCAGTTCCTATATTGTGATATGGCTGCAAGGCCATGAGTCAGAAAAGGCTACAGAAATGTGCAATCTTCTCCTCCGCTTGTTTCATCTCATCACTCTCATCCCTAGTTTTGTTAATTCTTTGTAATAAACATGTCAAGTCATTCTTTAAGTAGAATTCATTTGAATTAAATTGAACTATGACTCTTTTAAAGAGTCAAAAACAACTTTGTGTAGGTTGAACTGTGGTCCCAATTCGTCAGTCCAATTCTTGTGGTTAATTAAATGCCCTGAAGCTTTGGCCCTGAAGCTTTGGCACACCCTGAGGCTTTGGAAAAGATCTGCTGTAAGTGGTAGGTTTTTGCTATTTCACACTCCACCACCCACAATTCTCTCTGTTGTCTTTGTGAAATACACACGCTAAGCCTTTTTGTTTTGTTTCTGGAAGTCAAGCTAAATCCAAATAATCTAAATTAAAGCAGTGATGAGAAATGTATGAATGTTGAAGACATGTTTTCAAAATACTAATAAGAAGAAATGATGGGTACATGTTGTACATTATGATATGAAGCACTTCTGGCATTTTAACTTTATGTGCAAAACCTAAAACCTTCAACCCTTTACTTTTACCTATTTGAAAGACACAGTTTGAAAATAGGTAAATCTCCCCTTTGACTGACTTGTTCATATCTATTTCCAAGCTATCAGGTATCAGTCAACTCTACTATTATACATCTCTTGTCTGTGCATGTTTATGGCAAGTTGGAAAATGCAGAATGCTCTTACAGACAAGAAATGTAGAGGTGAGAAAGTTATTAAAAATATTTTGAACCATTACACTTCACCTGGAATACAAGTATGCAGAGGATTAAGATGATTAGATAAGCAAAAATTTGCGGAGAGTCCATGTGATGCAAAGCTTTTTTTGCTCTGTATTCTGATACAACTGCTATGCAACTAGCAACCATGCAATGGCTGTGCTGGTGACAAATAGCATTTTAGAAACATCTGCTTCACCTGAAAAGCAGAGTTATTGCATCTTACTTTAACTTACTTGTATGTATTAATGAATATTTTCACATTATCAGCAGGAAGACCAACTGGTGGCAATGGACTGATTGCTTCACAGTATGTTAAATTGTTAATGCTACTAGTTAGGTCTATAACTATATGTAGAATACTGTTTGATTATGACTATGGCCTGCTAGCGATCAAAAAATAAAATAAACATATAGCTTGTTGGTCATGACATGTCATAATTAATTAATCAGTCCATCATACAACAATCATTATCTTCTATTCCCATAGTTATTTGTTTCTGCTAAACCAATTATCATCTGGCACTGCTACCTCTTGACTTCTTGACTTATGAAAAGTATGTATGACTTCCAAGAATTTAGGAATTAAATTGTTAAAATGTTTGAATGCTTGATTCTAAATAATATGTTGAGTTTTCAGATCCTGATGTAGGTTTGGGTGTGTCCTGTTTTGAATCCTTATAGAAGGCTTTCCATGCTGAAATGTAAGAAATGAAAAAGGCTTTTGTTTAATTTTATTAGGTGTGAATTCCAGCTCGTCACATCGGCATGATTCATAATATAATGACAAATTTAATCTGGACCAAATCACTCCAAGTGTGGCTGTTGTCACTAGTGTGTACAAATGACATATTGTGTTTTCACATTTAAGAAAAAGATTATTTTTGGAGTGTTTTACAATCAAAAGAAAAAAAGAAGTAGGTCTGGAAAAAAAAGTGTGAATGTGGGAGTGTTAAGAATTCATCCTAGACCCTTGTGTAGCATCAAACTGCCTCTTCTCTCTCGTGCTTCAGTTCCTTACTGTTTACTTTTCCTACTGTTCACTGGTTTTAAAGCATGGCTTTATAGCTGGATGTAAGCACGTGTGCAATGGAGGATGTATGTGTTTTTCGTACCTCACAGATGTCCTTGAGGTGTTTTATGTAATGTCTCTCTGTGCTCATGATCTCATTGATGACATTAGCTCTCATCTGGTCTCGGTTCTGGAGAGGCGACCCCAGACACAGGCAGTCATTGGTCGGGTCCAGATGTCCATTCTGCACCTCGCTGGTTCCCTCAGCTGGCTCTGCTCCCCCGTCCTCCTGGTTCACCCACAGCTGGGGACAAATACATTCACACACACACACACGCACACACGCACGCACACACACGCACGCACACGCGCGCACACACACACACACACACACACACACACACACACACACACACAGAGCCACACACACATGCACTTGAATATGAAATGTGCACAATTAAGTAATAAGTGTATGAATCTGATGAAAAAAGTATTAGTAAACAGATGTGTTTCGGTATTAATATCACAAAATCTTTCCCATAAAACTGGTACCACTCACTCTTCCTGGGCATGAATGCACATATCACACAAACACACACACACAAACACACACACACGCACACACACATATCCCCATCACATACATAAACACCCATTTCACACACACAGAGCTTCATTTAGAGGGTGTCTGGTAGTTTGGACAGTGAGTCAGACTCTTGGTCCAGCATGTCAGAAAGGTGCGGGACAAACTGCCAAACACTCCAGAGTTTAAAATAAGCCTCTTTCTGAAACTGGTGCCCAGAGGATATTTAATGCCCAACTCTGGCCCTGTGTGTGACTCCCCTCTGCACATACACATGCATATACACACACACACACACACACACACACACACACACACACACAAACACACATCACACAACCTCAGGATTTCTTCACGCAAGCATGCACTCACCAACACTCACACTCACACACACAGACACACACACACACACACACACAGACAGATCCACACATATAGTGTATTCCACTCTCGCTCATAGAAAGGGCCGAGTGAGCGTGGTTTCAGATGCCCAGCAGCCAACACCTGATGACACACAGTTTGCCAAGAGAACATCAAAGAACCGACGGGTAGAATGCCAAACACAAGATGAGAAATGCAGCGCCACAGACAAGCAGAGTGACGGGTGGTAGAGCACTGACTGCAGACGAGAACTAGTTGCGCAGCATTTAGACTGAGAAATAGTCAGAGTCAATAGTAAATAAGAGTACTGAAGAAAATGATCCATAATTGAAATGGAAATAACCATGGATGTTAACAGGAACATTGAGTCCAAAATACATCTAATTCTATGTGATTGCACTTGTATAATTTGAGTATAGGCCATCAAGAAGACATTTAACGTTATCTTTACTTTTGACTCATCAGTTCTGCCTCTCTATCGACCCCGTTGAGGATGATGTGATAACGTCATGGGAACGTTAATGTTTGGTAATGTCGAGGGTACGTTGCGTGGACAGACTGGAGCGGGCGGGTGGGCGGGCAGGCTGGATGGGTAGATGAAGCTGGGAAAACGCACCTTTGACGTGGTGTTTTGGAACCGTGGAGTTGCTATGGGGTTGATATAGAAAACCTGTTTTGTTTGGGGCTGAGGAGGGTGGGGTTCCACCTTGGAAAGAGAGAATGACAGAACAAAAAGATACTTTTTGGTTGACAGTCAGTCAGCCTGTCTGCCCTGCCCTCTCAGGAGTGAATATGGAAGGGTGGACAGGTGGGAATGGCCATGAGGAGTGTCCCGGGAGGGGGGAGTGGGGTAG
>NW_019525522.1:1765463-1792922 GCF_002814215.2 Seriola lalandi dorsalis | reverse complement strand
GGGGTGGGGGGGGTGAGGGGGCTTATCTGCTGTGGAAGCCTCCACCTACAACAAGGATGCTAATTCTCCAATCATTCAATAAGTTAAGTGAAAGAAGTATGGAATAACATATAGTAGCTGGATCAGTCCTGTGTTAATGCAGTGTTGGGTTTAGTTGAGCTCAGATATGGGTGATATCATATAATCACAAGGTAAGTGAACACGTTGTAAATTTAAGTTGATTTCAAGGATAGGAGTTGAAGGTGATGCCAAACTTAAAAAAGGGGGCTCATCAGCATCTTTGTTTCGTTGTCCCTGAACACCAGATAAAGGCTCTTAGCTAGCTGTTCTCTGATCTCTTGAGTGTTATGTATTATTAAAACAAAGCAGTATTCAACTGTGTGTAAACTGTGTGTGGCACAAGCATATCAGTGTGTGTTTTTGTGCATGTGACAAGATACTTGTGCATGTGCACCTCCCAGTATGTTTATTTATCAGCTTTTGTGCATATGTTCATGTGCCTCCATTTCTGTGTGTGTGTGGGTGTGTGTTGTGTCTATGGTCGCTGGCCAGCCATGGCTGCAGCTAACTCACCCGTACAAAGCTGGCAGGGAACCATCCTTCCTCCTCGTCAATCTGGCCCCACCACCAGTCCTTGTTGGAGGCGTCCAGCACCTTGATGACGTCACCGGCCTTAAACGCCAACTCCCGGTCCGCCATGGTCACATGGTCCCATACCGCCTCAGCATTGACGATTGAACCTCCACTTATCAACTGGAGAAAGAGGAGGAAGAGACAGGGCAATGGCTTATGTTTTATTCTGATTAATTGAAGCCACTGTTGTGGAAACACCACTAAAAGAGCATAAACATCACTGTAGACACTGACCAATAAATATGGACCCACGTGATCTAAAACAGCACGTAAAACAAATTTGAAAGTGATTGTAATACAGTACTCAGCCTCATTTTGGCCTCAATTTGTGTAAATTCTTGTTGTTAAACCCACTCAGATTACTAATGGATGCAAATACACACCCTCAAAGCCAGGGCCCACTGGCAGCTTAGGGATTGCAAACAGAACAACACAATAGCTAACACAGACCACAGTGTACAACACAACAAAATACAACAACACAAAAAAGGCAGAGCCATTAGTGGAGAAACAACACAGCATTCAGAAGCACAGCACCAATCTCCACACAGGGATCGTAATTGGCCCATTATGACATTACAATAATTACATGTGTTAATGTAATATAAATGCTGAGGAGCAAACAAATGTGAAGGGATAATCTCCCTTCCTTCATGCTGTCACCAGGGCTTGCTATTTTATCTGCAGCACAGTCTTTGACAAAACATGAAAGGATGACTCATCATATCTTTTCTATTGATTTTAACATCATGAATGAATAATGTGGACATTATGCGACACTGAAAATAAATGTTTAAATTGTGCAACTGTGTGCATATACGTTAGTAGACTATTGTTTGAGGTGCATGCACTGGATATAGTCTGTAAATGTACGAAAGCCTGTCAGGTGATCAGTATTCTTTACAGGGATTTTAGAGGCTAAAGGTTGTTCTCATTAAAGGACAGGAGACAGCGGACAATGTTCCTGAGAAGGACCTGAGTCTGACATCATCCATCTACCACACAACACCACTATCCATCACACTGAGGACTTAGCTCTGTCGCCCTGAGGCATGCATACGCACACATGCGCACACTCACACGTGCAGCCACGCTTTTTTATGCATTAAACCTGGGTATGCATCTGTGGCACAGCTCCAACTGTTTGTTCCAATTGTTCTCTCCAAAGTAGTGTTCATCAGCATTCTCCAGTCCTGAGCTAACCATGCATCCAGTCCCTGGGGCTGTGGGCAGAGCAGCCAGCGCTAACCAAGCCTGACAGGAGCTGCTTAGGCTCTAGGTAAGGAGTTATCAAAAGCCTGGAGACAGGTTTGTCACATGGATGGACATGAAATTAGTTCTTTACTTGTATTAAGGCTTCTGCATATTAATATTGAGCTAGTATTATTTTTTAAATGGGCAGGAGATGTTTTCCCTCAGTCATTTAAGATTGCTTTGCCTGTTTTAAAATGAAATCCCTAGATGAGAAAACCTTTTAATATGCACCTCATCACTCCAGCACAAAAACGCTATTCTACCTTCCTGCTGATGCGGTGTATTTGGAAGAACGTTCACGAGAAACAGCAGATTTTGAGTGTGTATGTGTGTTTGTTTGTATCATCTGAACTCCCCCCCCCCCCCATGAGGCTCTAAGCTCTCAGACTCAGCAGCTACGTTGCCCCTTCAACCTGTAGACAAGCATACCTCCCTGATGGTTTATTGAGACAGCTACAGGGGATATAAGCCAATCAGGGCAGAGGAGTGAACATAGAGGAGGGACGTCCATGCCTGGAAGGGAAAGAACAGCCGTAGTCATGGCGACAGATGAGGATGCTTCACTGGTATTGACAAGATGATGGGATGAAGCAAGGACACTTCAGGATGCACCAGAATATTTCCAAATTTAGGTGTGTGAGTGTCTCTGTGCTTGAGTAGACACGGACAAAGAGTGACCACTGAATAAATGCAATATCACTCTGTTATCTGCTATTAACATGACAAACCAATCACATTGCAGCATTCACTAACATGATCATCTCCATGTTGCTGTAAAATATAATAGTGTGGGCCTCTGCATGCAAATTTTAGATCAAAGACGTCTCTGAGTGGGATGATTCAATCAGGTATCACATAGGGCTGGGAGCTGGGGCAACAATAGCGCCAGTCTATATCTCAAAGCTCTCCACTACAGGAAGAGAGGAGGATTACCGCAAAAACATGTGTCACGCTGCCATGGAAACAGGACCAATGAATAGTGCTCAAAAAGATTAAAAAATCATTGTTGATTGAGGATATGGAATTTGATTTAAATCATTTATTAAACAGAAAACATGCTGGCATAACTAGTTGAAGCCAAATCAGTTCTGCTTGACCGTCACCATCTGACATCAGGACCTCTGTCTGAAACAGCACCCTTAGAACAGATGAGCCTTGCCCCCCAGCACCACTCCATTTTCAGCCCCATTCACTCCAAGCACAATCTCTCCAGTCCCCATCAATCTGCTGTAATATGGGCAACAGACAGAAAGAGCGAGGGAGAGAGAAAGAGAGAGAGAGGGAGAGAGATCCATTCACAGCCAATGTTCCTTCTTGCTCAGTTCTCTCCTTCCCCTCATCCTTCCATCTCCCTAATGAGATCAGCACTGCCCTCTCCAATACATTGCATCCTTTTTCCCTCTACATGTCTGAATAAATTAAAAGCATTACATAATCAATCTTCCCAATTCCTGCCTTAGCACCGGCTCCTACCTAGCTTGATCAAAAGGCATACAGTAAACACATAGACACACAAACACAGAGAAGTCCTGCAACAATACTCATTATTACCTGTGTGTCTACCAGCGGTAATGACCTGTGTCATCATTATGGTTACAATGCAGTTACAACATCAAAGATCAGAGAGTGAAGCAGTCGTCTATTTGGGTCAATGCAAATGAATGCAGAGGAATCTATCCCTATATACGGACATATATGACAATGCTTTCTCTATCATATTCAAGCACTGAGAAGACTGACAAGGAAATATGTAAGAGTAAAAAGCCGATTCATTGGCTTATATCATCTTTGCAGCACAACACATCAGCATTCACTGCACTGGCAGCTCCACTGCATTCCAACATCCTCCTCTATCTCTAGCCATAGCACAGCTGCACCAAAGCACCTACAGCAACCCTGAGCAAACACACACGCCTTTAGCCAGCCTTACCATGTTTGTGGCATGTAACTGTTCAGAGAGTGTATGCATGGAGAAGTCCGGTTCATACAATCATGATAATTAAATCCCTTTTGGAAGCGGTCGAGGTGATGGTTCTCCGTGAGAGCTGAGTCTGAGATGTCGAGTAACAAGGTGCTGTATTCCAGAAAGAGGCTTCTCAATCCGACGCACTGAGTGAGTCTCACGGTCCGTCCTCCCTGTGTCTGCCAACCCTGTTATGTAATACACTTATACCCTGAGTCTGGGAGCCAATCAAAGATGCTCTGCCTAAAACCGGTGAGAAATACACACACATCCTCACACACACTGTTGTCTCGCTCACACACACCATCCGCACATTGACACTTCTGACTGCACAGCATTTAACAGAACTCTATTAGAAGGCACCTGCCCTGGAGGGAATACAAATGTGTGAACACCTGGGACGTGTGCAGGACTCAGACTCAAAGAGGAACCACAAATCACACCCACCCAAGACTATCTCACACACACAAATACACACACACTCACAACATGTTCACATGTTTACATGTGAACACACATCTGTAAGTAGCACTGTGTTGTCACTGCCAGCCAATTGAGCCATAATCACTATAGTATATAAGATTATGATGTGATGTTTACAGTCCTGTGGGGGTCCCCGTAAGGAAATCTGTTTATGCTTTCTACCACAGTGATGAAAACACCGGCCCACATGCCACAGCATGTGATGAAGGTATCTATGTTCATAATACATGGCCACCAAACATTTTTTTCTACACTTACAGTACAACATTTACCACTTAAGTAGACACACACAAAAAACACATAGCACTTAGTCTGAGTGTGAGAGAGCACATACAGTATCTTCAAAAAACCTAGCCAGCCTGCCTTCACTATTAATAGGACTGTCATGGACAGCTCTGGGATAGGCTTTTAGAATATCTATTTCTGACATCCATTCAACATTCATGACACCTGCCTCCAATCCTTTATTAGATTATGACACTGCATGTGGAAGGAAAGGAAATTGGCATTTTTTATCTCCATCTGACAAGCCTTTTCACTTGGAGGACATTTCATCTGTAGGAAATATGCACAAACACTGATACATCTTTTAATCAGTCACTTTTTAGTGACCAGGTGTAACAATGTGTGGGTTTCAGAGACAGGTGCCACATTGAAATGTTGCAAACGGGGGGTGGGGGGTGTGAATGTTGTGGGTTATGAAATGGGAGCTGAGTTTAGCTGCATCTAAAATGGGGGAAACCTGGAGTGACAGAGGCCCTCCTTTATTAGGCCTAGCCCTGCCTGCTATTGGTTACTGTTCAGATGAGATTACAATGATCCTCCAGAGTCTATGATCAGCAGCACAGACTTCTCACTTGCACCACTATTTGCTACAAATACCACATTTACTTCAGTGGAGAGACCACTGCTCAGCTATTAGCTGCCATATTGTAGATGTGGCTACAGTGGAGCACAATGGAAAAACAAGTCCTGACGCAGCAGCAGGCTGTGGTTAAAAACAGACCATCAGATTCATTTTGTCATCTAAAATTCAAATAAATTATTATAGAATAATGGTAATCCATGCGCATAATCCACAAAATACAACATGGAAGAGAGAGGGAGATCGACGTGGGGTGGTGGTGAGGGGGACATATTTATATGCGGGGATATGAATTTCCAGTCACCACAGAAAAGGTAAGAGCATCACAGATCTGTATCCGCACAACTACGACCACCACCAGACAACACTAGCTATCACAAACGGTGAGAGGACACAAGACATAACGAAGGATTGGGGAGGGGGGTAACAGAAATACATTATGTTGTACCAACGTCATTCATTTCAACGCGTAGCCGTGATGGAGCGCCGGGTGTCCCCGCTCTCGACCAACGCGCACTGCCTTTCTCTCCTCTCCTGAGTGAAAGTGTGGTGCGCTGCGAACCGGGCCCCAAGCGCAGATCCATTAACGAGTACCGAGGATGAACATCAACAGCACGTTCACAAGCACCAGAACCGCGATCACCGTAAACACCGCGCAAGTCTGGACATCCAAGGCCATGGCGCAGTGCTGCAGGCCGATGCTGAGATGCGCTCTCAGTGACGGGCGGTATTCAGCTCCCCCGTCTACACATGTAGCATCAAAGCCACCAAGAAATCCACCATTACAGTTAGGCGAGAAATGAAAAAAAAAACGATGCCCCTACGCCTCTTCACACTACGCGATGTAATTCATAAAGGCACGGGAAGAGATGCATCATCCTCACCATCATCATCGTCATCAGTCTGCACCGCGATTTCTCCCCGCTAGTCAACACCTGCCGGTGTTTCGCCTCTTCCCCTAAACCGACCGACTCTCGGGCCAATAGATTCTCACAGCAAACAAGAGAGAGGCTGTGCGCAGGCTGTTCGCAGCTGCCGAGCTGCCTTCCGGTGAGTGGGGACCAGGGAGATCGGCTGTGAGGCTGAGAGGCGGTCCTGTATTAATACTGATCAGCGCTCCACTGCAAGACTACCGGCAACAGCCATCACCTACAGTCGGGGGAGGGGCACAGCCAGCCCCTCGCTGACTACATCGACCACAGAGGCCAGAATCATAACCTCATTCATCTCCCACCCCGTCTAAAAATATCACAGTGCCGTGGTGATTTATTATTTATCATTAACAGCCCGTGATGAAGGAGAATAAATGTCAGAGTAATGGATGAAATTTTCTCAAAGTGATCACCACCTTATAATTTTATTGGCATAATGTCAGTCTTTTCTGCTGCTGGTTTGTCTGTGGCCAGCCATCAGTCAGATACAGTAAGCCTAGTTGATCTGATAATCAAGCAGATTTACACTCTGTATTGCCACTGGTCAACCTGACGAACATCACTGATGCAAGCAGCAATCACTTCAAGGTGCCTTCCCTAGCAATGCAAAAGTATCTCTACATGAAAATCCAAAATGTTTCATGAAAACATAGTTTGGATCTCTGTTTGAGGCTAAATTATTACATTTTCTCACATACATTTTAATATAGGCAGTTCTAGACCAAATTAGGTTAGTGTATCACAACTGCATTGTTGCTATTGTTATGTTTAGTAGTCCTACAAATGTTAAATTCAATTTTAGGTCTGTAGCTCAGTGTCTAGAGTCACAGGTCGACCTTTCATTTTATGATCTGGCAAAATCCACATTTGCGTAGTCTTCAAGATTTAAAAATGTCCAAAAAATTCAGGGTTAAGTTGTATTAATCAATTAATAGTTTAATATGCTTAATTCACAATATACCGGGCTTACAAAAGGTAGATTTTATAAAAAGAATCAATACAGCTGAGGTCAAGATGCTGTATCCTCACTCAATCCCTAGTACAGGTAGAGTTACAAAAATGCTGGATTTCCCATAATCTAATCCCTCTCTAACTGGTGAGCAACCATGTCTTTCAAACTCCACACCTCCAGTTTGTAACGCAGGCTGTCTGTTATTTATCACAAAGAAAAAATCTCCTCCAGAGTCAGAAAACTCTTCCATCTGTTTTTACAGATGTAAAAACTGTTGTTGTACTCCCTGGGACTTGTAAACAGATCTTGATGTGTAAAATCATCAAAGCTCCTCTTTAATTTGATAACTATGTATGTTGTAACGAGACTAGGATCAAGTGCATTTCAATGTTTGTGGATACATCTTAAAAGTCTTTTTAATTGTGTATGCTGAAGCATGACACAAGTACATACACAAACACACACACACAATCCTGGATTTATACTACAATATATACTTAAAACTGAGGTAGGGAAATGCCTAAACCACCAGTGTTGCACATGTGATTTCAACTGGTTTGTGAGACTGTGCCAACCTCATTACCACTGTTGAGATGCCCTTGAGCAAGCTGGTTAACCTCAAACTGCCCTAGTGGAGTTGCTTGGTGTCCCAGACCAGACTGTGGTTGCAGAAACCACCTCCGGACATGGAGGTGTGTAACTGTGTGAGTGTGAATCAGGACATTATCTGAAATGAAGCATAGGACTCAGTTAACTTACTCTAAATAAATAAATGCACAAAAAAGGCTTAGTTGAAAGCTGAAACATGCAAAGCTCCAAACCCGCAACAAGAGAGGGTTTATATGCAACTCTCTAAAATAAACCAAAGCCACCAAATTTGTGGACCATGAAAAGATAATCAGAGGCAGTGAGGCTTGTCCATACTAGGAAAAATGATGCATGTAACCTCCTAAGTCCACGACATTATGACAGACACTTTACAAAAGAAACTACTGTAAAATAGAATAACAATTACATTGTTACACACATTAAAAAAAACCCATATCACTTTGGCCCAATATCATTATAAAATTTACAAATCAGCTCTATGAAGGTATTTCTCCCTTGAATGAATCATGTGTGCCCATACATTCTTGTAGCAGTGGAAAGTGAAGTCGCAGGTTGTTGTGAATAGTCTGCTCAATCAGACAGGACAGAAGTTGTAGTTAGTTTGAAATCATGATGATTAGAATAGATTTTAACGGCAACCCAGCTTCAATAAAAATATCAAAACGTCAGAAACTTCTCAAATCACTCCTGTAGCTGTACATCTGTATGCTCAGTATGAGTCAAGTCTTCACATTTGCACCAGAATATGGATAATGGTTCATTCTTTATGCTCATTGCTAACATGTTCTGAGAGGGATCTGTGGATGTTTGGACATTTTTTTCCACTATGAAACTGCCGTTGGAATCCACAGTGACCTTTGTCAATCCAGCTGATGTACCTTCCAAAAATACAGGATGAGTTCAGAGCGTTGTTTTCGGTGCAGTACTCCTTTAAGGCTCAGTGTTGTGAGTGAGTTGTGAGTGACAGGACAAGATGGCCCCAGTTCCCATCTGATGCACGTGTTTGCCATTGGCGTGCACATCATTATTTTGGCCTTCGTGTTCACAATGATACTTAAGGTGAACATTGTTTTACACACGAGCGCATCCATCAGGGCCTGCAGCGCTTGTCCTGGTGTCCGCGCCTCCTGTTGTTGGCAGATTATGAAAGGAGTACAACACGATCATGAATGAATACATACAGGAGAATTAGCTCGGTTCATTCCCCACACTCCCAAACCAGCCACCACCTAGTCAACCATCAAACAGCACACACAGACACACACCCTCTGTAATCTACACAGTCTTCACATTGAGCTGAGAGCTTTGGGAACGATCAAAAGACCTCAGAATAAGTTTAAAAGAATAACACCAAAGGAATGTACTATATCAGTATTTTTAAAGCCATAAATAATTTCCAGGGCACTTCTGCACATACATGCTGATAAAAGCAATGGCTCCTGAAAGCCAGGCTTTCAGTGAGTTGCAGAGAGCAGTATGAGGCATCACAGCTGAGATATGACAACCGTCCTCAAACAAGCTTTTTTTTTCTGCTCTGTGCTTGTGTGTGTGCATGTGTGTATGTGAAACGCAGAGTGAGCAGATTACATAAGCCTGCCCTACCTCTGTGGGCTCTCTCTCCAATCTCCCTGACATTTAGACAACAAAGGTCACATCTGAAAGTCTAAATCTGCACAGACACCAATGCTAATATACTCATACATATACAGAAGAGAGGCAGAGTTTTTAAAAATGGAAGAATATCTCCAACCAGCGGAGAATCACATGTTAAATAGCACTGAACTTAAACTCACTGTGCTTGAGTTACATGAACAACAAGCACTGATGCAACTAGTTAATACAATTTGCATCATGTTCAGGACTGTCATTATTGTCACGGAGTCGTACTATTATAACTGGGATGTGACTGATAATCACCCTTGAATCTTTAAATTCAAAATAAATAAATAAATAATTTCTATGCCAACAAATTCCAAAAACTTCAGAAAACAAAAAAAAATAGGACCACCTTAGAAGTCCAATCTAGAAAATCACAATTCACAAATTATGACATCAGAAATTGCTGTGGTCTCAAAGAATTAATCATCAGTGCAACCTCCATTTACTGGAAATTTCCCGAAACTCTCAGTCACATCCCATGGTCTTCATCAGCTACTGTATATAAAATAGTGTTTGGTCAACACTTTTTTAAGACAGGTGTAACAAAATATAATAAGCATTAAGTATTGTATTGTATCATGCTAATGTTCATGTATGTGCATTAACTATATTGCACTATACAACTAGTTTGATCATTTAAATCATTTTTCAAGCGAAAATGCTGAACCTTGCCTATTTCCAGCTTCTCAATATTGAGGACTTGCTGCTTTGTCTTATGTATTAATAAATTAAATATCTTTGGGTTATTGGACCATGGTTTGGACGAAACAATCAATCAGAGGAAGTCCAAAATTGTGCTGGGAATTTTTCACAATTTTCGGACATTTTATAGATCACATGAAAGATTAGTCAATTAATCAAGAAAATAATCAGCAGAATATCACTAATGAAAATAATTGTTAGTTGTGGCTCTAATTCCATCCAATTGTTCATCCACTTTTCTACTTTATTGTCATCTATCAAGCTAAGTGTCTAAAGTAAAGGAAGCAGAGCAATGCAGAAGACTCCGCTCTGTCATTGGTCTGTTTTAAATTTTCTACACAATTGTGTATGTCCACTGCACTTTCAAGGCGAGATGTCTTCGTAAATGTGTATGTCAATCCTCACTGACCTCCTCACCGGTCATGAAGAAAGACTTACAGATAAAACTCCTTGTATCTGAAATCACATCCATTCTGTAACTTCTCTTAGCCTGAAACCTGGCTAGGGTCAAAAGCAGATTAAAAGGCAAATGGTGAACTTTGCTTAGTGCCTCTGCCCTCTCCTTATCATCGGAGTTGTAATAATTTCTATTACTGCAGCCACAACACCAAATTGACAGTCAATCTCATGATCTCACCCTTCACCCTCTCATGTGAAAATGACCCTGAGCCCCTTCAACAGAGGCAGCTGTTCACTCTCTTGACTGGGACATCTTTTCCCCGTGAGAGAACTGCTCCAGCACACATCACAGACCATGGTCCAATTAAGCCAAAGGGAGAAGATCATTCGCAAATGGCAGAGGCCGATCTAATGTCATCAAACTGGATTCTCTCCAGACCGCCAGTGTGCCTCAATATCCCGTCAATGAATATTACAAACAGATGTGAGCAAGTCGCATCTGCAACACCTTCCTTGAACAAGGTTGAGGAAATGGTGCCAAAGATCCAAGTGTAATTGCAGCTAAAATCCCCCTTTTATGCCTCAGGGCAATGTCTGCTCATAACAGTTAGTAGTATCCTGGTAGGACGTAGGGAGCCACACTGACAACCATATGAGGAATGTTTGCACCTCTCAACTTCAGATGAAAGATGGCAAATATATTCTAGAGCCTCCCTAGTTTTTTAAACATTTCCTTAACTCCAACACCAGTCAGAAGTGCATGAATCAAATTCATGAATCATCTCTTTCTGCAGATTTTACTGTACTGCTGGACATCCACTCATTATACAACCACGCTGTGTAGAAGTACAGTATAATGAACTGGTTGAATTCAACATCTGTTTTAAAGGAACACTGATGATATTCATACTTCATGTTCATTTACTGGTCTGAGATCAGCTCTAACTGAGGCTCTGAGATCAGTCCGAACTCTACTGGCCTTTTGCCAACAAGCTCTGTCTTTAGAAAATCTCTCCTCGAATAAAACTATAAAATTCACTCCTAGCAAATGAATCTGTTTGTGGTCAGTAAGTATTTGGCTAATGGGAGGCAAAGCCCACCACACCCATTTCCCCTCTAGTCTGCTGCAATTCTTTTGTTCCCCTCCCATCCCCACAACAACCACATTGACTTCCTGCTTCCTCCCAGGCCTTCCAGCCACAAAGCGCCCTAAAAATAAATCACTGGACTTTTCCTGAACACAGTTTTGTCACCATTGTTCAGACATCAGCTGTTTATTCGTTCATCTCAATTTGGCTGTTAGTGTAAAGGCGAGTCAGTGGGTCAGACCATAGAAAACGTTAAGAAATAGAGTAGATGAGATAGAAGAAGGAGGTCGTGCCAAGTAGGGTGGAGAAATTAGGGTTAAAGACATCACAAGTGATATTCCAACATTCCTAGACCGAACGGCTGCCGGAGGAATATTCCTACTCATTCATGACACTGCCATGGGACCAGTAAAAATGAATTATTATTTCATGATAAATCAGTGCAAGGCCTGTGTGTTCTGGAGACTGTGTTATTTATGTCAGACTCTAGTGATACTGCATAACATTGTGCAGTTCTAGTGGGGGAAACTGAAGACAGAACGTCTCTGTATAAACACTGCCAGAATATAAGGTATATCAAGTCTCTTGTGAAATAAAAAAGGCTTTTGAAGACAGGTTTGCAGTGGAGATACTGTACATAAAATATGAAGCCAATTTAATATACATCTCACCTGTTTTCCAGACTTCTGTGACGGAAACTTGGCCATTACTATGCTACTTTGATAACTTTATCTTATTTGGGAAAGAAGGTTAACTGTGGCATTAATGGCTAAAAGCATACAATACACAACTCCAACTCAACACTCTACCCCTGAACCTCTATTAAAAATCCAAATAACATTGGAAGCCCTAGGGAGAACTCTCAGTGTATGCTGACACAGCATACTTTGCTTGACAATTCCCACCAAAGGTTCTGGTCAAAATTAAAGGAACAGTGCAACATTTTGTGCAATACGATAATTTGCTTTCTTGCCAACAGTGCCAACATCTTGTTTCTTAAATGTGTAGGGGGTTATGTGCAGGACTATTTCTTGGCTGGATGGACATATAACTTCTTGGAGATGCTGGTTGCCAAGCAACCTTGTGGTGATGCTCAGGGTCAAGTCACTGCACTTGACCATAAAACAGCAGTTATAGGAGGTATAATAGGAGATATAACATGAGCTTATGAAGGTGCTGATCGCTGAATTTTATTATCTTTGGACAGAGCCTGGCTAGCCATTCCCTCTTGTTTCCAGTCTTTGTGCTAAGCTAAGCCAACTGGCTGCTGGCTGTAGCTTCATATTTTCCCTAAAAACATGACAGCGGCATTAATCTTCTCATCTAATCTCTTGTAAGAGATATGTCAATAAGATTATTTCCCCAAATGCTGAACAATCTTTTAAAAATATGATGACAGTGCATATTCATTACAAAAAATAAAAAGGTGCCATTATATTATCGGATTATACTGTATTATATTACATTATGGTTATACTTTTACTGCAAGGCATTTCATATACATTACTTATTCATCACTATTAATTTCATTTCAGCATTTTCATTCTTTTTTTGACCCTCTTCATCTCTGACTAGTGACCTCCCTTGCACACATGTTGACTCCTTTACATTTACATTAAGGCATCTCCTTGATTAAACCACCAAGTAGAAGATGTATCGAACTACTAATAATTCTGAACATTTTCAAACTGAAATCCCGGAAGCTCTAAACTCCTCAGCGAAGGTGTGGTAAGTCTGAAATTTCAGTAAAATTTCTCCATAGAGGGAAAACAGTGTCTCTGCTAAAAGACACTGTAACAAGCTCCCCAAAGACAGCATTGTAGCTTTTCACAAACCGTAACAAAAAGAAAGCATTGAAGAACACTTGAAAATACAGGCTGTTATTTATTTATGTTTCCGTTCAGCATCAGTGCCAGAGTGTACTTAAATAAAGCCCACAGATTGGTCATTTGAGAGCTCAGCTGTGGGGCGAGGGATAAAACCAAATGACCTACGCTAGGATTGGGTTGCTTGCCTCAGCCAGCGCTGCTTTACTGTACTTCTACTGAGCTGGTTGTGAGTGTGCTCAGCGCGCTTGCTAGTGTCACCATTCATCAGAGCGTGGTCAGCCACCTGCGGCCCAAAAGCACTGGGAGGTAAGAGCAGTAGTGCCTTCCCATCCATCCTGAGATCTCTTGCTGCTATATTTGGATACACTATTTGTTGGATATTTGCTCTATGCCTCTTTGGGAGTAGAATGTATATATTTAGATTTTTATTCTGACATTTCTGGTGAGTCACATTATTTGAAAGATTGCGGCTGGCAATGACGAGCCCACTCACCCACTCTAATCAACTGTCATGCCCACTGTATGACACAGATGTGTAACTCACTGTAAATGTACAGCTCCACCTGTCCTCTGAGCATAAATGATTGTACATACTCACTGCTTCCACGCCACGAGAGTTCAAAAGCAGAGCAGCAGATTGAAATGCAAAACTCTGCAGCGAGACCATATTTGGGTGCAGACAGGCATTCTGTGTTTCTCAGCACCTTACTTCTTGTTCATAGGTCAATTCCTCCCATCAAAGACTTCATAGACTCCACCTGATATACGACTGGCCTGTAAAACATTCACTAACAAGCTTGTCATCTAAAATATATGACTGCACACAGGCATGGATGCACATAGAAAGTCGCATACTCTTATACTCACTCAGACAAACACTTGCACACACAACAGGCCGCAGGAAGCAGGTGTTTTCACATGCCTGGAGGGAGGAACGGATGGGAGGATGGAGTGAATGGGGAGGGGGTGAGGTGAGGGAGCGAAGAAAAAAAAAAACAGCGGGGGAGAGAAAACTTGATCTGAGGAGAGGAGAACAGAGAACAGAGATGGAAGTGATGGAGGGAGGGATGACGAGCTTTGAGGTCAGGAAGAAAGGGAGGTGGATGGAGAGGGGGAATGAGGAAGAAGTACAAGGAGTGACGGGGTTGCATAATACGTGGATGTGATGGAGGGTTTTCTCTGACGCTGCATGTGGTGTAGCAGGGAGCCAGGGAGGTCAGAGGCAGAAAGTTAAGCTAAATAATGTACACAAGAAGTGGCAGCTGCCAGAAAAATCCGGCCCATCTTTCGCAGAGGCCTGCAGGATACACTCTAACTAGCAGAACACTGTACAGGCAGTTGGCTCCTGTCTCATTTTTCAGGGCAGGGACAAAGTGACCAGGGCTGGAGCTATGTATTTACAAATGCTCAATTAACATACTGTATATTTAGATCAGTTAGAGCAGTTATGCTCAGAAAAAGTCCCAAGAGCTTTATTAAAATAAATCCTTGACAGGTTTAACATGTTGTGCTTTTTAAACGGCTTTACTATGTGCTCTCCATTTACGTTTTGGTCACTGGGAATGTTGCTGCCTATGGCAAAGTTGTGTTGCTTCTTTCCTTGCAGAAGCAACACCTCACTTGGTTGACAATGACTGAATTGAATATGATGACTCTCTGCATTATTTGTGGGAAATTTCCAAGTCAGGTGGCTCAGTTTTTAAGACACCGCCAAATTATGCAAAACACACATGATCCCCAGGACAACAGTCAGTCGAAATCAGCCTCTATGTTGATAAAGCAGCAAGATTACAACCCCTAATCAGGTCTGAATAATGTACTGGCACCACGGATGAGTGCTAAGCCTAGTTTCCTTAGTTTTTACCCCTAAATGTCACTGTTAGCTTCATTTGTAGAACTTTTTGGTCACATGAGATCTGATTGTGAATGTTTTACTGCATAGCAAAGACCAAATTATGCAGACAGAGATTTGTGTTTTATGAACTGGCACTACTTAGGTTATTAAATCAGCCCTCTTAAAATGCAATGGCAAACTGCCAGTTAGGTTAGGAGATATCCTGTGTGGAAGGCTTTGGCCCTGGGGTGGCACAAGAGAGGGCTGATGCCATCTCCAAAATGTGAAGTGTTTTGTGGTCAGTAAATGTCGGTAAAATTCAAAGTTTCATAGCTAATAGTGTCTTTGTTTGTGCCAAAATCATAAATTTGCCCAAATAGTTTGCAAATAGACAAATACATAAACATAACTGAAAAATATGAATCCAGGAAGACGTCAATAACTTCCAGGTGGCACTAAATCGCTGGAAGGTCCTGGGCTGCACAACCTCCTCTCTGCAATGAAATGTACGCTGGATAGTTAATAAGTAATCAGACTGTAATGCGATATGGAAGTATACAATTCTAGGTTATTAGTTTTGTTTGGTGAAAAGTTAAAGTTGTATTAAAAAAAGGAAGAATGGCTACCGTGAAAGTTATCAGTGGAACTGATACATAAAAATTTCACAGTGGAAGAAAACTGCAACACATCTGAGCCTGTAGTGTTTCTGCCTTATGATGGTGTTGTCATAAAACAAGGGATCATCATATTACCCACCACAAGGTGACATTCCTAAGTGTTTATCCCTAATATAGACCTGTCAAAAAGCCATGAAAATAAACAGCGTATTGCGCAAACAGTGGAAGCTGATGACTGTGGGTAAAATCACCTAAGCAGCTTGGGAAAAACCACAAATGATAAAATTGATGCTGGATAACAAGCGCTGGAGTGCTTGGGCGTTAAATAGTCTCACAACAGAAATCACTGCACGTTGTGACATTACTGAAACCGTACACTGATATAGCCGCACTGTCCTTCTGTGGCAGCAACGTAAGATAGTCTGACTGATGATAGAAGGATAAGAAATACTGGCCCCCATGAGGTATAACACTGAATGTACTCCAAACAAAGCACAGACACAAATCTCTACATGCACAGACATGCATAGTCTGACAAAATATAGAGTATAATGCTGAGATACTGTAAAACAGGATACACCAGTGAGTCAGAGAATTAACGCACAGCACTGTTCCTCCAGTCCCCAGGAACATGCAGCCATCTGAAATAAACGTGGAAATGGCTTTTGTAGGGAGCAAAGGAAACCCTCTCAACAGTTATATAAGAGAAAAGGCCCTGAGCCTCTCTGTTTCTCTTCCTAACACACACACAAAAACACTTGCCACATAAGCATGGAGTCACACGCCTATGCATACCACCACCAACAACAATGATACACGTACACACACCTGACAGGCAGAAACCCATTCTTTGGAAGAAAACAGCCTAGGGAAGCTCTGACACAACCACCTGCTCAGATTCAGTCAGCAGCGCTACTATTTATCAGAGGCCACCACATCCTACAAAGCGGCATTAGCTGGTGGCTGCAGCAAGTCACAGCAGAGACGTGCGCCTGTATCTTGGCAGGGGAGCGAACACTGATGAAGGATTCTAGGTCACCTGTGGCTCAGAGTGCAAACTGTACACACATGCAGTTATTTTGAGGAAGACTTATTCCCATGGTTTGTCTCGCAGGGCTCTGAAATAAAGCCAGGGTGAAACAAACGCTACACGTTCACAGTGTGTTTGACAGAGATATCACTAGCCGGTGCTATTCATTCCTCACCAAAGAATGAAGCTGTTAATGCAATGACTCATACACCCTGACAGATGAATTCATCAGAAGAGCATGTGAAGTGTGTGTTTGTGTGTGTCAGAGTGTTATGATGAGGGTGTATCATAGGGGGTGAGGCCTAGGATGCAGATACAAAAAGAATCTACGTGGTTAAATTATCATATAAGCACTGCTGCTCCCCGCATGTGAAGAAAAGAGTATGCAGAAGAAGTTGTTGAACTCAACATTGGCCCTTTTCATCACTGCCCAACTAGCCACTGCCTGCTGACTCATGCGTTCATAATAAATAGATGGCATTGCATAATATGATTATGACCAGACAGACCCAGGTTGGCCCAAACTTAATCATATAAGATTTCTGTTGAAACTCTTAAGCTGCATGAAGTCTTTAATAAGACAGTCCCCCTTCCTGACAAGTTGACAGCAGAGCTTCGGGCACAGCATTAGTAACACACAGGAAACTGTCCTCTCATCTGCATAGGAATTAACAAAGACTGCTATTGCTTGGTGTTTGTTGGAAGAGAGAAGAGAGAGAAGAAGAGAAGAGAAGAGAAGAGAAGAGGAAGAGAAGAGGAAGAGAAGAGAAGAGAAGAGAAGAGAAGAGAAGAGAAGAGAAGAGAAGAGAAGAGAAGAGAAGAGAAGAGAGAAGAGAGAAGAGAAGAGAGGAGAGGAGAAGAGAAGAGAAGAGAAGAGAAGAGAAGAGAAGAGAAGAGAAGAGAAGAGAAGAGGAGAGGGCAGTGACTGGGGGAGAAATCCATTTAAATGAAAGGGAGAAGAGAGGCGTCAGCATTAGCAGTTAATCCACTGCAGTGAGAATGCTTTCTCTCTGCCTGCGGCCTCTAGGCTCCAGTAGTCATCCTAACAGGAAGACTGTAACATACACTGCACTCTATCACAAACAGCAGATCCGACCCTGACATGCGAACTACGCCAAATAAACAACGCGTGACTTACCAGAAATAAGACAGCAACACACAGATTTCATGTTGAGGCATCATCCATCCATGTGACTGCACTTACAGCTGCGTTACCATGTTATGTCATATTGTGCATATACAGTATGTATATAGATACATGTGATACCTCCATGCTTTAGATGTAGTTACAAATCCCTATCATTTAAGCCTGCAAAAATTGAACTTCCCCTGCCATTCAAACAAACACACACACAAGACATTTTCAGTGTTATGTGTCCACGTTCCCTACCCCAGGGGAGGGCCATGACACAAAAGTGCACATACAAAGGGAGCATCTCTCTTCCCCTCTCTGTTTCTCTCCCACCCCTTTTTCTCTCTCTCACCCACACGCTTTCTCTATTTAGCTCACACTTAAAAAGGCTGCCTAAAGATAGAAGCAAGAAGATGAGCAGGAGCCAGCGAGTGTCATAGCAACAACGTGCAGCGGCTCACAAACACTATTTAGACTGGTAAGAAAAAGTTATAATCAAATCCTAAATGCGGTAGTACCACCTCTTCAAAGACACAGTTTACTAAATTTCAATGCAAACTCGTGCCAGGACTCAAAGCTCATAATTCAACAGTTGAGTAGACAGCATACCTGTCATGAAAATGAACTAGTTATTGTACTTCAAATGCTGTGGGAAATCCTCATTAACTCCTTGTAAATTGTTTGAATTTCAGTCTATTCACACATCTTGACACAATGCTTATCATTGTTAAATAACATCATCATTTAATTCTTCAATAGTTTAATGTGAAAATACCCCATAATACTACATGCTAATGAATATGTGTTCATAATTCTGAATGAAACAAGCTATGAAACAACAGCATGATGCTCTTTAATGAATCAACGGAAAAAATGGCGAAGAGGATAAAACTTAAAGCATGCGGCACTCAGAAGAGATTCAATTTGGAATGATCAAATAATAATGTAACTGCTGCTAAGCCCTATGCATTGCAGTTCTGCAGGAATAGATGTTGGACACAGCCCCAGAAATGTTCACTACCCCGTCAGGATGTTTCAGAAAAACTCTGCATCTCCTTCCACTAGAATCCCCCCGAGGCCACTTGCACATCAAAGCACCGATTTCTGAAATGCCTGGTTTCACTTCCTGAGTAGTATTACTCCAACATACTCTGAAGCTAATTTGACACAACTGACAAAGACACGTTACGATTCTCACAGATTCCAGCGCACCAGGTATATACAGTAGAAACGATTTAATGTCACACCGCTTTCTGCTGTGTTCCTGACAGATAAAAAAAAAACATCTGAAATGTTAGGTGTCCAGTTCATGATGAGTAATAGCCTAAGAGTACTGGATGACATTAATCCATATGACCACCATCTTCACGGATCAGTTCCTACATTATCTGATGCAACACTGACCAGAGCTCCGTCATCTCCCTATTACCAGTACCAGTGAGAGGTGATCATGCTGTTATCTCACACCTACTCATGTTTCCCTCAGGTAAACAAACTCAGTGTGACTTTACAGTGCATACAGTATGTATGTGTATGTGTGTGTGTATATTCAGTATATAGGCACTTAATATCATATATACAGTGGTCTCACAGTATTCTAAAGGCCTTGAAAGCCGAACAGAAAGAAGATTAAAAGCAGTGACTGGGTCAATCTGTATTTATGTGTGTGTGTGTGTTTATGAGGGTTAGCGTGCTACTCACTATATTGACCTGCAATGGTTCCGAACCAGGTCTCAGCCTCCTCCTCCTGCAGCTACCAGAGCCTCCAGACCGCAGACGCACCGATGATGACGACTGACCCATGTCCCCTGGACAGACAGACAAGTAATCAACTCAACAAACACATGTCAATCACAACCTTGAATACTGATGCAAAAAAATACAAATTATGCAATGATACCTGACTGAGGCAGGAGTAGCGCCAAGGCGGTGAGAGTGCTGGGGGTAAGCGGCAGGGAGCGGCACCGCTGGAGAGATGCCCTGAGTGGGGGCTCTAGCGGTGACACACCCGGGGGGCGAGACAAGGCCTGGAGGGTACTGAGTAGTTAGGGCATCTCCTATATTCTATACAGAGTTACTCTGATACATACACACACACACACACACAGATGAATGCACACTCTCCCCTGCCCTTCACGTTAAAAAAAATTCTTCCTTACTGCCTTGTCCCCCTTTTTTTTTTTGCAGTGAATTAAAGTATTTCACATCCAGCTAGTCTATTCTGGTGCATTGGTCGGTGTGCATGCCCTGCAGCAAACCATGAGAGACTATACATCATGCCAACCGGGTGGTCTCTCAGGTTAAAATGAACCGACTCTGAGTTAGGGCAATGAGAGGTAGAGCTTATGGGAGCGATGAGGCAGAAAATTGGCCACAGAGAAAGACTGAGAGTGAGGGCGAGAGAAAGAGAAGCCACAAAGAAAGAAAGAGAAAGAAAGAAAGAAAGACAGAAAGGGCGAGAGAGAGGGAAAGAAAATGAGAGGGAGAGGGGGAGGTGAGCTGAGGGAAAAGCAGCAACCAGAAATACAGGCCTCTATAAATGGGGCAGAGCGTGCATGCATTGTTGCAGCTAACAGTGGTGAGTGGTGTATAAATACTCAGTTAGTGCCCGGCTGCCCTTCAAAGTCCGTAGTGTGTGTTTGATTCATTATGGGCTTGAGTTATATTTATGAGTGAGTTGGTGTAGACTACTTCCATTTTTTCAACATCACAATGTGATATATATATACATACATATATATATATATATATATGTATATATATATATATTAATATATTTACTCAGTATAAATGTGTATTTTATATATTTATGGGACTGCTTATTTGTCATTTTTATGTCAATGTTTGTATGTTTGCTTTGAGTGAATGTATGCATGAGTGCCTGTGTTTGTTATTTGGCATCTTACTCTGTGGTGCAGCTCCGTGGACTGCGTCTCCCTAGTAACACTGGTCTCTATGACAGAGCAAGGCCTGGAGCGAGCAGCCACCCGTCTCTGCCCCGGAGAGTGTTGCATGGTGGGAGCAGGCCTGCGTCTCCGCCGACACAGTGAGCCAACCTCACTATAATGGCTGTAGAGATCTCGGTCTGGGTTTGGCCTCCACAGGTCCAGGACAGCTGAGGCCGGGCGAGGACGAGGGCGCAGGGGCTTGTGATGTACAGAGGTCTTCTCTGTGCTAGAGTGGGGCACGGCTGAGCCCGGCTGTCTTACACTGCAGCCTGTCTGGCTGGCAATCTGCTCACACAGCTGTGATTGGCACAGATACTCAGCATTTTGGCCCAAATAAAGGTGCAACAATGCATTTCTTGTGTAGGGAATTGGGAGGAATGTCTCCATAGATTAAACAAAATCTATCTCATATTTCATTTCAAAACACTGTAATAGCTATGCGCTCATGTTCTTAATGGCAATGCATCAGTAGTTGGCCACAAATGCCAAGACTGCACCTTAATGGCAGATAAACTTCGGAGAAGATTAGAAAACATACAACAGACTAGTGGATTTAATTTGTAAACAGTTGGTGATAATGGAAGAGGATTTTCCCGGTTTACATCACTTCCCGTAATTTATTGTAGACCTGCATATTAGCACCCTTCCCAAAACACAGATTCACACAGCCGTTGTCCTTGCATAATAAACCCCTACCAAAGTGTGCTGAGTATTGAGATGTCATATCTCATTTTGTCATTAGGAGTTAGGGCTAACATGTCCTGACTCGTTGGTGTGACTGGAAGGAAGATGACTAATGCCTCCACTGGAGTGAGGAGGGAAGGGTGCCGTCATGAAGCGCAGACGTCACAGAGCTCTAGGGCTACCGCAATTACACATGGCCAGCTCTGTGGGAAATAGGGTTTCCTTGCATGCTGCACAAAGCTGGCTAAGCAGGAAAGGACAAACTCCTCTAGTATGATGTTGGACACCATTGTAATTACTGACTATTTCCTCTTCTCTCCAACAGATGGGGCAAAAGGACAACTGTAGAGTAGGTGCCCAATACATGTCCTCACAGGCTTGTGTCTTGAATGTTTTTGTTTCTCCCTGGCACTTAATGAACCGCACCTAGCACTTATATCATGAGGAAATGAGTGATAGCTCTGGCACCATTTAAATTCTAGTTTGTTGTTGATGATTTTAAGAAGCAAAAGAATGACCATGGTTAAAACAGTTACATAAATGATATTTTGAGCATTTATGCAGTAAATTACATGATGCATGCCTCTGGCGATGTTAATGATGTGGAAAAAGCCTGCAATGGAATGTGGTTATGGCATAAATGTGAGACAAATTATACATGAAAATGCTATTCTCTCACAAGAAACACAACAGTAGTTTAGCAATACAAATGACTGACTTCTCTGCCAAATGCATTTATTAAAATTCAGTGGCTGGTACTTAATGCAGCTCATTTTCTTTTTAAAGTCACATACCTTAAATATTTCCTCTGTGGAATCTGTCGCTGGTACGCTATTGGTCGTGCTCTCTTTATCACCTTGTTGTGATTGGACATTCACTTCCTGTATCTGGTGGGAGTCAGGTGGAGCATCCATGGAATCCTGCTCATTTCCTGTCTGTCCCTCTATCTTTTCCTCTTGACAGAGACAGTGTAATGGATCCTGTTTAACCTCTGCTACTTTTTTAGTGTCTGTGTTTGTACCTGACTGAGGGATATGATTCTCTACTATAGCTGTGGACCTGTGGTTTGTCTCTCTGTCTCTATGGTTGTCTGTACCCTCAGAACTCTGGAGGCCATTGACAGCTTGAGATCCTGGGCATGCCCTAAAGGCTTTCAGGACCACGTTTGGGGATCGTCCACCTGTCACAGGTGTCGGACCCTCACTGTCAAAGCCACTGGAGTGTAAGGATTTAGTGTTCACTGGTGATGATGGGGTAGGCTGGGATATTGGAAGTCCTTCGCTGTGAAGCGTAAGGGACACACTGTGAATGTTGTCCACTGTACGCTGTGCGGCCCGTGGGGAGCTCATCGGAGTCCTCTCTCCTTCTGGAGGAGAGAAGGAACGTGATGTTGTCCGCCATTTTCTGGCTGTCTCTGCTACACTGTTGAAAAACTTGAACAGACCACCAAAGTGCCCCTTGTTATCAGAGTGTTTTGGGGGCGGAGGTTGAAAGTCTCTGACACTCTCAAAGTCTACAGAGCCATAGTCTGAGTCAATGGTTTTGTCCAGAGAGTGAAGCTCAGAGTCAAAGCTGCGCTCTGAGTAGACAGGATTGGCCTTCCCCAAAAGAGAAATCCTCCTCAGGTAACTCCACACATCTTTGTGCCTCCTTCCTCTCGCCTGGTGGGTGCTCGGGCTACCTTTAATGGTGGGCTCTTCGGAGCCTGCAGCAGTTTTGTTACAGTTGGTTGAATTGTTGTGAATTCTTTTAGTATAGAAAACTCTTTCAGATGGTTTACAACCATTCTGAGTCACAGGCTCTCCTATTACAGTGGGCTGATGGCCGTCTATCGGAGCTGAGAGGTCAATATCTTCAAATGAGCAGTCAAATTCTGCTGTATAGCCAGCATATGAGTGCCTCTTGCCACGGTGTCGAAGTGTGCCCCTGCTGGACTGCTGTGGAGTGCCAATGTCACGGCAGAAAGAGTCCTCATCCACAAACGAGCTGCTGAACTTTGCAGTGGACAATTTCCCTGCCCTCCCCCTAAACACAGAGGGAGATTTAAGCTTCTTGAAGGAGCGAACTTTGTCAGCAAATGAGAGTTTAGGGATGGAAGCCTCCCCAGGCAGGATCATGGAGTGGGGTCTGCGCTCCAGCTCTGACACAGCTCTCTTTCGGTTCAAGATCTTCCAGATACCCCCTGTGGCACGGGGCCTCCGGTTGACCTCTTGTCTGTCCTTGACAGGGGCCTGAGAAGAGGCAGCCTGGGTCTCTCCTTGCCCCTCTGCAGGCCCTGGCCCAGTCTCCTGAATATAAACACTGCTGGTTTCATTCTCCACATCCAGAGAAACATTAAACACTCGGTTGACAAACCCATTAGGGTTGTTGCTCTCAGGGGCAGGGCTGTCTGTCTGTTCCATCCTCTCTCATTCTACAGTGTCAGCTATCAGCTCCAATGGACATCATGTCTTGGGCCTCTGTCTCTTAAACACCTGGAGGAACAAAACCCCTTTTTTACTCAGGAATTTGACATTAAAATGACTGCCTTGTCATTTTATATCATTCTTATTCTGTCTGAACTTGCTCAGAAGGCTTGTATATGTCCCCCATAAACACAAAATACAGAATATTAAATATTCTGAGTGGATGGTCAGCTACATTCAATCTACACACGAGGTCATATGTTCAAGAGTAATAAATCTGTAGTATTACTTCAACATTAAAACACAATGACACCATTAAAAGGCTCATTTTGTGATTCTCAGACAGGCCTTCTGATACCATGAGTCAACAGTCACAAACAACCAATGCTCCCCTCCCCCCATATTTGGTCCATATTATCCAAAGTAATTATTTGAGACACAGTCCCCATCCACAATTTAAACCAGGAGGCTGCGTTGTCATGGAAACACTCACTACAGAGATGTCTGGTTATTTCAGGCCTGCTCCAGCTGCGACATCATCACAGCTCAGATAAGCTCCCTCTGAGGAAGAAGATGCTGGGCAAGTGCTATACTAGCTACTACATGTTAATTACCCCCCACCCCACCCCACCCCCATTTCATAATCCCTTTAATGTATGGAAGCATCTTGTGTAATTGGGGCCTCCAGCATATATCTTTGTTGGTACATGAGATCATCACTAAGGATGTGTTTCAATTAAGCTGGCTTCTTCGCAGAATGTCACAATTTAATTTATAGGCTATGCTTTTTACTGATAAGCTGTTTAAGAAAACTATTAAAAGACAGCACTCAGTCAATCCAAAAATGTATGTATGTAGGCCTATGAAGGGATAGTTACATATTCGCTTTTTTTTTTAAAAGGTAAATGTAAAATGTGACGTACTTCACTATTAGCTACCCCACTACTTCTGATAACATAAATGTGACATTTTAACTGTTATAAAGCCTACTTGGTAGTTATAAAGGCACATAAACAAACAAAACACACATAAACAGGATATTTTGGTTGTTTTACTCCCACAATATAAACAAAACGTAACTCAGTTTCCATCTCAAACTTATGACAGATGACTAACTTCAGCTTGGGTTGGGCGTCTCAAACGTTTGTTTAATAAATGGCATCAACAAAATTGTCGTTAACGCTGCAGAAGTCGGTTTCAAGAAAGTCATTCATGCAGTTAGTTTGGCGGCATTTAATGACAATGTAAGCCGAATTAACCGCCCGTTTAAAATTCAATATATTTTCGGAAATTGCTTATTAAGTTGTGCCCGCGAATGAAATAAACTATCGATCCTGTTAGCGGCTGTTAAAGCTGTTAACTTACCTCCAGAAAACTTCCCCGTTTAAAAGGGCATCGCCGTTCTCGTCCTTGAAGTCAATAAAAACACCGCCTCTGCCACCAAAACTTACGCTGAACTTATCCAGTGCACTTCACGGGCTTAACTTATATCCATGAGTAAGGCTGAAGTTATGTTGCGGACAGCGACTCCTTTGTAGATGACATGTGTTTGGTTTTTTTGCCTCCAGACTTCGTCAACTCTCATCAAACTGAGAGAAACTCCCAGAGTTAGCGACGGACCGGTGAACTCTTGCCCTGTAAGCTCCTGCAGACGCCGACACTCTGATTTGTGATAAAGCTCTCACGCAGACGGAGAAACACACACACACACACCCCCACACACATACACCTACACACCCACACACACACACACACACACACACACACACACACACACACACACTCAGAAACACATTGGCTACCAATTCACTGTAACTATATAATTCAAAGTGTGTCTTTTGGCTTTTGGATGGGGCCAGGTTTGGCTTTAGCTAGGCTAGATATTAGCTATGTATCTTACAGTATATTAACATTGGGATGTTTTTTTTTGCTTTTAATATTATTTTCTATCCATTATTTCATTAAAATTCAAACTACTTACATTTTTGATGCAGCCTGTACAGAGGAGTTTTTTTTCTATCTTGTTTGCTGGATGGATTTATAAGGAAGCTCTTATAATTTCTAAAGGAACATCAGTGAAAACAAGTGATTGACTGAACTCTGGTCTTACTAGCTGATCCTCCTTTGGGATTTGCGTTGAATGTGAAAATCCTTCTATTGAAATGACACAATGGGGAGAGGGAGCTCATGGGAGGGGGGACTGAAGGAATTCACAAAAACTAAACAGCTACAGAGCTCCATAGCCGTGGAAGAGGAGATGGTGGAAGAAGGGGCCTAAATTTAAACATTTCCTCTTTGTCCTGTTTTGGGCCCATTGTCATCTCATGGCGTTCTCCCTTCTGCACAGGAAGGAGTGGATCTGACATCAACGCTCTCAGTTCTGACAATGCCAGGAAGTCTGTCTGACTGTATGTAAATATCTCTATGTGTCCATGCTTCCCTTGCTTGCCCGTGGAGCCGCTCTCCTCTCGCTGGAACCTCTCCGTGGAGCGGCTTTAAGTACTTGAGGGTGTAGTAGTAGTAGTAGCAACATGGTGATTTACATGCTACGCTTCCCCCATAACTCATATGCAAGTGTCACTGCGAATTACAGCAGGCTCGTCTTCAAATGACCTCTCTTCTCATGGAGCATCTTTACTACAGGGCTTCATACAAAGACTTAATAGGCTTGTTTTTTATTTACATATATACACTAACGTACATATGTCCGTTTCTGATTTTTGTGTTTTACCATTTCTCATTTGCCCTGTCATTTTTCCTCATACTTTTGCGTTGACTCGCTGTTTGTTACTCTCCTTCCCTTCCATTCCCTCATTTCTTCCTCCCTCCCCTTACTCACTCACTTCCTCATAACCCCAAGCAGTCTTCCTGCCGTCCTCTCCCCGTCACAAAAGACATCCTGGCTCAAACAGGCCAAATGTTTCAGCTCAGATCTAGTTTATACAGACACAAAACTAACCTCTTATCTTTAGAAAATAAATTCATCCAAACAGCATTTTGTTGAGTGACAGAGAAGCATGAGAGGAAAAGAGAGAGAGAGAGATAGTGTGATGAATGGAGGGAGACAGATCAGAGATTTATAGACTCAACCAACTGGGCCTGTGACTGAAATGATAAGTTTTTGTTGATGTTTGGCGAGCCATGTACATTACAGCGAGTTTACTTTGTTGCCTATTTAACTGCGAGTGTTGAACACTCTGAACAGAGCTCTTTGAAATGATGTCATTGGCTTCTCGTTTTCAGAACAATCGACCTCTTCCTCCTCTTCCTATGACACGGTCCCCACTGGTGGGTTTGGTGGAGATTACTGGAGACAAACACTCACCGAGTTTAGGCCCAGCTGTAATTATTTCACCAGTCTTTGTCAAAGCCGCTGAGTGAAAACAGGCTGCTGTGAAAAAGCCGGCCAGACAGGGAAGAGGGGGTGGGTGGAGGGGGGTG